>NW_024732780.1:5237315-5306112 GCF_018991925.1 Homarus americanus
CTTCACTAATGACCTTCATCTAATGTCCCTCAAAGGCTCACACACACACACACACAAAGACACACACACACACACACACACACACACACACTACACACACTACTACTACACACCCTGCATTGGGAACCTTGAGTACAGAGACAGGTTAAAGCGTATTAATTTGCACCGAGAGACGTAGAGTGAGGGGCGATATGATCGAAGTGTATAAATGGAAGTCAGGCCTAAACAAAGGTGACATTACAAAGGTACTCAAACTGTCCAACCAGGAGCGAACTTGTAGCAATGGTTTTAAATTAGACAAATTTAGAATTAGGCGCGAAGAAACATTGCCTTGGAAATAGTGTAGTGGATGAAAAGAACAAGTTACCATCATTAACTGGAACACGCTGGATAGCTTCAAATATAGGTTGGACGGATATATGAGCGATAGGGGTTGGGTGTGAACGAGGACTGGAAAGAAAGTAACAAGAAAAAGTAACAGAAAAAAGTAAACAAAATTGCTTGGAAAAAGTATCAAGAAAAAAGTATCAGTAGTAGTATCAATTTACTGGAAAAAAGTAACAGCAAATATATGGAAAAATATGAATAAAAACATATATACAAGGACTTTTTTTGACAAAATACACATTATTATATTATTCTAGTACATTAGGTATGGCATTCTGAAGGAGATTTATTTAGTTTCTGGAGGTGTTGACAGCTTCTGGAGGCTGGGAGGAAGGTGTTCATAAACTGCTGAAGTAGTAGTCGGGTCTTCAACTTCTGAAGGTTAGGTTAGGTTATGATAGGATATGATATGATAGGTTAGGTTAGGTAAGGTTAGGTTAAGTTAGGTTAGGTTAGGCTTCACAAAGAGGTAATTAGGTAGTTTGGACGAAACCATCTATTTGCTGATACTATACTTCCAGTTGCTTTATTTCTTGTTACTATTTAGCCGTTACTTTTTCCTGGTTCTTTTTTTCTGTTACCTTTTTCCTGTTATTTTCTTTCCTACATTCATAAAGTGGACTGTAGTTTCCTCCAGCCTTATGTTCTTATTACTGGACTTATACCTCTAAACTGTACCGCTGGTCCAATATAAACTTTTTTTATTCAAAATTTACGTTTCATGATAGAGTGAAGGAAGGCGGGAGGGACGAATGGAGGAAGGAGAGGGAAGGAGGAGGGTTACAGCCACCGGTAAGCTGCTTCAGTTTTCTAACACTTTAAAAACCTTATGTGGCATTGTTATCCACCTCACCTAACTTCCTCGATGTTTTCGCCTCAGTTGTTTCTATCTGTTTCCAATAAGAACAGATTTATAACACTGTTTTCTCCCTATCATAGCTGGAAAGAGGAAGGGAGAGGAGGGAGATGAGGAGGGAAAGAGGAAAGAGGGAGACAGTTTTAGTTTAACAAATTTATTGACAGCTTGGAGTACAGTTTGCCTATTCTGAGTAATTCAGTCAGGTCTTGACACTGTGGGTGGTATCACTTCTCACTGCCGCACGGGACAGAGGTTCATACACAGATCTGGATTGAAGGAAGAAAGATGAAGGGGGAAGGAGGAGAGAAGGGAAAAAGGGAGAGAGAGGTAAAAGGAAGGAAGGAGGGAGAGGAGGAAGGATGGAAGTCTGGAAGGAAGATGACAGGAAGGAAAGGAAGAGGGGGTGTTTAGGAAGTTTCTTTCTGTGTGTACACTCTCCCAAAAAGGTATCGGCCCCCTGGCCTGATGTATTTCGAAATGAACATAGTAACACACTAGTCTCGGTTTGATTGGTATTTATGATTTTGAGTTGCACCTGCAGTATACACCTATTCTCTACGTAGTGTCATGAAATAGCAGAAACCATATGCAAAACCAGTAACGTCATGAGTAACCCGCTGATTTATGCACCTTAGATACTATTTCAGCCCCAGGGGATGGTTTGCCAAATAGGAATATAACGTTACTGTGTTTTCAGGAACCGAGGTTACAATGGAATCGCTTCGAACTAAATATTAAAAACTATGATCCGATATTACATTCATTTGAAAATATAGTAATTACAGGTGTATTATAATGCCATATCCAATTACAATGATATTATGATTTACTGCATTTCGATATTATTTCTACCTCAAATGATGAGGAAATAATTATGAATATAACTTGTCATCTCATGATTCGTGCTGGCAACGGAACATTATCTGATAAACACTATTTAACTACCGTTGATATATTTGCGTGACATTAATATCATTATACAATTCTACTAATAAGCACGGCGATTCACCATAATTTCAACAAATGCCAGAAATAAGGCCAACCTTACAGATACTGGGAAGGCTGGCCCACCAAAAGAATGCAGGAATCACAAATAGTGATCGGAAATATTCGTCCATTGTGACACAGTGTATCGATAAGAAAAGAGGCCGGTACTTTTGGGAGAAATGTGTGATTATCTGTCTGTCTGTTTGTCTGTCTATCTCTTATAATTATAAGAGATAGACAGACAAACAGACAGACAGAAATAGAGAGAGATAAAAAGAGAGAGAGAGAGAGAGAGAGAGAGAGAGAGAGAGAGAGAGAGAGAGAGAGAGAGAGAGAGAGAGAGAGAGAGAGAGAGAGAGAGACTATCCAGGGTAGCAGAAAGTATCAAGTGTCACAATCACAGTCGGGATTAAATTTACAGACACAGCTGTGTATCACCACACACACACACACTCACACACATTCTCACACACCTACACATAAATATGCACACACACACACACACACACACACACACACACACACACACACACACACACACACACACACACACACACACACACACACACACACACACACACACACAAACATACTTACAAATACACACACTACTACTACTACTACTACTTTTGTTGTCACTCGGAATCGAGTATGACGATCATCCAGCTATGATATATTGATATGAGTTATTAGGGATGTCACCTCGGTTGGAGGGTTTTGAGGTGACTAAAGAGGCCGATACGAGACCCGCAGGGTCGTCCACATTCGTTGCACATGTGGAGGGCTGCATCTAGTGTGAGGGCGGTGGCAGCGTCTTCCCGGAGTTGGTGCTTGTTTGCCTCAGTTTACAGTCGAGCTAACTCGAAATTATTGACACCTTCTCTTGTGGTGGAGCACCACACGTTACGATGTGGAGTAATCGACTCCCAGGTGAGGGGGTCGATATGGCACTTTTTCAGGTTTGTCTGAAGACTATCCTTATACCTTTTCAGTTGCCCGCCGGCGTTACGTTTACTATTCGTTTGGTTACTATAAAGTAGCTGTTTTGGCAGTCTACTGTCGCCCATGCGGGAAACATGGCCATTCCAGTGTAGCTGTTCATGAATAATTGTAGCCTCGATTCTCCTATAGTTTGTGCCAGCAAGAATACTGGCATTTGTTCTCTCGTCTTCCCAGCAAACTCGGAGGATGGAACGTCGACTACGTTCGTGAAAGTTTTCAAGTGCTTTGAGGTGCTTCCGGTATGACCCATGTCTCACTGCCATATAGCAGGGTGGGGAGGACCACTGCCCGAAATACATGCAGCTTTATAGATAATTTCAGCTCCCTACAGCTGAAGACTCGAGTTCAGAGTCCGCCAAAGGCTTGAGATGCACATCTGATCCGATGCTGAATCTTTTCATCGATGTTTGCGGTGGTGGACAGGTGGATGTCGAGATACCGAAAGTAGGTAACATTAGAGAGAGTAGTACCATCAAGCTGGATGGATGGTAGAGGTGTGTCTGAACCTGGAGCAGATTGAAAGAGAATCTGAGTTTTACATACATTCACCTCAAGGCCAAACTGTGCATACGCATCTGCGTAGGTGTTTAGGATCTCCTGTAGGTCGTGTTCAGCGTGAGCAACAAAGGTGAGGTCGTCTGCATACTGAAGTTCAGTAATGGAAGCTGCTGATACTTTTCTTCTTGCCTGGAGTCGTCTTATGTTGAAAATACCCCCCTTCACCCTGTACTCGATGTCCACCCTGCCGGCTAAACTGGCACTGGCACGAGTAAGGAAGGCAGCCAAGAAAATGGAAAAGAGAGTTGGTGCCAGTACGCACTCTTGTTCAACCCCTGTTTGGACGTGGAAAAGCTCAGACTGGGTGCCGTTGTGCAGGACACTGCCATTCATGCCACCATGGAGTTGTTTCACAATGGCGATGAATTTTGGTGGGCAACCAAAACGGATGAGGGTCCACCAGAGGGCTTCCCTGTTGACCGAGTCGAAGGCCTTGGTTAGGTCGATGAAAGCCATGTACAGGTCACGACGCTGTTCTCTGCACTTTTCCGGTATCTGGCGGGCAACAAAGATCATATCAGTGGTGCCAGGTGAAGGTCTAAAACCACATTGAAATTCTGGGAGGAAGTTTTCCTCCTCAGGAAGGAGTCTGTTTAGGAGGACTCGGGCGATAATCTTGCTAGTGTAACAATGTCATGAGTTTCCCGCTACCTGAGAGTTCCCGCCAATTTCGAGCCAATAGTATGAAGGCCTAGGGCCTGTCTTCGACCATTTGAGCCTATGAAGCTCAATAGATTCTCATCATGAAAGTTGTGGCGTCCAGTGTGGGCTGACGCAGTTTGAAAAGCAGAGTCAGTGTTTGGTCAGAGTTAAGTGTGGTTGTGTCATGGGTGTCACCACCTCATATGGCGGCTATAATGTGAGTACTTATTATGTTTGATCCGTTTCGAAATGTATTGTGAGTCATGGAAGCTAGGAAGATAATTTTCTTGTTTTCAAGTATAATCGTCAAACCCTAATAGAAAGTATTCAATAAATACAGTAACCGTTAATAAGGGTACTAATTCATCCCTCCCTTATTAAGAAAGAGTGGTGTGTTATAAATGTCTTTGTATTATGCAGTAATACGGTGAGTCTTATATATTATAACTATCCTATATTTCCCCTCTGTGAAGTATTATATCTTAGTCCCCAGCTATCCACCCCTAGCCTCTCCCCTTGGTGTAGGCCCTTATAGCCTGATCACAAACCAGCCGTTAGTCCTGTATGTAGTCGTGGCCAGAATTAGGCTAGGATACAGACACATCTGGCAAGTTAGTAACGCTGTACCCTTACCGGAACACTCAGCCTGTAACCTTTGTGATAAACCCTTAAAGCATACACTTGAACACTATATTATTGAATGTGACACTGTCAAAGACTTCAGGCCACCTGACTTATTGTATCTTGAACTTTGTAATTACTACATTGAACCGGGGGTGCTTGAGAACATTCTTGCTGTTTATCCCAAATTTGCTAGCCCACAATGATTAGTCTTCAATTAGAATATGACTCCAATGTATGTGAACTACTGACCTATATATACTGCTAATGAATATGATGTATTTCTTTCTCTGTGTATGAACCTCTGTCCTGCATGGCAGTGAAGAGTGACATTACTCACATGAATCTGACCCATATATAGTGTCAATGAATATGATGCATTCTTTGTGTACGAACCTCCGTCCTGTATGGGGAACGCAACCTCTAGACCACCAGGACACTAAAAGCAGTCCTAGACTCTGTTATATTTCACAACAAGCCTGTTCAACGAGCTTATGGCGCCGTGAACCTCTAATGGAGACAACCAGCATCACTTAGGTGGTCAGAGTAACGTTTTACCAAATCCCGCTTCGAAACCTAAGTGATAATGGGGTAGTCCCCATTTGAGGTTCATGGCGCCATAAGCTCGTGTGTCTGCACGAGAATTTCGGAAACTACTTTACCGATCTGTAGCGATGATGGATTGTGTTATATGTAGTGATGATGGATGGTGCTATATGTAGTGATGATGGATGATGTTATATGTAGTGATGATGGATGTTGTTATATGTAGCGATGATGGGTGGTGTTATATGTAGTGATGATGGATGGTGTTATATATAGTGATGATGGATGATGTTATATGTAGTGATGATGGGTGGTGTTATATGTAGTGATGATTAGACAATAAAATAATAACAGTTTAATGCTAAAAAAATATACTTTGCTGTACCGTTGTAGTGGAACTTACATACACCGTTAATAAACTATTGATGGAAGAAGTTTTGGGGACTGAACAGTAGTTGCAAACAGGGAGTTGCTCAGAGAGACAGACTACTCAGTTGAAGTTCTGGTGAATTTTCTTGAAGAAAATGAGCTCAGGTTCTCAACTGGCTCAGCCATGTTAATATTGTTATTATTATCCACTCTGTATCTGTATTTTTCTGGCTAAATATACTGTTTCAATTCAATTCAATTGTTTCAATTCAATCAAGCGAATGCTTATGAACAGATCTTCCAAGCGATACAAGCGCAGCAGGGAGGTATGATCTTCTGATGCACCTGGCGGGACAGAAAAAACATTCCTAATCAACCTTCTGTTGGCCAAAGTACGTCATCAGGGGAAAATTGCTCTTGCTGTGGCATCCTCAAGCATTGCTGCAACACTACTAGAAGTTGGAAGTACTGCACACTCAACTTTTAAACTGCCTCTCAACCTCACTCACAATGAGAATCCAGTGTGCAACATCAAAAAAGGATCGGCAAAGGCAAAGCTCTTGGAAAAATGCAGCCTCATAGTCTGGGATGAATGCACTATGTCTCACAAGATAGCGTTTGAAGCATTGGACAGGACCTTGCAAAACATACGAGAAAATGACCATCTCATGGGTGGCATTACAATGGTCATTGCTGGAGACTTTCGCCAGACCCTACCTGTCATTCCTTGAAGCACTCCAGCTGATGAACTGAATGCGTGCCTCAAGGATGGGGAAATGTTGTAAAGTCCTCAACTGAGCTCACTAACATTGTCTACCCAAACCTAGTCCACCACTACAAAGATCACAAGTGGCTGCGTGAACGCGCAATTCTGGCATCAAAGAATGAAACAGTGGCTGAAATCAACATGACTCTACTCAGACAGCTTCCAGGTAGTGAGACCTCATTCAAATCTGTTGATACAGTAATCGACCAAGACCAAGCAGTCCAGTACCCTGCAGAATTCCTTAATTCTTTGGAGCCCGCTGGAATGCCTCCTCACCAGCTCACTCTCAAGATTGGAACTCCTATAATGCTCTTAAGAAATCTTGAACCACCAAGGCTCTGCAATGGCACATGACTGGTGGTGAAGAACATGATGCCACATGTACTGGAAGCTACAATACTGACAGGAAAAGCTAAAGGAGAGGATGTTTTATACCAAGGATACCTCTCATCACCACTGACCTGCCATTTGAGTTCAAGCGAACTTCAGTTCCCGGTTAAAGTGAGCATTGCCATGACCATCTACAAAAGCCAGGACAGTCCCTAAAGATGGTTGGCCTAAACCTGGTGTTTCCTTTGCTTCTCTCATGGACAGTTCTATGTTGGATGCTCCAGAGTGAACTGGCAAAAATCAGTATATACTTGCTGCTAATGACAAAACCAAAAAAGTGGTCTACCTTAATGCACTACAGGAGACAATGTAGATCCGGAGGGTGGCGTCTCATCATGGCCTAGAAAGAGCAGCCCAGAGGGCGGCAATTCCGCTAGTGTATATATATATATATATGTATATATATATATATATATATATATATATATATATATATATATATATATATATATATATATATATATATATATATATATATATATATATATATATATATATATATATATATATATATATATATATATATATATATATATATATATATATATATATATATATATATATATATAATTTTTTAGTAAAAAAAAACCCGAATGGTCAAAACCGCGATAAAAAAACCCGCAAAACACATGGGATTGCTGTACCGTCAAATGGGCATAGGGTGGCTGTGCCACGAGTGGTTGGCACTTAAAATGTTTTAATGGAATTGAAAAATTCCCGCATCTTGTGCTGATCTGCTTTGTTTTTGAGCCAGTCATTCTTTAGAATGCGAAATTCCCACTGGGCTGCTGCTTTCTTCTTGCCGAAGGTATCAGCTTTGGTCCGAGACTGAGGGTTGTTCTGCCAGTCAGTAAAAGCATCAAGTTTATCGTCGATGAGCACTTTGATTGCCAGGTCATTTTCATCAAACCAGCCCTGGTGTATTCTTTTGATCTGGCCAGGGTCGCTCTGCAGGTTTTTGTCAAAACAGTGTTGAGAGTATTCAATTCGACACTAGGATAAGCGTTGTTTGCTGTTGGGTTGTTTATCAGCCCATTTTCGAGCTGGTCTCTGAAAGCATGTGCTACTGCTGGGTCCTCCAAATGCTTAGTATTAAAAGCTCTTCTGGAGGCTTGCTACCTTCGCCGTTTTGGGGCGACATGAAGTGTCACAGTGGTTTGAGCCACGTATGGCACGGGTGATGAGGACATCTCGGCGATCTCTTTCTCTGACAATTATGTAGTCAGTGATATGCCCAGGTTTGGATTGTGGGTGTTGCCACGAACCATTGAACTTGTCGGCCTGCCGAAACAAGGTATTGGTGATAGTGAGGCTGTGCGCAGTAAACTTGCTGAGGAGGAGTAGGCCGTTGGCATTTCACTTGTCTTGTCCATTTCTCCCTATGGTTCCCTGCCAAATGCTAACATCTCTGCAAACTCTAGCATTGAAATCGCCAAGGAGCACAACCTTATCTTCTCTGGGGATAGAGGTTGGCTCTCTGTCAAGGTCAGCGTAAAAGGTCTCATTGATGTCATCACCTGCATCCCTTGTTGGGGCGTATGCACTGATGAAAAAGGCATGACGTGAGTGATTTAGTGGGACTCGTAGCGCCATGAAGCGCTTGTTGATCCCAATAGGCATTTCAGTTAGCCTGTGAAGGATGCGTTGGTGGATGGCAAAGCCAACTCCATAAATGCAGTTTCTCTCCGAAGCAGGCTTACCCTTCCAGAAGAAGGTATAGCCAGACTCCCGTTCTGTGAACTGGCCCTCATATGGGAGCCAGGACTCACTGATGTCTGCTATCTCGATGTTATACCTAGCCAGCTGTTTTGCCACAAGGGCAGTTCTTCTTTCAGGACACTCATTTGCCCCAGCATCCAGAAGGGTCCTGACATTCCATGCAGCAACCTTAAGAGATTGTATGGTATTTTTGGGGGGGATTTGTGAGTTTGACTGTGGTTTCGACCGCATAAGGATGACCTTACTGGGTGTGGCTGCCCAGTCATGTCGGGCTTTTAGGCAGGAGATGTTTAGGGCACCTTTTCTAGCTCCCTCCCCATATGAGGTGAGCAGAGTGGCTCATCGAAAGGGCTGCATAGTCGCACTGCTGCCTAGATCCCAGTGCATAAACGACTATCTTATCTGTGCCCCTCATGTGCAGAGTTGTGACTAGGAACTCCCGGCAGTCATCTCTGCCTGTCTCGTCGCCACTCGTCCGTTTCCGTAGGTCTTCTGGGGGAATAGGGGTTTTGATGATGATAAGAGGTATGATGAACTGGACGATGGTTGTGCATGAGTTGATTTATGTGGTGAGGCAAGAGCGCAGGCTGCAACCACACATCTTGGCTCTCCCTTTTCCTAATCCTGTGGTGCAAGTGTTGCAACGACTGGGGAGAGGGAGAGTCGCAATGGACTGCCGATTGCCCAGTTTGTTGGGTTTTACCTTAGTAGCCTGTCAATCAGGCATTGCCTTCGTCCACCGGTGTAATCATTGGGTTTCCACGGTGGTCACCTCTTCCACCTATATCGCCATTGGGGTCTTTGGAGCTCTGTAAGCATGTCTGCCTGAAGCGGGGCTCCACCCCAGATTTTTCGTTCGGGGTTTACACCTGTATAGCCTTATACCTACCTAGGTTAATTCGCAAGGCAGCGGGACAATGGCTAGTAGACACCAGAACGTGTCCACGTGCCAGTGGGCCTATGCACCGTCCCTCTGGGGCCCACTGCTACTCTGAGATCCCTTGCTGGTCTAGCCTGGGCCCACGAGGCACCCAGTTACCGTGTGTTGCCACGAGGAGGCACAGCAGGAGTCTAGATGGTGAAGAGGCTGTATACTGACAGGGAAGACTTAAGCAAGTTGCTTCCCTGTTCGCCACCAGGGCTAGCCAGTGGCGGTAGCTGAAAGCGAGAGGGGGCAGGCACTGCTTGCTCCTTAACACTAACATAGTGCTGCCACACTAGACGCATTTCACCACCCTGTGCGCGCGCGCGCACACACACACACACACACACACACACACACACACACACACACACACACACACACACACACACACACACCACTGGAGGTTCAAGACCTATCAGGTGCTGCTCCTGCTACGGCAGTTGCCTCGGCCTTCAAGTCCCTCTCCTCGACTCATCCTCACCACCGGGATATCAACATAATCCTGCCAAAAATGACAATTTCGTTTCGGAAAGAAGTAGGATCAGTGTTGAAAAGTGATGAACAGTGTTTAAGCCAGTGAATTCAGCACTTGACAGTACTAGTGAGAGCCGTGATCCACCAGTGAGGTCCACACCCAGAGATAAGCACCCCTGAGAACCGACAACATCTTCTGGCCAGGCGGTATTAATCAGTCCACACTGGGAACAACCATGGGTCGGCTGTACACCTGCCCACGAGATAACACAACGGAGCTTCACAGACAGTGGGATACTGTGACACCACCCCACACTACACCACCTGGTATCCCCATGACCACGTGTCAACACCTATGGACGAGTTACTACACCAAATGAACACCACACCACCCGGTGTCTCCATGTCCATGTGAGGCCCTGCATGTCAACACCTACGGACGAGTTACTGCACCACGTGAACACAACACTACCGGTGTCTCCATGACCACGTGAGGTCCTTCTTATCAACACTATGGAATAGTTACTGCACCATGTTGTTACTCCACGTGGCCTCACACAGTAGGGATAGAGACCAGCCCCAGCCATCAACTGTAAACTATAATCTGTATGTTTAATTCGTCTTCCTTCTCCTTTTAGTAATGAAAGCCTTTGTTAAACGACCCACCCTCCCCCATGTCTTTGTATGTATTAAGTTAGTCATTTTTGCCCAATGAATATTTCAGCCTTTTGGCCGCTTAACCTTTTCAATAAACCGTGAAGATTTCAGATTTGCCCCCGAGGGGGCTAGTTTATTGGGCACCCCCTTACATCCTGTGAAAGGTGAAGCACAGAAGCGTTTACAGCGCCCAACAGGGAAGTATGAAAAGTTCATACTTGCCTTTATGACTCGTACATTAAGGGCGTAAAAGCCTGAAGGGTCATAGGTTTTGTCAAGTTACATAAAGTGAGAGAATGATGAGTGTGTGGGGGGAAAGTTCCCGGTACATTTCATCTGTTTATGGCAAAGAGTGGCAGGTCCCTAATAATGTCAAATGCCAGGCCTGTGACTAGGAGGAGGGATATCTGGTCTGGGAGAGAAGAGGTGTTGGTAACGGCTGGGGACCTGTAGGAGGAGGTCATTGGGCAAGTGAGGATGTAGTGAGAGAGGGTGTGAGAGTCGGGTTGGCCACAAAGTTTACAAACGGTAATAAACCGTGAAGTATTATTATTATTATTTATTTATTTATTATTATTATTATTATTATTATTATTATTATTATTATTATTATTATTATTATTATTATTATTATTATTATTATTATTAGTATTAGTATTATTATTATTATTATTATTATTATTATTGATAAGTGTTGGAGTGAAGAGCTCCTTGGTAAGCTCAAAACAGTTATTGACCGCACTAGGAAGAAGGAAGATATTCCTACCATATGTGGTGTCTTGCTGAGAAGGAAAGTTGGCAGTGAATGGTTATCCAGGGCAGTTGGTGTCAATGGCCGTCTTGAGAGATATTGCAAATCAATATTATTTCCATTCAATAACAACTGGGACAATATCTATGGCAGAAGGGATTTATATGCAAGTGTGCACTGTGCAGCTGCCTTCTCTCTGGAGGGCAGTTGAAAACATTTTGACTTCTTTAAACTGCTTAGGGAACATGAGAGCACGGGGGTCGAGGAGACTACATTGGACACGGGGATACATATCGAAAGGTTGCCTACAAATTGTGCGAGGAAACAATGAGGCGAAATTGGTCAGGGAGTTAATTCAAAACATAACAGACGGCGGACTCAGCTCACATTTTTTTTTTTTTTTTTACGGGGAATAGCCCACCGGGCACAGGTTATCGACCCACAACGAGACCTAGGGTGCGAAAAAAAAGAGGAAATTCCCCCCCACACACTCATCATTCTGTAACTTTATGTAACTTGCTGACAAAACCAATGATCCTTCAGGCTTTTACGTCCTTAATGCATGAGTCATAAAGGCAAGCATGAACTACTCATGCTTCCCAGATGGGCGCTGTAAACACTTCTGCACTTCAACTTGCACAGGATGTAAGGGGGTGCCCAATAAACTAGCCCCCTCGGGGGCAATCTAAAAAATATATATATAAAAAAAGAGGAAAAATAAATTAAAAATGGAAGCAAAAAGATTATATTAATTTACACCACGAAGATGCCGGAAAACCAGCTTTTTCAAGTGAGAGATTGTATGAGTATGGAAATACAGAAGAAGGCAGAGCATTCCAGTTTCGCTATGTGAGGAAAGAATACTGTACTATAACGGGTTATTCTAGTGTGACCGACATCCACACAGAAACGGTGGGGTTGTCAGGTGTTGTGAGCCCACGGCCTTGCCAGCGGTACACAAGAATCCCAAATCCACCGAACTTATCCCACCGTTAAAGTACCTGTAAAAGAGAGAGAGTGAAGCAACATTGTGGTGAAGGGAAAGGGAAGAAAGATTATCAACCAAAGGAGGAGAGTTAATGAAACGAAATGTCTTTGATTCCACCCTATCCAACAGTTGAACAGAAGAAGAGCCACCCCAGATATGAGAACAATACTCCAAGTTAGGACGAATGAATCCCTTTTATACTTGAAGCAATTGCTCAGGAGTGAAATAGCTACGGCATCTGTACATCATTCCCAGCTTTCGGAAAGCACCTTTAGCAATGTTGAGGATGTGTGGCTTCCATGACATATTAGAGGAAATGGTGAGGCCTAGCATATCTATTTCGGAATTTGGCAGAATGATTGCGTCCTGGAATGTGATTGGTGGGTGATCATCAAATTTGGAAAGTGTAATTGTTATTTTTATTTTTTATTTTTTTTTATTTTCTTTTTTTTCGTGGAATAGCCCACCCGGGCACAGGTCATCGACCCACAGCGGGGCCTAAGGGGCGAAAAAATAAAAATAAAAATAAATTCAAGATAGAAAAGGAGAAGATTATATTAATCTACACCGCGAAAATGCAGGAAAACCAGCTTTTAAAAGTAAGACAGATTGTATGAGTATGGAAACACAGAAGAAGGCAGAGCATTCCACAGTTTCGCTGTGTGAAGAAAGAAGGATTTTCTATAACGGGTTATTCTAGTGTGACCGACATTCAGAGAGAAACGGTGGGCACCGCGGGCAAGACGAGTGTTACGAGCTTACTGCCATGCCGGGAGTACACAGGATGCAAAATCCACCGAATATTGCCCGTTAAAGTACCTGTAAAAGAGAGAGTGTGAAGCAACATTGCGGCGAAGAGAAAGGGAAGAAAGATTGTCAGCTAAAGGAGGGGAATTAATAAGACGAAATGCCTTTGATTCCACCCTATCTAACAGTTGGACAGAAGAAGAGGCACCCCAGATATGAGAGCAATACTCCAAGTTAGGACGAATGGATCCCTTATATACTTGGAGCAACTGCTCAGGAGTGAAGTAGCAACGGCATCTGTACAGCATTCCCAGCTTTCGGGAGGCAGCTTTAGCAATGTTGAGGATGTGTGGCTTCCATGACATATAAGAGGGAATGTTGAGGCCTAGCATATCTATTTCAGAATCTGGCAGAATGATAGCATCCTGAAATATGATTGGTGGAAGATCATCTAATTTGGAAAGTGTGATTGGTAAATGCTGAGTTTTATTACTATTGAATTTAACCAAGTTTCTACCTCCCCATTCGGAGATGCTGCACAGATCAGCGTTGATAGATGTAATGATATCAGATCTAGAAACAGATCTAGTTTGAAAATTAGGGGGAGGGGAAAATGTGAAGAAGAATGAAGAGTAGAATCATCAGCGTAAGAATGGATAGAATTAGTCGTAGTGTTAAGTAAATCATTGATAAAAAGAAAGAAGAGAGTAGGTGAAAGAATAGAACCCTATGAGACACCACTAATGGTAGAGAAAGAGCGAGAGATCGATCCTTCGACAACAACTGCCATGGCTCGGTTCCTCAAGGAAGCTAGAAATTGGAGAACAAACTTGGGGAGAGAAACCATATGAGGAAAGTTTAGAAAGCAAAGACTTGTGCCATACCCGGGCAAATGCTTTGGAGATGTCGATGGCCACTACAAAAGTTTTCCCATAATCCCTAAGAGATGATGACCAAAGATGGGTGCTGTAGGAGAGCAGATCTCCATTAGATCTTGCCTGGCGAAAGCCATACTGGTGATCTGACAAAAGAGAACGGAGTTCAAGGTGACGGAGAAAATGAGATTTTAAGATAGTTTCGAAAATCTTAGAGAGGGATGAAGTTAGGACAATGCGGCGATAGTTAGAGGGATTGGAATGATCACCCTTCTTCGGGATGGGCTCAACCTTGGCATGCTTCCAAGAAGAAGGAAAAGTTTGGGTTTTGAGGCAAATGCGAAAGAGGCGAGCAAGCAAAGGGGCCAGAACTTCAGCACACTCCCTCAGAAAATGAAAAGGTATTCCGTCCGGTCCATGAGTCTTACTCACATCCAACCTGGATAAAACACCAGCAACCCTACGAGTGGAGATTATAGGAAAGTGCAAAGGTTCAGTAGGAGAAGCAGGAGTAGGAGGGATAGAGTTGGAATCGTCTAAGATGGAGTTAGAGGAGAATAAAGTGCCAAGGAGATTGGTTATAGAATTATCAGGTCAGAAGAGAGGCGGAAAAGGGGGAGTGCAGAAGTTATTGCAGATGTTTTTGGTTGAGGACCAAAAGGAGCTACTAGAAAAAGAGTTAGTCAGGACAGCGGACTTTCTTTTTATAAAATTCCGCTTGGCCCTACGAGGAATAGCCTCCCAACGATTACTATAAGTAATGAAAGAGGAGCGGGTAATAGGAGAAGGAGATAGTTTCATAACTTGATATGCCCTATCTCTCTCCCTACAAGCAAAAGAACAGGAGCGATCAAAACATGATTATAAAGTGAAAGTTTTGGTAGAAGATGGGATAAATGCACTCATACCACCCTGTATAACCCCACCAATGATGTCATCACATACCGAGGCGTCCCGAGTAGAAAAGCAACATTCATCCCAAGGAAAGTCTTAGAAGAATTATTGCAATGATTGCCAGTTTGCCCTCCGATAGTGCCATAGTTGACGTTTAGAGGGGTGTGGGGGAGGTGGCCGTGCCCAGTTTGATTTAATAGAAATACGATTGTGATCAGAAGACCCTAAGGGGGCAGAAACTGAGTATGAATAGTGTGAGGGGTTAGAGATAAAACAAAGATCAAGAATATTAGCAAGTTGATCGTGTCGATCAGGAATGCGTGTAAGGTGTTTCCAGATCAGTAAGTAAGGAAAAAGAGAGCGCGTTAGCTCCACCTGGGTCATCCATTGCAGAGCTAAGCCACTCTGTGATATACATTGAAATCCCCTAGGTAGAGGATATCGGTGTTGGGGTGTGTGGATAGCAACGACTCATGGCAAGAAGTGAGATAGTCAAAGAGTTCTAAATAGTTGGTAGAGTTGGGAGAACAATATAGGAAACAAAGAAAATAGTCATAGTTGGTAGAGATATTTTGAGCCAGATGACATAATAAAGAGAAGGTTCAAGATCCGTGAGTCGAGCTATAGGTGTACGTGTGTTGCAGTAGTCGCATAAACCGCCTTTAGAACGGAAAGAGGTATGAAGGTTGTAGTTGGAGACCTGAAAAGGTTTGGGTGAAGCTTCTTTGGTTAGGTGAAGTTCAGATAGTAGTAACAGGTCGGGGGAAAAGGTTAATAAATGGGGCGCCACAGAAGGAAAATTGGATCTCAGGAAACGAATGTTGGAAAAATGAAGTGTGAAAAGAGCTGATCCTACAGCAACCGCGGTGACGTCAATTGAGGCCCCAGTAGTTTGAGGTCCACAACCTTCCCGACCAGTGGGACCCATCCGAAAAGACCCCTCTTCAATATTATTGTCGACTGATATCATAGGAGAATAAAAGAATAGAACAGATAAAGAGTGAGTACGGTAATATATGTTGTGCTGTCAATAGTAAGAGAGACAATTGAGACACTGCAATTGTGTGTAAATGAGGCAGAAAGACAGATTAGCAGCCTGAGACTTAGTCACAATTTTCGTGATGCCATATGGCAGCAGGGTCTACCATTAAACAATACATTATGCTTCCAATATCTTCCCAGGCGGTAGTACCTCTCTGTTTGGTAGCTGCCAAACAGATGGAGAGCATGATAGTCAACTACAGAACAAATGAAGTGAAGATAGAAAGTACGAGCATAGGTGATGTTAATGCCATAGCCCCTGCCAACAAGGGTTCTGAGGGGTTTAATGGGCTGCATTAGTTTGGCACGAAGGTTGCTGACAAAGTTTGCATCATTCACACAAATTCCAAGATATTTATAAGAGCTACATAGTTCCAGGGGAATGCTGTTAATGTTAAAGTCAAGAGGGGGAGGGTGTGCAGGACGAGGATTGAGGACCTTCGTCTTGTCAACAGATATTATGAGACCACATTCAACAGTCTTCTGAGCAAATACATCCAGCAAGGCTTTGAGCCTTGGCTTGGTCTGTTTCATAATGCAGATATCATCAGCATAGCATATTACAGACTCGTATGGCTGAACTGGAATGTCAGCAATAAGCTTGTGCATCAGTATATTAAAGAGCATAAGACTTAACACTCCTCCCTGAGGCTTGCCAAGCTCAAATGATCTCATTCTGGTACTTTTTTCCTCCCCAAAACAGAACACTGGCATACCTGTTGGAGAGATAACCCTTTATCCATGTCAAGAGGTTACCTTGGATGCCAAAATTAGCTAGTTGCTCAAGTATAATGTCTCTATTAGCTACATCAAAGGCTGATTTAAGGTCTGTGAAGGCTGTTTGTGTCTTATCTTTTGAGTGAACAAGATATTCTGCAAAACTTGTCTGTGTGCTGCGCCCTGGCATGAACCCATACAGATTAGGGGCCAGTTTGTCTTTGACTTGAAACATGAGACGGTTGACAACAACTCTTTCAAGGACTTTAAACATACAGGATGTGAGTGAAATGGGCCTGAAGTTTGGAGAGTTAGCTTTAGGGATTGGTACTATGCTTCCATGAGTCCATAACTTAGGCAGAATACCCTGTGTGGGGCTCATTTGTTACAGGTCAAGCAGTGGATGGTTAGGGCCCTCATTATCAATCTCAGGGTGATATAGGTTATGCCATCCTCACCAGGGGAAGATGATTCACCTTTTATTAGTGCTGTTGTTAGTTCGTGGTGCGTTTTAGGAAACTGGTCGGTAAGGTCTGGTGAGGAACAGGCTATTTCAATATTGAAACCCCTATTAATGTGTGTGGTGTTAAGATATTGCTGTATGTCAGGAGGCAGGGAAGTGATTGGTGATACACTAGACCATTGGTCTAATAACATGTCAGCATATTCTGCAGGGCTGTGATGGATTTGTTCTACACTTCTGCTAGAGTGGTTGTTCTATTAATCCCCTGTAAGAATTGTTCCCAATAGGTGTTTCTCACCTGACCTTTGAGCTCACGAAATGCTCTATTAGCTTTGAGGAATGCCAGGAGGTTATCACGAGTTTTATTTTGCTTATAAGCGTTGGCAAGCTGTTCTACTGTCTCTCCTTCTTTGATGAGGATGGGATCATGTGTCCACAGAGGTGGTTTAGTGCTGCCTCCCTTCCTCCTTGACTTAACCCAGGTGGTATAATATGTGGTAATGACATTTACAAGATCACAGCAAAATTCATCCACTGACCCAGGTGTACGTATATCCAGCATACCGTCTGTGGATGTAGGCTTTGAGGGGAGGCTAACCACTGGTTAGGCTAGGCCCTCAAACAAGGGGATGTGGAGGAAGAATGAACAGGGGGGCGATGATAAATGGGGAACAGGAATAACATGCAATAACTGACAAACTAGGGAAAACAGGTGATAGGTGTGTTGTCACTCAGGACTTAATGTATCACTGCATAACACCAAAGAAATGTATGATAATGTTTTACTCAACACCAAGGGGGTTAATTTATAACACTTCTTAACGTTCTTTGTTTGTTGAACACCTTCCATTGTGATTGACAATTATACTTGAAAACAATAAACCTATCTTCCTAGCTAGTTAAGCAGGGGTAACATGAAACACAATACATTTTGTGAAACAGATAAAACCTTAAGTGTACTTACTGAAATATATCCTGTCATGTTGGGGAACCAACCACAAGCACGTCTATCCTTCACTACCTCCTACCAGACTGTCTTTGAAAACAAAGATGACCTACAATGACGCCACATCTTCATAACTTCACGTCTCACAGACTCTCCTTATTGGTTCAGGCATAAGACATTTACGCTCACAAGTCACTGCGATTGGCTCATGCTTGGCGGGAAATACTCACTATCTCATGACATTGTTACAATTGATTATTTAGTCAATACAATGATAATGCCAACTGCTGTAAACATTTCACTGGTATTATTTTTTCATTAACCAAATATTAAGTGTACAGTACATCAAGGACACCATAATGGATCACTATATTCGACAGAAGTGAATGCTGCATGGTGATCTTTTCTTTGAACAACTACAAGAACTGGGGGTTGGCGACCACAGTCCTCCACTCTAAACGTTCTTGAGCTGTTTTTACCAGTCCTCAAGGTTTTGAATGTCTCTTTTAGCAGCATAAACTAATATCCCACTTGCTATGCCACCTGTGTAGTGCTATATACTGTTATAATGCAACTGTTATAGCGACACAATATCACCTCCAGTATGCCTTTAATATAAGATTATAGATATAACAACAGTTCACACACATACACACACACACACACTTACACTAAACCTTCATCTGTTCTGTCCTCCTACACAGTGACAGGTTCACGCTGATACTTGGGGACTGAGAGACGGAGACAGTAGGTTATGCTTCAGTCTCCAGACATGTGTCATAGGGTGCCTGCCCTTTGACCTATGATATGAGCACAACAGCAGACGGTGGTAAGGCGTGTGGGTGGTATTGTGCCACTTGTAATTCCTCCTCATTACTATTATCTTCATCACTGTCATCATTATAACTATTGTCAACACCAACACCGTCACTGACACCACCACTACCATCACTCCCACCGCTAACACAACCACCACCATCACTCCCACATCTAACACAACCACCACCACTACATCGACCACCAACACCACCACCATCACTACACCCACCGTCATTACCACCACCGCTACCACCACCACCACCAGCATCACTACTACCACCATCACCACTACGCCACCACTACTACTACCACCACTACCACCACCACTATCACAACCACTACCACCACCACCATGAATGGTCGCTACGTCATTCACCACTGCAAAAATCGATATATCTAGCTTCACTTCGAATCTTCGAAGATATGATAGGAACAAAAAGTAAAGAAATTAGACAGGGTATAAAACTTCGAAGCTTCGAAGATGTATATGAACCCGGAGTGACTCATTTAGGTGGCATATAAAACTGAGAGGGTGAGGGAAAATCAAGAGAGCTGGACCAGTAGGCAAGAGAGACTAGAACGTAGCTGGGGTGCTCTCCTTATGGACGTTGATGGGGCCATGCTAATTACTGAATGTTTGGTCTCGGTATTGGAAGGGAGAAGCTTAAGGAGGTGTAGCCCTTACTATTGTGCCTGGCGACCCAATAATATTTACTGTATTGTATTGTATTGAAGTTTGGTGTTAAAAGTAGATGATGTATATGGGATTATGTTAAGGTGACATAAGATGGTGATTTGGTGATGATTGTAGGGTTTTTCTCTTTATAATTAATGGCATTGTGAGAATGTAAGTTGAACTCTTTATACCCCGATGTTACAATACAAGGTTCTGGAAAATAAGTTGCCTGGCCAGGGATGGGAGCAACCGCTGTCACCATCACTACTACCACCACCACTATAACCACCACCACTACTACCACCACTACTACCAACACCACTATAACCACCACCACTACTACCATCTCTACTACCACCACCTCTACTACCACAACCTCTACCACTAATACCACCACCACCACCACCATCACTACCATCGCTATAACCAACACCCCCACCACTACCACCACAATCGCCACCAACACTACCAACACCACTGCCACAACCACTACCAGTCACCACCACCATCACTACTGCCATTACCACTGTCAACACCACAACCACAATCACGATCTCCACCAAAACCACCACAACTACCACCAACATCACCACCACTACTACCACTACTACCACCACCACCACCATTAACGATACTACATGCAGCAGTTTTTCCTCGGCCGTCAGAGTGTCAAGTGTCAGCAGCGATGCTTGTCAGCGCCTCGCCTGCTGACTGTCATGCCTCCCCAGGGCCTGTCACCTCCCTTGGCTGTCATTAATGCTGTTGCCTCACCTGTCACACTTATCACACTCCTGTCATGCGCAGTGGAAGTGATATTGACTTGAGGCGCTCAACATGTGTGATCTTGTGTCCTTTTGAGTATGAATATATCTCTCTCTCTGTCTCTCTCTCTCTCTCTCTCTCTCTCTCTCTCTCTCTTAGTACAAAGAGAAACGTTGTGAAGCCCAACTGTTCATCAACCTTCTCGCCTGCCCACCACCGCCTATACGCTCCCCACCAATCACATCACATCTATCACCCCCCTCCCCATCTGCCACTATCCTTCCCACCCTCCCGTCCACTACTGCCTCTCTCCATTCACCACCGCCCTCCCTGTCCACCACCGTCTTCCCCGTCCACTACTGTCCCTCTTCACCCACCAAAGTCCCTCACCGCCCACTCAACATTACGCTGACCAGAATCGGCTTTAATCGCCAAATGATGGTATAAGCCCAATGCAGCTGTCCGTCGCTTCATCTTACCTTCGCGTTCGTGATGATCTTAGTTACAGTTTGTCATGATCATGGTCGTAATTTGTGTCACTCTGACAGTCAGAATTAGTCATGTCAGGATCAAAGAAGCTGCGTCATTAAGTGAAAGAGTTCAAGGTTCAATTTCATAGATGTCAGCAGTCAATGTTGCGTCTAATTGCGAAAAGGAATAGGATAGATGTTTAACTCCTTATGAGAGAGAGAGAGAGAGAGAGAGAGAGAGAGAGAGAGAGAGAGAGAGAGAGGTAAACCAAGCTGTGAAAGAAGGAAGGATTGTGAGAGTGTGTGAGTGAGTGAGGGAGGCAAGGGGTGCAACAGATGGTAGTACCCCCACAAGGAGGTAAAGTTAATAGGTTACGTTACCTCCTGCTGCCTTAAGTACACTGATTAATATTCTGTGTGTGTGTGTGTGTGTGTGTGTGTGTGTGTGTGTGTGTGTGTGTGTGTGTGTCTGTGTCTGTGTGTGTGTGTGTGTCTCATTACACACACACACACACACACACACACACACACACACACGCATATCAGTAATAAAGACCTTTTACGTGCATGAGTCAGAGATTATATTGTGTTGACTCAGACGCCCATGTGATAAGACCTACACCCCTCACCACCCCACGCCCACACTACCCTACACCCTCACCATTCCACACCCACACTACCCCACACTACCTACACCCTCCATCCCACGCCCTCACTACCCCACACCACCCAATACCCTCACCACCCCACGCCCACACTACCCCACACCACCCAACACCCTCATCACCCTACGCCCACACCACCGACGCCCACACCATCCCACGCCCACACCATCCTTCACCCATATCACCCCACGCCCACACTACCCTACACTCACACCATCCCACGCCCACACCACCCCACATCCAAACCACCCCACCCCACCCACCACCCTAACCCAATCTACCCCACGCCCACACGACCCTGCACCCTCACCACCCCACGCCGACTCCTCCACCCCCACACCATCCCACGCCCACACCACCCACGCCCTCACCGCCTCACACCACACCATCCCATACCTACACCACCCACACCACCCCACACCTACACCATCCCACACCCACACCATCCCACACCCACACCATCCCACACCATACCACCCACGTTCACACCACTGCATGTCCTCATCATCCCTACACCTACACTATTCCACACTCATCAAACCCACGCCCACACCTCCCACACCGACACCATCCCTACACCACTCAACGCTCAAACCATCCCACACCCACACCCCACGCCTACATCACCTCCCCCACACACACACATCCACTACTCCACACCCACAGTACTCCTCGCCCACACCACCCCACGCCTTCACCACTCCACACCCACAACACCTCACACCGACACCATCCCACACGATCCCACACCACCCCACACCCACACCCACACCACCCTACGCCCACACAATCCCACACCCACACTACCCCACGCCCACACTATCCCATATCCACACCATCTCACACCGACATCTACATCCACACCATCCGTCACCCACATCACCCCACGTCCACACTGTCCTAAACCCACATCACCCCACGCCCGCACCACCCCACCTCACCCCACGCCCACCCTACCCCACGTCCACACTATCCCACGCCCATATAATTCCACGCCCTCACCACCTCACCCCACGCCTACACTTGGCACGATAGTCTTGGGCTGTGTGGTCACTCGTCTAAGTCTTCTTAACCACGCCTCAGGGAATTTTAATCATTGAGGATTACGCCCATGGTTACACCACACCCACTAGATTACATCCATACTACCCCCAACAACCTTGAACTCGGGACCCGCCCTTAAACCACTCAGCTGTGAATGAGTACCTAATTTAATAATTGGGGAAGTGATGCTGTTGAGTGCTTTGCCGGCCATGCTGCCTAACGGGTCATCAGGAGTAGAAGACCCACCTGTATAATGTCTTAAAAGTTTGTAATTTGAGTTAAAATGGCGATCTAACAATATTCTTGGAAATAAATTTCCCATGCAACAGAGAGACTGTAACTCACCCAGAGCCCAACACCAGTTGATGAAGGCCAGGGTGAACCTATCACCCCAGTGGGAAACATTAACCCCTGACATGAAGCAATAACTCCCTGCTGGGGCCCTCAACGCCACCATAGCCTCTACATATACCCCTCAGAACCACCACGGTCTCACTACTACTTAATACCCGGATTCAATCCCCGTCACTGGTGAACCAACAACACGGAGTCGAGACCCCCAACACCACCATGGCCTCTTCATACACTGCAAAACAAATGTTAAGAACTCCCCCGGCAATACAAGGTTCCTTGCAAGGAATGTAATATGCTCTACTTAGGCCAAACGGGCAAAAATCTTATAACTAGACTTAAACAGCATAAATATAGTGTTAGGACCGGCCAGGATTCCAATGCTTTGTTCATTCATATGAGAGATAATACTCACTGTCCTGTATTGACTGAGCTAATGCCTCCTCAATCTTACCTTGTAATTCAATGGTCAGTTGGAACATTATATAATCTAGTCTCATTAAACATACTGAATCTGTTAACATGAATTTGAGAAATGGCATGTACAAATTGGACAATTTTGTCATTAAGAAAAATTTTAACTAGGTAAGAGGGACTTGATCTCACTCTCCTTTACTGCATATATTGGCCTTGCTATTAACTACTCCTCCTGGTGCTGCTGACGATCCTAGGACAGTCTTATCGCCATCGGGTAACCTGTGTTATGTCACGGCACCTTTTGCTACTCCTACAACTTCCATCCACTCTTTCCCTTCCACTGAACCTTCTTGCCCATGTTACTTGACTTGTAGTTAGTTACTACTCCTCAGTTATATATATATATATATATATATATATATATATATATATATATATATATATATATATATATATATATATATATATATATATATATATATATATATATATATATATATATATATATATATATATATATATACCAAAGTACTAAAAATTACAAAATAGACAATAATCCACTCAGGGGTCTCAGACACAAAACCTTCTGAGTGAGGACCCAGATTTTATTATGGGTAGACAGTGTACGCTACTTACGGTTCGATCCCTGAGGTTGGTGACCCGACACGGCAGAGTGACTGTGTGACCTAGAACGGCCGTGACGTTGACCTGGTCCGTGGCGAGGGAAGGCTGGCCTGTGTCCTCCCAGCCGTGCCACCACTTCTGTGACACTGACTCCAGCACTCCTGTGGTGGGAGAGAGTCAGTGAGTGAGAGAGAATAAATGAGAGTTAAGCCACTGTAGGCTATATCATAGTAGTTAAGTTAGGTGAGGGTAGAGTAAATTAGATCAGGTTGGTTAAGTTGGGTCAGGGTAAGTTAAATTAGGTCTGGTTGGTTAAGTTACGTCTAGTTAGGTTAAGTTAATTAGGATAGACTAAGTTAGGTTAGGTTAAGTTACTTTACGTTACTTTCGGACAAGTGGGGTCAGGTTAGGTTAGGTTAGGTCATGTAAGGTCCGGTCATGTTTGGTTAGGTCAAGTTAGGTAAGGTTAGGTACCTAAAATCATCAATTCTTACACATCATAATATGCATAATAACACTTATAAAATATATAAGAATAATTTAGACACAATTTCTTGTTATTTTTTTTCTATTTCATATTTTTTCTTCATATTTTTAAATTCCTTCCCCGCTATAACGCATGATAGCTAAGGAATTAGTGTGCTTCAACTAACCAGGGTTATTTAGCACCGTTCACTAGGTCTTGTTTTTAGGTGCTTCAACTGCCCAGCCTCTCTCCCCTCATATAAATTAATCTCTCTCACTAAATTTCGTATCTAATTGCCAAAGTTTCTCCTCTTTCACTTCTACCTCGCGGCCAAAAATCTCTCCCCATATCTCTCCCCCCTTCAAGTTTCTACCCACATGTTTATTTCCACTATCTCTCAAAGCCTCCTGCCGCCTCCCTAATATTTACACGGAACGACACTTAAGAGACCACTCAAGAGGACCTCTCTCTCTCTCTCTCTCTCTCTCTCTCTCTCTCTCTCTCTCTCTTCAGTGCCATCACCCTTACTTTTTCGCGGCATGAGTTGGTTCCTTACCGCCCTCACACGTCACCTTTTCTGACTGCTTTTTCCTGTGACTCCCCTTCCTCCTCCCTCTCGCCCTCACACACGCCTTCCCTCCCTCATACACGTCTTCCCCCCCCCCTTCCCTTACATATGTGCATCAGCTTAAGAATATATCAGCAAGGGATGAATTATGTGGTATACGTAATGCTGTGCTTCTTGTTGTAATAGAGAGAGAAATTTAATGTCTAACACTCCCCCCATCCCCCTTTGTCCTCCTTCAGTTCCACTTCCTTATACAGAGAGAGAGGGAGGGGGTGGGATAGGAGCAGGAAGAGACAGGGAAAGAGACAACAGAAGGGGACAGACAGACAGACAGACAGACAGGAAGAAAGAGATACAAAGAGAGAGAGACAGACAGACATAGAGAGAGACACATAGTACCAAGAAATACTCAGCGTTCTTAGAGATACCACCAACTCAACCTGTGACACACGTTAACTCACTCCCGTCTTTCTCTACACATACCACAACAATTACGCCCTCCTCTGAGTCAGGAGGGGGTGTATGTATGTGTATGTATGTGTATGCGGGTATTTGTAATCGATTATAGTAACTAAGTAATTTATTCCAGTAATCTACTAGTAACTACGAGTATAATCAATTTTCGGGACGACTTCTATTTATAAAAGTACTTTTTTCGCTAATCTTTATTTTTTTTACTTATGCTCCAAAGCTGTTTATTCTCTATATTATTGATGATAATGGAGAGGAAAAATTATTTACTAGGGCAGTGGATATTGCTGTACATCCACAATGGAAACGTGGATAAGATAAATCTTGTTAAAATCAAGATACTATATATATATATATATATATATATATATATATATATATATATATATATATATATATATATATATATATATATATATATATATATATATATATATATATATATATATATATATACAGTATATACATAAAGTTATAAAGGGAAGCATATTGACTATTGTTCATATACCTGTGGCAGTTACATAAAGAAGGATACTGATTACGAAGGTAACTCAATACTACTGATGTGGCAACCATAAAAGTGCTTGCTACCTCTGAGAGAGAGAGAGTATCCTGGATGAAGATGCGGACAGCACTTAATTAAGATATATCAAATGTGTACACGTCATTAAGGCTACCGTGATGAACTAGAACAATGCCAATTTACCACGCCACGTACTTTTTTTTTCTATTACGGTGATTAGCCCACCCGGGCACAGGTCACTGACCTACATCGGGGCCTGGGGGGGGGCGAAAATGTAATAATAATAATATTATTATTATTATTATTATTAATTCATAGTAAATAAAATTCATAATGAAAAATATAAAATTATATATAATAATAATAATAATAATAATAATAATAATAATAACAATAATAATAATAATAATAATAATAATAATAATAACAATAATAATAACAATAATAATAATAATAATAATAATAATAATAATAATAATAATAATAATAATAATAATAATAACAATAATAATAATGATAAACTCAAGTCTACTTACCCCTTCACGCGGTTCACCTAACAGAGGTTATTAGACCCAGGTACAGTTGTGGAAATGTGTTCCTCCATCCTCTGTGGTAACCCGTGTGTTAAACGGCAATGCCGCAGTAGTAGTATCACTCAAAGTCTAATTATACCAAGTCAACCCACTTCGAATCGAAAATTAGTCCTTCACCGCACATGCCGTCATCTGGCTGGCAGCCCAGGGGGTGGTCCGGGGTGGGACCTCAGTTACCACTTATAACAGCTGGCTGTCATGGTGCGGGGGTCTATGACAACGCCTGATAACTGCTCCGTATTTGGATGCACATCTAATGACAGACTATATGATACAAGTTTGAGATTTCATCGATTTCCAAAGGATGAAAAACAGAGAAAGGCTAGATTTTAATGTGCATGCAGCAAATATATAGGGTGCAACAGGAGGATGGGCAATAATACTTGAGAGCCGTTAGCAGGTTTAAATTTAAATTTCCTAAAATCTAACTTTCGACCAGGAAACCGGATGTGGAAAGACAAGTACCTATATGTTGCTTGAAACTGTTGTATATTCTAGTCATCTGTAATATATCTAGTGGTCATATTAATAAATTGAAAACCTCTACACAGAGTCTACACATATATACTTGTATTCACTGATTTACTGTAATAGATTGTGGGAGAGAGAATGATGTTAATTATAATCAGTAAATTTGTTTTATTATTTTCTTTAACTATTTTAGTTGATTCTTGTATTCCTTCTACTTAATTGTTTTTACACTGATACTGCCAGCAAAATCATAAGAGAATAAATAATATTAAAGAGGATGAAGAGGATTAATAATAATAAAAATAATAATAATAATAATAATAATAATAATAATAATAATAATAATAATAATAATAATAATAATAATAATAAAAATAATAATAATAATAATAATAATAATAATAATAATAATAATAATAATAATAATAATAATAATAATAATAATAATAATAATAATATTAATTTTTTTAAATAATTAGAAAACGAATATAAAAGTAATGATTACATGAGAAGTTCAAGTGGCTAACTGAAAGATAGTGTGCTAGGGATGAAAACATCAGGATAGATGGCAAGATCTTCTAATACCGTGGAGGGCGTTGGGGGGCTGACCAGGTTTCTACTACACGCCAACGACGTCACATAGTGAGCTCCGTCCATGCGAGTGGGTTGACTTGGTTTTTTAGACTGTGGTATCACTATTTATAAATGAATGGGTATTGGTCGTGTAACGACAGAGATTGGTGGATAGATTTGCTAAATGTCATAAATAGGTTGGCCGTTTGGAGACACAGGTTACCACAGGGGTGTAGGAACACATTTCCGCAACTGTACCAGTGTTCATGGTACTATTTTTGTTAAATAATGCTATAATCAACACGACAATATTTGGCTATGACATTTACATACTGATATATTTAACATAATTTTATATGTAATAAAGGCAAAGATAGTGTTGATTATTATTATTGTTGTTATTATGATTTACAGTAGTAGTAGTAGTAGTAGTATAAGTAGTAGAGAGAAAAAAATTCATAGGACACGGAAAGCAAAACACCGAGCCGTTGCCATAAAATTTGGAAACAAGATGCGTGAGGGAAAAATGTCCTGGGCGGTAAGATCTCTCACAGAGGAATCTTCCGGTGGTGTTCTGCCAATAAACAGAAAGACATTACAAGAAGGAAAAACATCCCCCTGCAAGCAAAAAATAATGCTTCAGGTTCCAGGGTGCCTATATCCCTCCAAATGCTGTCATGTTCGAGAAAATAACAGGAGGGATGGTGTGGAAAATAGCACCGAAAACTCGTGGAGTTGCTGGCCCTTCAGGCCTGGATGCAGACGGTTGGAGAGTCATCCTCAGCACTAACAAGTTTGACGCCTCAGCAAGTGAACTCTGCAATGCCACAGCTGCCCTTGCAAAGAAAGCTAACAACCTCGTGCTGCCATCACCTCTGACGGCCTGCCGCCTCATTCCCCTGGATAAAAATCTAGGATGTAGGCCTACAGGGGTGGGGGGAAGTGCTGAGAAGGCTCATTGGAAAATGCATAATGGAGGTGGTAAATGATGATGTCAGGGCGGCTGCGGGGAACCTGCAAGTATGTGCTGGCCACCAGGCAAGAGGGGGAGAAGCTGCCATTCACGCCATATGAAAGATATTTGAGCAGCGTGATTGTGAGGCATTAATAATGGTAGCCCCTCGAAATCGAGGATGGCCGGCCCAAGGGCCTCTTAGGCGTGAATTTGTTAAGGTGTAGAAGCGGTCGCCAACACAACAACCACACCCCAAGTTAACGAGCTGCATGACCCAGTATCAAGGAATAGTCCGAGAAGACTGGACAACTCGCCAACTGCACTGGCTAACCAATACCCTAGAATATGATCCGCAAATCGATTAACATCCAGGTTCCCAATTACTGCTGGGTAGACAGAAGCAAATGGGTCCGCTCGATTGCGAGGTGAGGATGCTCACCATTACACCGCAGGTCGCCACTCCTCGTTGACGCTTCCAACGTATTCAAAATAATCAACCACAAAGCTATACTGCACAACATCAAGACCAAGTATGTATGTTGAAAACTCCTATAGGAACCCATCAGACCTCTATATAACAAGGTCAAGGCCCTAAGAGGAGATACCACCATACAGTCAAATGAGGGAACAACACAGGGGGACCCTGTTGCAATGGCAATGTACGCAATAGTCCTATCCGTGCTCCAACACACAATAAAATTTGAAACAACCGCGGTCAAGCAAGTGGCTTATGCTGATGACCTTACAGGAGCAAGAAAAGTAGAGGACATCAAAAAGTGGTGGGACCTGATAACATCACGTGGTCCACAAATAGGGTACCACCCAAATGCCAGTAAGCCCTTCTTCATTTTGAAGCCAGAACATTATGAACGGGCAATGGAGGCGTTCGGTGGAAGTGAGATCAAAATAACAAACACCGGCCAAAGACACCTAGGTGCGGTAATCGGCAAGAAGGACTTAAAGACCGAGTACGTAACGGGAAAGGTTAATGAGTTGGTGAAGTAAATCCAAGCTCTGTCTGATATTGCTAAAACAGAGCCACATGCGGCTTTTGCGGCATTCACCCATGGAGTCAAGCATCGCTGGAATTACCTGATGTGCACTATCCCTGATATCGGACCCCTCCTCCACCCTCTGGAAGAAGCCATCAGAACCGATTTTAATCCAAAATTAGTGAAAACCTTCACTTAACCCAAGCAGAAGGACACTCCTTTCAATACCACCGAGACTGGGAGAAATGGGATTGACCAATCCAGAGGAGCTTGCTGCCACCGAACATCAGATCTCAGTCAAGCTCACGGCAGCCCTCACTGAGCACATAATAGCTCAGAGTGCAACAAATGAGTGGATACCAGCAAATTAAACAAGATTCGAGAGTCCATTACGACAGAAAGACATCACACCCAAAAGGATAAACTACAGCAAATGATGCTGCAAGTGCCAGAGAACTTGAAAAAAAAAAGTAGCGATAGCACAGGAGGTTGGCGCCTCGAACCGTCTAACAACGTTACCGATAAGGGCAAAAGGTTTCAGTCTTAATAAACAAGAATTTACAGATGCCATTGCTTTAAGTTACTGTAGGCCAGTAGAAGGCTTGACCTCCCAATGCGTGTGGGGCTCTTTCTATGACATCGACCACGCCATGGTGTGCAAAGGGCTTCGTATGCATGATGCACGACGAAGTAAGGGATCTCACGGTGTCAGGGTAGAACCGACCCTCCTTCCATTGGACGGTGAGAATTTTCATCACAGGACTTCAAACATATCCAACGAAACCCGTGTGGACGCCATTGCTAGAGGATTCTGGATGCGGGGACAGCGAGCCTTCTTTGACATAGGGATTTTCGATCCCATGGCCGCATGTCACCGTAACCTCCATCTCGATGCTGCACACAGGAGGAACGAGAATGACAAGATCAAGGCATATGGGGATAGAATTCTGTTTGTTAATCCAGACAGCTTCACTTCTCTGGTGTTCACAACATCTGGTGGGATGGGACCAAGTGCAAGATGTTTCTATGCCAGACTCGCGGAGGTGTTATCTGAACGGAAGCAGCAGCCCAAAAATTACGTTACAGCCTAGTTGAGATACCGACTGTCCTTCTCTCTCCTTCGGTAGGCTTTGCTCTGCCTCAGGGGAACGAGAGCATCGGCCCCAAAGCCGACAGCAGTTGCAGATATTGACTATGAGGCTACAGTCACTGAATGCCGCATAGATCTGCGAGTAACATGGTCGGTCCAACGTAGTTGTTCATGGATAATGGCAGCTTCGATGCTTGTATAATTGGTGTACACACACACACACACACACACACACAAACACACACTTTATTTAGTGCACACTAATTTATATTTATCTCCTTCCTTATAATTCCTTTGTTTATCATTTTCCATATATTTACACATTTAATATATTTATATAGACAGAGATATAGACAGTGACTTAAACTATGTACTTATTAACATATGAACTTGGTGCCAATACTTTCAAAACATGTAATAGATTAGCCTAAGTTGTTTATGTGCTTTAAAATGGGTAAACACGGGAAGGTTGAGTGTTATGATGCGTCTCTTCTTTATCTGCCCCAACTACCAGCTTCTTCCTGCCCCATATATTTTACCCGATTGTAATGAACCTGTGTTTCGACAACTCGAACTAATACAGCTCTATCACCATTAGTACAGCTCTATCACCATTAGTACAGCTCTACCACTATTAGTACAGCTCTACCACCATTATTACAGCTCTTACCACCATTAGTACAGCTCTACCACCATTATTATAGCTCTACCACCATTAGTAACTCTACCACCATTAGTACAGCTCTACCACCATTAGTATAGCTCTTACTACCATTAGTACAGCTCTACCACCATTAATTGGCTCTACCACCATTAGTACAGCTCTACCACCATTAGTACAGCTCTACCACCATTAGTACAGCTCTACCACTATTAGTACAGCTCTACCACCATTAGTACAGCTCTACCATTATTAGTACAGCTCTACCACCATTAGTACAGCTCTACCATTAGTACAGCTCTACCACCATTAGTACAGCTCTACCACCATTGGTACATCTCTACCACCATTAGTACAGCTCTACCACCATTAGTACAGCTCTAATACCATTAGTACAGCTCCACCACCATTAGTACAGCACTAACACTATTAGTACAGCTCTACCACCATTAGTACAGCTCTACCGTTATTACAGCTCTACCACCATTAGTACAGTTCTACCACCATTAGTACAGCTCTACCACTATTAGTACAGCTCTCCCACCATTAGTACAGCTCTACCACCATTACTACAGCTCTACCACCATTAGTACAGCTCTACCACTATCAGTACAGCTCTACCACCATTAGTACAGCTCTACCATTAGTACAGCTCTACACCATTAGTACAGCTCTACCATTACTGCTCTACCACCATTGTTACATTCTACTCACCATTAGTACAGCTCTACCTTTAGTACGAGCTCTACACCATTAGTACAGCTCTACCACCATTAGTACGCTCTACCACCATTAGTACAGCTCTACACCCATTAGTAGCTCTACCATAATACAGCTCTACCAATGCTCTACCATTCTAGCTCTACCATTAGTTGGCTCTACCATTACAGCTCTACCACCATTAGAACAGCTCTACCTCCATTAGTCTGCCACTATTAGTATAGCTCTACACCATTAGTACAGCTCTACCAATATTAGTGCAGCTCTACCACCATTAGTACAGATCCACCACCATTACCCAGCTCTACTACCATTAGTACAGCTCTACCACTATCAGTATAGCTCTACCACTATTAGTAAAGCTCTACCACCATTAATACAGTTCTACCACCATTAGTACAGCTCTACCACCATTAGTACAGCTCTACCACTATTAGTACAGCTCTACCACCATTAGTACAGCTCTACCATCTTAGTATAGGTCTACCACTGTTAGCACAGCTCTACCACCATTAGTACAACTCTACCACCATTAGTACAGCTCTACTAACACCATTAAGCTCTGCCATCACCAGCAAAGCTCTGTCACCATCAATAAAGCGTTGCCACCAATACTAATTGTCTGACACCACCACTAAGGCTCTGCCACCATCAATAACGGTCTGACACCACCACTAAAGTTCTGCCACCACCAGTAAATTTCTCCACCAGTACTGCCCTGATCATCAATGGCTCTAACACTACCAGTAAAGCTCTGCCGCCACCACCAGTAAAATTGCCACCACCACTAAAGCTCTGAAACCGCATAAAGTTCTGCCACCACCACTAAGGCTCTATCAGTAAAGGTCCGACACCACTAGTAAGGTGTCTACCCCTAGCTCTGGCACCACCAGTGGAACTCTGCCACCATCAGTGGCTCTGCCACCATCAGTGGAACTCTGCCACCAACAGCAATGGTCTGACACCACCACTATAGCTCAGCTATCGCCACTAAAGAACAGACACCATCAGTATAGGTCTGACACCACCAGTGGAACTCTGCCACCACCAGTGAAACTCTGCCAACACCAGTAAAGCTCTGCCACCATCAGTAAAGCTCTGCCACCATCAGTAAAGCTCTACCACCATCAGTAAAGCTCTGCACCATCAGTAAAGCTCTGCCACCATCAGTAAAGCTCTGACCAGTAAAGCTCTGCCACCACCAGTAAAGCTCTGCCACCATCAGTAAAGGCTTAACACCAGTAGTAATGGTAGAGAGAGAGAGAGAGACAGAGAAAGGTATAAAGAGAGAAGGAAAAATGCCTTTAAGAACTCCTAAGACGCCTCCCGAAGACTCCCTTAATGTTTCAAACGCATTAAAAACTCTTTAAATTCCCAAAACGCATTAAAAAAAACTTTGGATGGACGCCCGTAAACGCCTAGATGTACCCGAGACTCATCAATTGCTTGAGCTCCATTAAAGAGTCTCGGATCCTCTTTGAACCCCCGGCCACCCTGCATGTATATTTCTGGGGTGTGTAAAATCTGTCGACTTGTACTCTCTCTCTCTCTCTCTCTCTCTCTCTCTCTCTCTCTCATCAGCTCAGCAGGTGACAATATTTAGTGAGGGACCCCCACCACTGTTTACTTGACTCTGTTTACCTCTCTCTCTCTCTCTCTCTCTCTCTCTCTCTGATCAGCTCAGCAGGTGACAATATTTAGTGAGATCCCCACCACTGTTTACTTGACTCTCTGAAGCAGAACACACGCTGATGAGGGTATCTGTTCCTGGGTTGCTCTTTCCTTCCATCATGTACACTGATTACTTCTGTGAGCACAAATTGGTTATTATATGACATGGTAAACACTGATTGGTTCTTACAGGACTTGATGAGCACTGACTTGTTTCTTTTAAGGCATGATAAGCGTTGACTGGCTTGTGTGAAGCACGATGACCGCTGTTTAGTTTATACGAAGCATGATGAGACCTCATTGGTTCTTACCCACTGTCTCTTATTGGTGATTGGTTGCTGATCACGATAACACGATGACGTCAACTGGTGTCCAAATGTACCAACGCAATAGAAGAAGACAGACAGACAGCAGACAGACAGCAGACAGACAGACAGACAGAGATCTGCCATCACAAATATGTTTCTCTCCCCTCCTCCTACCGTCCCTCACATTCCACCCACACACACACACACACACACACACACACACACAACACCCGCACGCGCGCGTGCACAGAGTGCCTCACGTGAACGTGTATACACAGACGTGGGAGGTCTCAGGAACCACATAGTTTACATTAGTGGGTGGTGGATGTGGGAAGTGGGTGATAAGTATGGGTGATGGGTGTGGGTAGTGGGTGCTGGTAGTGCAAGGTGAGTGTGAGTGGTGAGTGTAGGTGATGGATGTGAGTGTATGTTGGCGGTGGATGTGAGTGGTGCGTTGAGGGTGTGAGGATGGTAGATGTGGGTGGTGAGTGTGGGTGGTGGGTGTGGGTGGTGGGTGGTGGGTGTAGGTGATGGATGGTGAATGTGGGTGGTGGGTAGTTAGTCTAAGTGGTAGGTGTGGATGATGGGTGGTGTGTGCTGGTGTGGGAGGTGGGTATGTGGGGTAGGGGTGTGGGTGGATGTCGGGATATGTGGGTGGTCAGTGTGGGTGGCTGTCGGGGTATCTGGCCGGTGGGTGGGTAAGGGTATGAGTGCCTGTTGGGGTATGTGTGTGGATATGGCGTCCTGTGGTGTAATGGTCAGGTTGCCTCTCAAGCTAGCGAACCCGGGTTCGATCCTCGGGCTGGATGAAACTATGGGAAGTTTCTTTACGCCATTTGCCTCTGTCTCCTCAGCAGTAATTGGGAACCTGGATGTTAATCGATTTGCGGATCGAGTTCCGGGGGTAATGGTTAGCCAGTGCAGTTGGCGAGTTGTCCGGCCTTCTTGGACTGTTCCTTGACACCGGGCGTAACTCGCTAACTTGGGATGTGGTTGGCAACAGCTTCTACACCTTAAACAAGTTCACCTCTAGGTGGTCCTTAGGCCGGCCATCATCGTTACACGAGAGGCAACCATTATAATAAATAATAATAATAATAATAATTAACGGTTTATTGAAAGAGCATAGCAGCCAGAAGGCTGAAAATATGCAGTTACATAATTGGGGAATGGGTTTCGATTTACAAATAATATACAAGTAACATAAGTGATACAATTAAGATATATAATAACTAGATGGGAAAAAAGCTCAAACTACAGGGCATTTCAACATAGTGACAGTGCAAAATTATGATTTACTGGGAATTAACACACTGGTTTATTACAAGTTATTGATAATTTTACAATGGTTGGACTGGGCTGTTCTTATAGCAATCAGTTCGTGCGTATGGGCTGGATGCTGTTGTGGTGTCGAACAGCAATTCTCGGGCTAGGGATCTCAGGTGGTAGTAGGGCCGTTGTCGAGGATGGTGCAGGAGCTCCTTACCAAATTTGCAGATGAGGTCGTGGTGATGGTCAGTGAGAGTCGAAAGGGCCAGTGTGTTGAGCCTTCTTGATATGTGGAGTCGGAAGGAGAATAATCTTGCATGCCCTCTTTTGCACTTCTGAGTGTTTACGTTGTGTGTGGCATTTAGGGAGGAAGACCAGGTGGGGAGGCATAAGTGAGCTTGGGAGTATGAATGTTGAGTTAACACTGAGGGCTCGGGTGCAAATTCGAGGACTTGAGTCGGCGGAGGAGGTGGAGACGGAAACTGGAGGATTTGACAACTTCACTGACGTGTGGTTTCCAATTTGGTTGTTGTCTGTGGTGACGTCTAGGAGCTTAGTGGAATCTACAACCTGGAGTGTGTTGGGACCTAAAGTAATGGAAGGGGGTGGGACAATGTCGGAGGAGGTTGATGTGCATAACCATGGTCTTGGTATGGTTGATGGTGACTGGTTGTTGGTGGCCAGTTTTGGAGACTGTTCAATAAATCCTGTAGGGCGGTATAGTGGGAACAAAATTGTTGACGTGATCCCAATGGTGGAGTCGTCGACATATTTCCAGCAGGGGTTTCTCTTAGGGCATCATTGATAAGCATAAGGAAGCAAAGTGGTCCCATCTTGGTGCCTTGGGGGACGCTGCAGGTGAGTGACTGAAAGGTGGAGACAGCCCCTCAGGTAGCAACAGCGTCGTTCACTGAGGGATCTGTAAGCATGGTATAAGACTTCCCCGAAGCCCGGGGTCAATAGCTGATGATGGATTTAAATTGGTCGACTAGGTCGAATATACGCATGTGTGGATATGAGTGGTTCGGGTTGTGGGGTGGTGGGCCGTGGGGTGTGTGTGTACTGTATGCATGTGTGAGTGTATATGTGTGTGAGTGTACGTCTTCCTACACAAACACACACACACACAATAAATATAATTATCTTGGAGATCCGACCAACCATTAATAAGTCTGCCTCCTAGATTTTCAGAGTGTCATAAGTTAAATATCTCCCTTAACTGAGTGTAGTGTTGGAGAACATATCTAACAGACTCACTTAATATCTAAAATGTCGCCAAAGATACTCTCAGACTGTGTTATTCTCTAAACCCTTTTAAGAGATATAAACGAACACTTGATAATCCATCTTTGTACCGTAACTTAAGTGAGTCAGATACGTCCTCACATCTCTTATTAGGTAAAAATTTAAATACCAACTATGGAAAATGCATTTCTATGTCGTAACTTCAGTGAGTCAGATATGCTCGAACATAATTAAAAATAAAAAATAAATAAAAAAAAAACTCGAACTTTTGATGAGTTATCTTTCTGTTTACTTTATTTAAGAGAAAAGGTAACTTGAGACCCTCTGAGACTGTGTATGAGGAGAGGGGAAGCGGATAAACACTAGCACTTGGAAGTCATCCACCACAAAGATACGACACTTTGCTTCGTTCCTTGCCAAGGTAATGGCGTCGATTCTACTCTGAGCCTCACCATAAGTCTTTAATCCTCTCTCTCTCTCTCTCTCTCTCTCTCTCTCTCTCTCTCTCTCTCTCTCTCTCTCTCTCTTCTCTCTCTCTCTCTCTCTCTGCAGTATAGGTATATAGTCAAAGACAAGGAGACAGACACAAAAATTAAATTAAGAAAGAAAGTGGTGAAAGAGAGAGAGAGAAAAACTGGAGATATAAAATGGAACGTCGGAAAAGAAAAAAGGAAAAAAGACAGAGGAGAGAGAGAGAGAGAGAGAGAGAGAGAGTACAGTATAGTGCACGCAGCTGTTCACTCAATCACTGCCCAAGTGGTGTTCCACTTATTTTCTCTCTAGTCTTTTCTCTCTCTCTCTCTCTCTATGAATCTGACCTCTATACATTTATAGCTGTTAATGAATATGATGTATTTCTTTGTATATGAACCTCTGTCCTGCGTGGCAGTGAGAAGTGATACCCACCCTCAGTGTCAAGACCTGACTGAATTACTCAGAATAGGCAAACTGTACTACAAGCTTTGTCAATAAATTTGTTAACAAACTAACTCTCTCTCTCTCTCTCTCTCTCTCTCTCTCTCACATCGACATATCTGGACACAGAAATTCTTGACTACCGCTAAATTTGTAACCATTACAACAGTCGACGAATTTGGCCACCACGCCCTGCCAACACTGAGGGCGAAGAGTGTGTGTGTGTGTGTGTGTTTGTGTTTAATCATATATAATAAATAATAATAATAATAATAATAATAATAATAATAATAATAATAATAATAATAATAATAATAATAATTAATTAATAATAATAATTATAATAATAATAATAACAATAATAATAGAAATAATAATGTGTTTAACAAATGTTAATATAACTTGAAAATATACAATGATATACTTGTCGGTGGTATACAGTATATATATATATATATATATATATATATATATATTATATATATATATATATATATATATATATATATATATATATATATATATATAATTGTGTCATATTATTTTTTTTATAACATGCTTCCATGTTGTTCCATATTATTCCTGTAATGATGTGTTATATTTACTATTATATATTCTAGTCACCTTACCCTGTGCTGTTAAGGTTTTAACAGTTATTTTTGTTGCCCATCTTATTTCTTCATTTAGTATTGTAACAAGCATTCTTTGTTTCTCTAACGACCATCTGTATCGTTAAACGACTCATGTTTCACAGGCTGGTCTCACTGGTGGGAGCCTACCCTATATATAGTATCCCACCAACAGACGGAGTTCAGTCCAGTCCTCTTGTCATTCAGTTCACGTTCTTTTGAGTGACACCAGTCACCTGTTACTTATACCATATTATATGTCTGTGTTGTTCCTGTCGCCACCAATGTGGTATATCTATGTGAATACCTATTTATGTCTCTTATGTGTCCATCAGTGCTTGCTTGGTTACATTTAAGTAATTCAGTGTTGTTTCACCATAGTTAATTTCAGTGTCAGTGATTTTATATGTTTATGCAGTGTTAATGTAATCCAATGCCTTATTTTTATTCTTTTGATGTTTCGATGTTTTGTATCACTTGTGTCTTAAAAGTTTCGATAGTGAATCAATTTGTTGCATGACAGCTTAGGCTTCTTTATGTTAATATTTAATTTAATTAAATTCTTAGTTTACTATATTTATTTTTATTCCCTTTAATTTACTTCACTTTTTTTTTGTTTGGTTATGCATAGAACCTGGATATTAAAGTAAATTAAGAGACGGCGTAACAATATATATATATATATATATATATATATATATATATATATATATATATATATATATATATCTTGATAAAATCACACAGGAAAATGGGAACAACGGAGCACCTTAGCTTTCGTCTTTATTCAAGAATCTTCAGAGGCAACTGGACTACATGGACAGAGAGAGGCTTAAATGTGAATGAAAGCGCTAGAACTTGTGTTTTTCTTTCTTTGGGAAATATATATATATATATATATATATATATATATATATATATATATATATATATATATATATATATATATATATATATATATATCAAAAGTGAGACTGGAAAGGAACAAACACGCAGGTTATCTTCGGGTAGTTGATAATTTATACAATGATTGGAATTTGGCTGTTCCTATGGTGATCAATACGCAGCCGAATGGATTGGATTCGTTATTGTATACAGCAATTTGAGGACGAGGGGTCTCAAGAGGTAGTAGGAGAGGGATGGTATAATAGATTCTTTCCAATCATACAAATGAGGTCATGGTGATGATCAGAGAGAGTTAAGAGGGTCAGTCTACTGGGCGCCTATTGATGTGTAGTGTAGGAAAGAGAGAGAATAGTCTTGCACGCTCTCTTCTGCACTCGTTCTAGGAGTCCTCGTTCTGTGTCATTTAAGGAAAAGGACCAGAAAGGGTAAGCATAGGTGTACTTAGGAAATATGAATGCTGTGTAAAAACTGAAAGAGCTGAAACTCCGAGAGATTCGAGACACAGAGGAAGTGGAGACACATACGAATATGTGTGTGTGTGTTTTGTGTGATTATATGTATGAAAGAGAGAGAAATTCCCAAATGAGTGAAAAATATCTCCCCTATTCATTGTAAAAACTTAAATGCGTATCTCATAAGAGCCCAGTTTACCTTAAAGTATTAATTTAAGTAAACTACAAAATTATCAACATTATCCCAACCTTGTGAAGCACTTCTGGCAATAATCCAGCACGATAGCTAAAACAGGCCTCGGTGCTCTCCTCGTGTCATATTTAACCTTGTGTTATGAGCTTGAGCTTTCTTATTGAACTTTAATGAAATTCTTACTAAATATTTGTTATCTGATAAACTACGCTTGAGCGAAGTTTCAACGCAATCGGTCCTTTGATTTTTGTGGTATTACAATTTGGAAATTCAAGCAGAATTTCCCTGTTTTTGCAAGTAAGAGAAACGTCAGTCAGATTTCAGGAAAACATCAACTTTATATTATTTCTAAGTTTGTTTTTTCCTATTATGTTTCGCTCAGGAATTATGTGATTAGTGGTCAACTCAGTGCACAACATAACAGAATGACTCCTCATGACCCCGCTCACTGGATTGACCTATGTTTCGTGGGGTGTAACCAAGAGTACAACGAAATGAAGAAGGAAACCTCTACTACTGCTACTTTTATTTACTACTACTACTACTTTTTTTAATTGGCCTCCAGCCTCCCCAATAAATACACCTTCGCCGCCATTTTATTACCTTAAAATTAACTATCTTAATACATAGGTAGCTACGGTAGCTACCCTGGCTGTGTTGAGTTAGTTGAGCCGCAGATCTATGCAGCATTCAGTGACTGTTGCCTCAAAGTCGATATCTGCGACTGTTGTCGGCTTTGGGGCCGATGCTGTCGTTCCCCTGAGGCAAAGCAATGCAGACCTAAGCAGAGAGAAGGACAGTAAACATCTCAACCACGCTGTAACATAACTTCTGGGCCGCTGCTTCAGTTCAGATAACGCCTCCGCGAGTCTGGCGTAGAAACACTTGGTCCTACCGCCAGAGGTTGTGAACAACAGAGAAGTGAAGCTGCCTTGATCAACGTTTTAAATTCTCTCCTCATATGTCCTAATCTTGTTGTTCTCGTTCCTCCTGTGTGCAGCATCGAGAGCTAGGTTGTGACATGCGGCCATGGGATAAAAATCCCTCGTCAAAAAGTCTCGCTGTCCGCGTCCAGAATCCTCGATTGAGGGTCCACAGGGCTTCGTTGGATGCGTTTGAAGTCCTGACGGAGGTTCTCACCGTCCAATGGAAGGAGGGGCGGTTTCACTATGACGTCGTGGCAGATGTCCATCAGTAGATTTGGTTGTTAGTCTACTTCGTCATGCCTAATGCATACGGCCCCCCTTTCTTGCACACCATGGCGTGTTCGATGTCATAAAATGAGCCGCACACGCATTGGGAGGGCAAACCTTTTACTGGCCTACCGTACCTTAGAGTAATAGCATCTGTGAATTCTTGTTTATTAAGGATGAAGCCTTCTGCCCTTATCGGTAACGTTGTTCACCAGTTTGAGGCGCCCACCTCCTGCACTATAGCTACTTTTTTTTTCACGTTCTCTGGCACTTGTTGCAACAGTTATTTGTAGTTTATCACTTTGGATGGTCCGTCGAATCTTGTTTAATTCGTTGGTATCCACCTGACTTGCTGCATTCTGATCTATTATGTGCTCAGTGAGAGCTGCCGTGAGCTTGACAGCGTTCTGATGTTCTGTAGCGGCAAGCTCCACTGGATTAGTCAATCCCATTCCTCCTAGTCTCCTAGTGCAAGGAGTGACCTTTCTGCTGGGGTTAAGTAAGGGTTTTTCACTAGTGTTGTAAGACTACTACTGCTATTATTATCATCATTATTATTATTATTATTATTATTATTATTATTATTATTATTATTATTATTATTATTATTATTATTATTATTATTATTATTATTATTATTATTATTATTATTATTATTATTATTATTATTATATAAAAGTAAAAAGTATATACTACATTATGTAGTATACAGTATGTAGTGTGGTAGTGTAGTGAGGGTGGTAGTATACAGAGAAGTCTGATAACGTAGCGGTAGCGGCGGTGGTAGACAAAATATGGGGCGGTTGTGTAGTGGTTAAAAGCTTGACACAACAATGAGTATGTTTGACCAGCCTCTTAACATTTACAGTATTTTTTTCGCAGGATGAACATTTGTTTACTTATACTTTGTTTGATTCTCAGCATAAGTTTGTTTGGCTGTCCTGTACACATGTTTATGTTACGGTGAGATGTTGACACACACACACACACACACACACACACACTAAATATATATATTCTTCACATGGTACTGATGTAATTAAAACAATTTCCAACTTATTATTTCGAACCCTCACTGAAACACTCATGGATTCTAGGCCGAAATAGGTTCGAATTCTAACTGAAACACCGTTCCCGCTGATTGTGTTTCGAGATCTTATTAAAACATCCCTCAAACTTAGCTTTGAATCCTGATTGAAGCGCCTCTTATACTTGTTTCAAGCCCTCACTAACCCCTCCTCTAAACCTTACTTCGAACCCTTACTGAACCACCACACCACGCACGTCTCCCCAGCCTTGCTTCGAAACCTTTACGAGAACATACACGTAGCAGGAGTCGAGCCGCTTCAATGTCGACCTCCTTCAGACACACAGACGAATGATTCCCAATTAGCGCAACTCATCCAGTTCATTGTAGCCATTTAGGTCAATATTTCGTAAACTTTACCCCTGTTAAAATGTTTGATGGTAAGGGAGACAGCGGCAGTAAATAGCTTTGGTTGGCAGGTGGTGGTGGCAATAGTAGTGGTGGTAGAGAATGTTAGTGTCTGCCAAAATTCACCACCGCCACTATCACCAGTTCATCTACTACTACTACTACTACTTTTACTACTACAATATTACTATCAACATCGTTACTATTACTACTTCTATTATTATCACTATCACTACCGCTACTACTACAATCATCACTACCACTATCGTTGGTATTAATACTACTACTATCATCACGACTAATGCTATCACTACTACTACTCAAGCTATGACATCAAGGTTGGTGACACTACGGCGCCGAAACTACATAGACACTCACCAATAAGTAAATGCGTTTTCTTTTGCTTATTAAGTTATGGAAAGAAAAAAAAAAAGATAATTATTGTACAAAGTTTATTCCGTTTGTTCTTATTTTCAGTATTTAATATTATTTCCAAGTGGAATTTATTCCCATTGAGGTTTCTTGTGATGTTCAGCGCGCCTGCTCCGCCCCATTTATTTAGGAATAAAGTTAGGATGATAGATACTGTGAGAGGTAAACAGAAACTAACTTTGACTAAAGATTCAGGTAGCCTATCTATTGTGTTAGGTTGATGATTCAGTGGGCTTTCTTAAAATTAGATAAATCCTAACAAATATCAGTTTCATTTGTTAGAGTTTTTAGAGTTATTCTGTTGGGAGAGAAACATATACAAGCACAAGGTTGAGTCGCTCGTTTGACACCAACGGCGTGACGTCACTGACACCTGAGGCGAGAGATGCACGGGAATAACTCCATAAGAAACATAACATATAGCTCTCTACAACCCGCCTGATGATGAATAATATCAAGAATGGATAATATTTCGGTTGAAAAGGTGAGTTTATTAACAGTTAAAGCCGTCGGAGACCCAGATATCCAGGTGTGAAGTGCTCATTAGAAGCACTTAAGAAACTTTATCGAACACCAGATTTGTAAACAAGATCCATCTGGATCCGACGATGTCATCAACCCACACGAGGGCGTCGTGACTAAGATCGAGTTGTCGCATTATCTTTTTAGCTTATCTATATACATGATGCTCTGGCTATTTACCTATCAGCTCTACTTCATTCCCAGCTAAATGGAGATGAGGTAGGAACAAGAAGCATCCCAAGATACGAGATATTGTGATAATGAACGTTAAAGCTGCGTCGTATATTTACTAGCTGGCACTATTGAACATATTCCTGCGTATATACTGTGTATGTCACGTCACCTTCCCCCTATTTCTCCCAGACGACCTCACGGGGAAAAGGAATACAGGATTGTTATTGTTTATTTTCTGTTTATAATTAAATTCTCATATAAGTTTCCAAGCTAACAACATTCCTACAGTACCTTATTTACCGAATGGCCATGGCGAGGGAAGGAGGCCAGTGGTCTGTGTAGGATCCCTATATTGGTCTTGATAATTTTGTCAAAGGCTAGTTTGAAGCCCAGTACTGTTCTTGATTCCACAGCTTGGGCTGGTAGACCGTACCTCCGGGCGTACCAAAGGCCTACCACCCTCTGTGTGAAAAAATATTTCCTTATATTCCTTCTGCATGGTAAGTTGGCGAGCTTGTAGTTATGTTCTCTCGTGTTGGTGGCGGCGTGGCATCACAAATAAAAGTCCCGGGTTCAGGTTTTCCATCCTCTTCAGGATTTTTATTGTTTCAATGATATCCACCCTATTATGCCTTGTCTGAAGGATTGTTTGTCCTAAGGCCCTCAGTCTACTTGGATAATCCAAATAACAGAGTTCCTGAATAAATTTAGACGCTCTGTGTTGCACCTTTTCTAAGGATGTTAGATCTTTCTGGAGGTAGGGTTTCCATGCCTGAATACAATAATCCAGACTGGGACATGTGAGATTTGTACAGTTGAGCGTATTCCTATCTTTGATTTCAAAGATATGCTTTATAATTCCCAAATCTCGATTTGCTTTTCTCACTGTTGCCCCACTTGTTGTGCCGCCGTCAGTGAATGATCTAACTCAACGCCAAAATCTTTATCCTTATCGACAGTATCCAGGAAAGTGTTATTAACTAGTTTTGATTGGGGTGGTTATATCCTACGCGTTGGGTCTTGCATTGCCTAATGTTAAAGAACATTCCCAATCTCGAGATCATTTGAACAGTTCATGCAGGTCTTTCTGCAGCATTGCGACCTCATCTTGACTTGCTACTTTCCCAAATATCTTCGTGTCTTCCCCAAATTTGACAATGTGCCTCAATATATTTTCATCTTAATCGTTTATGTTGATCACAAACAAGGTGGGTCCAAGGATAGAACCTAGAGGTACTCCACTGAAAACTTTATCCATGCAGAATGCACTCCATTTATTACCATCTTTGCTGCCTGTCTTCGAGACAGTTGTTAATTCACATCAAAATCTTGCCTGTGATGTCATGTACCTGGATCTTAGAGGTAGTTGTGCATGTGGGACTTTGTCAAACGCCTTGGAGAAATCCTTATACAACACATCCATTGGTGAGCCTAGGTTCACGTAGTGAACAATAGCTAAGTGATTATGTACTGTACAGTACCTAATTCGTGGTATCCAGGTTCCCTAGTTGATAACAATAGTTATACTGCACCTGTGTAACAAAAATATTAATAATAATAGACATATTATTATTATTATTATTATTATTATTATTATTATTATTATTATTATTATTATTATTATTATTATTATTATTGATGGTTCTACGCAAGATTGGCCGAGGTGTTATCTGAACATAAGCATTAGCCCAGAAGCTACATTGCAGCCTGGTTGAGATGTCGACTGTCCTCTCTTAGGTCTGCATTGCTTTGCCTCAGGGGAACGAGATCTTCGGCTCCAAAGCCAACAACAGTACAGATATTGACTATGAGGCAACAGTCACTGAATGCTGCATAGAAATGCGGCTTAACTCAGCTATGGTAGCTACTTTTGTATTAGGATATTTAGTATTAAGGTAATAAAGTAGTAGTAGTAGTAGTAGTATCAAACTCCATCACACCTACTCCTCTTTCCCTACCCCTCGCTCCATCTTCCACCCTCCCTCTCAACTTCCTCCCCCTCCCTCCACTTCCCTCCAATTCCACCCCCTTACCCATCTCCCTCCTCCGCCCCATCCCCATCCCTCCATCTACCTTCCCGTCCCTCCATCTCCCTCTCCCTTTCTCTATACACATCACCCTCCTCCATCTCCATCCTCCTCTCTCTATTCCCTTCCCTCTCTCTTTATCCTCCCCTCCCCTATCTCCCTCCTCCTCCTCCTCCCCTTTTCCCTCGCCCTCCCCCCTGCACACCACCCTTCCTCTCCCTCCATGCCTCCCCCCTCTACATCTTCCTTCCCTTCCTTCATTCTCCCTCGACCTCCCTTCAACTCTCTCACCCTCCCTTTCCATATCCCTCACCCTCCCCACCCTCCCTCCGTCGTGTATCGGTGACTTTAACTCTCGTCACACTGTCCTCGGTGATGTCCAGTGTAACTCTAATGGGAGGGTGTTCGTAAATTACATCAATAATCATAATATCACTGTATACGACACAGACAAAGTGACACATCTGAGGGGGGGGGGGGGCAGACTTGATTATGTGATTGGGTATAACCTAGTAAACAGTAATGTCAAGGCTAAGGCCATCTCAGACCACCTAGTCAGTGATCAGTATGCAATACTTACCGAATACACTGTTGCAGATGTCAAGTGTGAACCCCATCCTAAGCTCAGAATTAACATCCCAGAAAATCTTAAACTGCACTTCAAGGCCTACATCCACACATGGTATGCTGGATATACACCTGGGTCAGTGGATGAATTTTGCTGTGATCTTGTAAATGTCATTACAACATACTATACCACCTGGGTTAAGTCAAGGAGGAAGGGAAGTAGCACTAAACCACCTCTGTGGACACATGACCCCAACCTCACCAAAGAAGGAGAGAAGGTAGAACAGCTTGCCAAAACTTATAAGCAAAATAAAACTAGTCCTAACCTCCTGGCATTCCTCAAAGTTAACAGAGCATTTCGTGAACTCGAAGGTCAGGTGAGAAACACCCATTGGGAACAGTTCTTACAGGGGATTAACAGAACAACCACTCCAGCAGAAGTGTGGAACAAAATTAGAGCCATTACCAAGTCACCCACCCCAGTCCAACTTCATCACAGCCCTGCAGAATATGCTGACATGTTATTAGACCAATGGTCCAGTGTGTCACAAATCACTTACCTGCCTCCTGACATAAATCAATATCTTAAAGTTACACACATTAATAGGGGTTTCATTATTGAAATAGCCTGTTCCTCACTAGACTTTACTGACCAGTTTCCTATAACTCACCACGAACTAACAACAGCACTAATAAAAGGTGAATCATCTTCCCCTTGTGAGGATTGTTATCACCACGTGCCGGCCACATGTTGAGTGAAGAAACTGTTTACAACTCAGGATCTAATATACTATAGGACTAGGCGTGTGTCTGTTTGTCTGTTTGTGTGTCTGTTCTGGGCAGCCGAAACGGCACAATCGTTTTTCATCAAACTTGGAGGAAAAATCGCAAAAAATTCGAAGAGTGGAACGAACCTGGTCCCATGTCGATGGTTTCTTTAGGAAGGCATTAGTTAACAATTTTATTTACGATGGAAAACGATGCAAGTCTACTGACTTGGTGCACCCTAATTTACCATGCAAGTCTAAGGACTTGGCACACCCTCATTCGCTGTACGCTGTCACGAGCGTTCAAACTCTCACAAGGGCACGAACGTGCCGGCGATCACTTAAAGCTTACTAAGCGAGATGGAGCTGGTAGCAGCTGTGTGACTGCCTGAGGACCAGCAGAGTCTCGCCTTTTACCGTAGAGACAACATCTTGAATTTTCGCTCAGCCAACATCTACCAGGAGGATATTTATATTTGTTCTCGTTGGTCAAACCCTAGACCCCAAAACGTGAGTGTGATTATGAACTATTAAATCCTCTAAGAACTCTAAATAACTTTAAAAAGTGTATTTATGTACCGTATACTGATCATATTATACAAACTGTGCCCTGATGTATCAGCAGTTGTAACGTGTGAGTTATATTTAAGAGGTTAATAGGTTATGTACTTTATAATGATCGTACTATTCAACTGTGTGTCCTGATATACCAGCAGTTGTTATATGTGAATTGTTTTTTAACAAGTTTTGACCGAATTATACTCGTCGCGTCAACGACAAGGGTCTTGTTGCCCTACACAAATCAAAATCGCTCCTATGAGCAATTACAACGATGGCATAACCTATATCACCCTGAGATTGATAATGAGGTCCCTAAGCATCCACTGCTCGACCTGTATCAAATGAGCCTCACACAAGGTATTCTGCCAAAGACATGAACTCAAGGAAACGTAGTATCAGTCGCTAAAGCTAACTCTCCAAACTCCAGGCTAATTTCACTCACATCCTGTATGTGTAAAGTTCTTGAAAGAGTTGTTCTCAACCATCTCATGTTTCAAGTCAAAGACAAACTTGCCCCTAATCTGTATGGCTTCATGCCCGGGCACAGCACACAGATATGCTTTGCAAAATATCTTGTTCATTCAAAAGATAAGACACAAACAGCCTTCATAGACCTTAAATCAGCCTTTGATGTGGCTAATAGAGACATTATACTTGAGCAACTAGCTAATTTTGGCATCCAAAGTAACCTCTTGACATGAATAAAGGGTTATCTGTCCAACAGGTATGCCAGTGTTCTGTTTTGGGGAGTCAAAAGAAGCAGAATGATAGCATTTGAGCTTGGCACGCCTCAGGGAGGAGTGTTAAGTCCTATGCTCTTTAATATACTGATGCACAAGCTTATTGCTGATATTCCTGTTCAGCTGATTGAAACTGTAATATGTTATGCTGATGATATCTGCATTAGAACACAGACCAATCTCAGGCTCCAAGCCTTGCTGGATGTATTTTCTCAGGGAACTGTTGAATGTGGTCTCATAATATCTGTTGACAAGACGAGGGTCCTCAATCCTCGCCCTGCTCACTCTCTGTCTCTTAACTTTAACATTGATAGCATGCCCTTGGAAAAATGTAGCTCTTATAAATATCGTGGAATTAATGTGAATGATGCGAACTTCGTCGGCAACTTTCATGCTAAACTATTGCAGCGCATTAAACCCCTCAGAACCCTTGTTGGTAAGAGCTATGGAATTAACATCACCTATGCTCGTACTTTCTATCTTCACTTCATTCGATCTGTAGTTTACTATCATGCTCTCCGTCTTGTGACTATTCCCTCTAAACAACTAAACAGCCTTGATGTAGTACAAAATGAAGCCATGTGCATCATTCTAGGATGCTCAAAATCAACCAGAATTGTAAACATGAGGAAAGAGCTCGGGCTGCCCTCTCTATCTGAGAGGATAGCTCTACTTAATGCCATGTTTTGTGTCAAACTTTTGAAGAACAATGGTTCTCAAACTACAGCTCAAACTGAGTTGATGTTGTATTTAAGTAATCCCGACTATCTCGCTAACCTTCAGCAAAAGACTCTCTCTGGGGCGTGGCTTCATAGAAAGTGTTGCAAATCTCTTGAAACTAAATGTCCCAATCGCCCCAGACGATCCCATTCCTCCTTGACTGGATATATCAGTTCCTATTAACTACACTCCTCTTAGTAGTGAGCAAATGTTAAACACCGATGTGGTGAGATGTATTACACTAGAAACTATTAACAGTCACATAGAGAGTATTTAATCTAGTGAATGTTATACTTTTACTGATGGTTCTGTGCAGACAAACACAGGTAGAACAGGTTGTGCAATTGTAATATATAGAAAACGAGATGATAGTGTCAAACAGGCAAAGGCTGAACAACTGGGCCAGCACAACACAAACTGACCTAATGGAAATCTACTTAACTACAGACAACCTTAAAGAAAATGGAGGTGGGGTGATATTCTGTGACTCTTAAAGTGCTTTGAAATCAATGAACAGTTCGTCAGGTTCAATGTTTAAAGTTGTCTGTGATATTAAGAGAAATTTGATAACTGCCACTCAAAACAACTTTCGTATTGAATTTGTGTGGATTCCGTCCCATGTTGGAATTAGGTATCATGACCGTGCTGATAGACTGGTCAATGAGGAATGTAAGAAAGAAAATGTTGACCGTGACCTTGGCCTGTCCAATGCTGTACTTAAAAACATTAAAGTGAGAATCATGAACTCTGATCCAGATGAACTGAGAAATGCAGAGAGACCTGGTAGTTGTAGCATTAGTAAATATGACAAAAATTGTGACAATAGGTACCGGTATGGCCAGCATAAGGACAGAACTAAATAATGTGATGTAGGCATGGCCAGAATTAGGCTAGGATACAGACACGTCTGGCAAGTTAGTAACCGGAACACTCAGCATGTAAACTTTGTGATAAACCTTTTAAAGCGTACACTTGAACACTATATTATTGAATGTGACACTGTCAAAGACTTCAGGCCACCTGGCTTATTGTATCATGAACTTTGTAATTATTACATTGAATCAAGAGTGCTTGAAGAAGTTTTTGCTGTTTATCCTAAATTTGCTTGCCCACACTGATTAGTCTTCAATTAGAATATGACTCCTAATGTATATGAGCCTCTGTCCTGCATGGCAGTGAACAGTGATATCCCCCCCTCCCCTATGACTCTGACCTATATATACTGTAAATGAATATGATGTATTTCTTTGTGTATGAACCTCTGTCTTGCATGGCAGTGAACAGTGACATCACCCACATGACTCTGACCTATATGTACTGTTAATGAATAAGATCTTTTTCTGATTTTTTTCTTTGTGTATGAACCTCTGCCCTGCCCTACTCAGAATCGGCAAACTGTACTCCAAGCTTTGTCAATAAATTTGTTAACCATAAACTCCCTCCATCTCTCTTCCCCTCATTCCTTAGGACTCAATTGAGGCAGCTGATGTATTTGTCTGTTTGGAGTTAGGTTAGGTTAGGTTTGTATGTATATTATGTATGCTGTAATTGCTGTATTATATATTATGTATGTATATTATGTATGTGCTCCATTTATATATATTATTTATTCAGCCTAGCTAGCAGCGTGTGGCAATGTAATTACCATGTCCCACATGCTTAATTAATGTGCCTGGCGACATATGGAAGCTGTTAGTGTGTCACTTGCCATACGTCGCCTATAGAGCAGTTGACCAGCAGCCAGGTTGAGGAGCGCTACTCCCCTTGTGTACATATCTCTTATCCAGTAAATTGAACCTACAAAACATTATACAGGTGTTTGTGTTCGCTCCTGTATATAGAACTTATTACCCAGAACACGAACATGGCGCAGTGAACCGGTTTTACTGGATAATTACGAGTGACAGTGCAAAGTTTGTGGAAAGCCGGCTTACGGACTCCTTCCCTGTGTCAACCAACCGCCGCCCACCGCCGCTCCTCCAAGAATTTAGCAACTTTGAGCAGTGTCAGTGACAGTGATTTTCTGTGCAGTGTTTAGTGCATTGTGTGTTTTGTGCCATACATGTGTGACCTTGTTCTAAAGGATTCCCATGGTACACGGCATGTTCTGGGCATTTGTAAGGAGTAACGTTTTTCACATCCTCCTCTCGTCATGCCTCGGGTGTAACTGACGTTCCTCTCGTCTCCACACCCCCTCACAGCTCGAGGCCCCTCATGGCGAGACGCTATCGCCCGCCCCGCACACACAATCACTGACATCGGCGATTGCCTTATATATATTTTATATATATAATCTACTTATCTGTGTATATAATTAATTTTTTGTCTGAGATCTGGTTGATACGACGGGCTGACCGGTCAACACTGATTTAAGACACAGTACACAAATGAAGTAGTTATGTCTCGTGCCCTACGCAGTCGTGGAGCCAGCGCCCGGATGAGTCAGTCGGATGATAGCTCCGCAGAGATGGATGACCAGGCTGACCATGATGCTCCAGCTCCAACAACATCGCGCAGCCCTTCACCTCGATATTCAGCGTTGTCTCCAGAGATAATTGCTTTAATGAAGTTTATGAGAGATGAAAGGCGCCAGGATGAAGCTAACAGACGTGTGGCGGATGAACACAGAAGGCAAGCAGAGGCAGAGAGAGACCACCAACGGAGATTGGAAGACAGTGCACGGTTTGAAGCTTTGATATCTCGCCTCACTGTTAACCAAGCCCCTGGCTCTAACACTGCCTCGGTACTGACTGGTTCAGGTACCTCGTCAATGCTTCCTTCACGCCCCCCAGCCCCACCTAAAGCAGCAGCTCAAACACCGCCCATCTTGAAGCCTGATGTGACTTTCCAGACTTTTCGTGAATGGCGGCGACGGTGGACTGATTATGCTACAATGGTGGATCTCCAGAGTTTGTCACAGACTAAACGACTCATCCAGCTGCGTATGTGCCTGTCCTTGGAAACTCAGCGTGTCTTAGAACATACGTTGCAGGTACCTCCGACCTCTTCGTTGTCTGTAGAGGAGGTACTGGACATTCTACAACGGCACATCAAAGGACAGCAGAATGAAGCTCTGCGCAGGAGGGAATTGTTTAGCTGCAGACAGATGGAGGGTGAGACTTTTGACACCTTTTATGTACGTCATAAGAGAGCCTCGGAAGAGGTAGATATATGTCTAGGCCACCACCAGCAGTGCGAGGAGACCCAGTTGAAGCAGGTGATCCTGATGGGTGTTAAGGACGAGGAGCTTGTCCAACGCCTCACCTCCCTCGACTCTTCCTCTTCTCTTAAGGATGTTTTGACGATATGTCGCTCCTATGAGGCTGCCAGGTGTGCCACCTCTGCCATCCGAGCTCCCCCTACAGTTGTACGCGCTGTGTCCCGGTACAAGAAGGACAAGAAGTCTGCTCCTATGCCTTCGCCCACCACGTCCACGCCCGGCTCATTTTGTAACAACTGTGGTAAGCAGCACGGAACACAGGTGTGTCCAGCTGCTGAGTCTACCTGCAACAGTTGTGACCGTAAGGGCCACTGGTCACTCACAGTACGGTGCCCAGCTAAACGCGTCCAGTGCAATGTGTGTGGTCGTCTGGGCCACTATGACAAGTGTTGTCCGACCAACAAACCTAAGGGACAGCGTCGGCGGAAGCAGCAGCGCCCTTCCACCAGTGAGGGCCGCCCACAGTCGCCAAATCAGAGGCACGACGACCCTGGACAAAGCCCGACCCATATTAGGAGGGTGTACTCCTCGCGTCCCAGGACCAAAGTCCCCCAGCACGTCAGCGTCATCGTGACCTTCGGCAATGTGTCATCCTGTCTCGAGATGCTGCCCGACACCGGCGCTGAGGCTACGGTCATCGGTCCCCAGCATTTGCAATGCTTGGGGCTCTCTCCAAGCGATCTAGGACCGCCTCCCAAGGACCTCTGCGTCACGGCAGATGGTTCACAGATGGCCCCAGCCCTAGGTTCACTCTATGCACATGTCACCTTTGGCAACAGGTCGTGTCAAGCCTGGATTGACGTGCATAATGGTGTACCGACTCCTTTGCTGTCCTACAGACATTGCCAAGAGTTGGCCATCATCTCCCAGGACTTCCCAACACCGATTCTCGAGGTAAAATACTCCAACAGGGTACACGAAGGGAGCAGCAACTACCCTGCTGCCGCCCTACCCCTACCTCTGGCCAGTGACACCTCTCCTTCGGTAGTTGTCCCTGCTGCTTCAAGTCTCCACGCCTTGGCTCGCCTCCACGACAGTCGCTGTGGAGCCGAGGCCACCAAACGGCGTGCAAGACAGACTGTGTTCCGGCCTGGCATCGACCCCGACATCTCCAATGCTGTCCAGGGGTGTAAGCCCCGCCACGTACTACAACCCAGCCAGCAGCAGGAACCCTTCATGAGTGACGACAACCCCACCCGCCCCTTTTAGTTTGTGTCGGCCGACTTTTTCTCTGTGTCAGGAAAGTCCTTCCTCGTTATCGTCGACCGTCTCTCTGGTTGGCCGGTTGTCATCAAGTGCGGTAATGACACGACGTCTGCCGCCACCATCAGCAAGTTCCGCCTGCGAACCGACGGAGGGCCTCAGTTCACAAGCCGGGACTTTGCTGTGTTCCTTGACCGATGGGGAGTCCGGCATGTGTTGTCATCGCCCCATTACCCGCAGTCCAATGGCCATGCTGAGGCTGCTGTCAAATCCTTGAAGCATCTCATCCTTAAGGTGGCCCCTTCTGGGAATATTGACTGCAAGGCCTTCGACCGGGGTCTTCTTGAACTCCACAACACACCTAACTACACCGGACGCTCCCCTGCCCAGGTTTTGTATGGACGCCCCCTTCGTTCTTGTGTCCCTGCTCACCCTCAATCCTTCTCCAAGGAGTGGCAGGCCAAGACAGAGGATTGTGATCGCCGAGCCACCGACCGTGTTCAAGACGTCGTCGCCCGCTACAACGACCACGCCCGTTCTCTCCCCAGGTTGAGTGTCGGCACCCAAGTCCGTGTTCAGGACCCGACCTCCCTACGTTGGGACAAAGTAGGCGTAGTCATGGGTCTCGGTAGGTCACGGGACTACCAGGTGCGGTTACCCAGTGGTCGTGTGTGGTGGAGGAACCGCCGTTTTCTCCGCCCTGTAACAATGCCTTCCGCTGACCCCGCCACCAGTGTTGAGTCCCATACCCTTCCCAGTGATCTAGTCCCTCGACGCTCAGAACGGATCCAAAAGAAAAGGTCCGCTCAAGACTTTGCTATGAGCGTATAGGGGGGAGGGAATTGTATGTATATTATGTATGCTGTATTATATATTATGTATGTATATTATGTATGTGCTCCATTTATATATATTATTTATTCAGCCTAGCTAGCAGCGTGTGGCAATGTAATTACCATGTCCCACATGCTTAATTAATGTGCCTGGCGACATATGGAAGCTGTTAGTGTGTCACTTGCCATACGTCGCCTATAGAGCAGTTGACCAGCAGCCAGGTGTTTGTGTTCGCTCCTGTATATAGAACTTATTACCCAGAACACGAACAAGGTTAGGTTAGGTTAGGTTAGGTTAGGTTAGGTTAGGAGTAAAGGTAATTGGTTAAAATAGTCAGCCTTCCATCCCTGTATATATCTATTTCCCATTCCATCTTTCTCACATCAATTTATCTATCTACGGTATCTCTCTATCTACCTCACTCAATCCCTAACCAAATGGTATGGAAACATCGGTAAGTGTGTCTGTGTCTGTCTGCCAGCCTGTCTCGTCTGTCTGTCAGTCTGTCTGTCTGTCTGTCAGGTTTCCTCCAGCAGGTACAGTACAAAAGTTAAGGTTGATGGGTGACCAGCTTTCGGGTGAGTGATGGAGGGAGGGTGGGAGACGGTGAGGAGATGAAGGGTGAGTGAAGAAAGGAGAGAGGGAGAGGGAGAGGGAGGGGAAAGGAAGAGATTTAGGGAAGGTGATAGAGGGAGATAGTTAAGGAGAGTGGAGAGATAGAGGGAGAAAAAGGAAGACAGAGTATATAGAGGGAGGGAGGAAGGTAGGGTGAGAGATGGAAGGACAGATAGGGATTGGTAAGGGAAAGGGAAAGGAAAAGAGGGAGAAGAGGTAAAGGAAGGGAGAGTGGAAGAGAAATTGGAGGGAACAGCTTCCATGTGTGGTATTCTTCCTTAAATGCTACACAACGAGGACTCTTAGAGTGAGTACAGAAGAGGTCGTGCAAGATTATTCTCTCCCTCTCCTATTCCACATATCAAGAGGCGCTCAGTGCACTGACCCTCTCAACTTTCTCTAATCATCACCGTGACCTCATTTGTCAATTTGAGAAGAAGCTACTACACCACCCTCGCCTCCGTCTCCTGCATACTGCTCTTCGACGCCACAACCGCATCCAGTCCATACCACCACTTACTGATCGCTATGAGAGCAGCCCAGTTCCAACCATTGTATAAATCATCATCTCGTGGATAACTCGTGTCCTCACTAAGTGCATATCTCACTTTTGTATAGTGCTGAAATTCCTTGTTATTGACTGTATGTATACCGCTTATATCTTATGTATATTTTGAGCTTATGGCTGTTATATATTCCAATAAATCGTTAGGTATTATTATTATTATTATTATTATTATTATTATTATTATTATTATTATTATTATTATTATTATTATTATTATTATTATTATTATTATTATTATTATTATATTATTATTATTATTATTATTATTATTATTTTATTATTATTATTATTATTATTATTATTATTATTATTATTATTATTATTATTATTATTATTATTATTATTATTATTATTATTATTATTATTATCGGCAGCGTCACGTGGGTCAACATCCACCTCACACCCCCGACCAAAGCGGGCATCGAGCCTGAGTGGTGAGAAGCAGGACACACCTACGCCCAGCTGGCTCCCCACAAGGCATAACGTCTTAGAATACCTTGTACTGTGCTGTAGTATGGTGGAGGAGGGAGAGCGGGGGTTTAGCGGGAAAGGTAAGTAGGGGAGGGAAGGCGGAAGGGAAGAGAGGGGAGGACTAAAACAATAACAGTCAATCAGGGTGAATGAAGCACGCTGGGTGTTATCGCCGCCCTCACTCAGTGTTATTGTAAGTATGGGAGGGTGATAAGAGTAATGAGAAAGTGTTGTTGTTTACTAAGCGAGGAGATGATGGCGCCATCGTCTCGGCCCTAGACGATAAAACATATGGCAATTCCCGACCTGTGACCTGTGACCTCGCAAGATGTGTGGGGGTGTTGGTCGCTCCAGCTGGCACTGAGGCAGTATAGGCCAAACCTTTTGAGTGACCACACACTAGCCGCCATAGGAGTTACTTGGAACGATACTCGGAGTTACGTGAAGCTATAAGCCTGCACACGTGAGTGAAAGAACAGTGATTGTTTGTGTTGTGGTGAAATGTTGCGAACTAAGGCATAGTTTACAGAATAATGTATCTACTAAATGACATGTAATGTATACATATAATGAAATGTAAACAGTAGTTAAGGAGTGTCTCGTTCTTTACAGGTTTTGACCATATCAACCAATAAAGATTGAGTGCGTCAACGTTGTGGGTTTCTCTCACCCTTAAGATGTGACGTTATCTAAATGTCTCACCATTCGGCAGTTAAACTGGGGTTCATGAGATTATTTCAGGGGTACAGACCCCTGTAGTTCTACGTGCGGCTGGAACAAGGGTGTTATGTGGCACCACCAAGTGTGTTTACATCTCAGGTAATTATGTGAAAAAGGATTAACCTCGAAATCGTGTCGTGGCTAAAGACAAAATAAAAGTCAATCTTCATCTCTGAATGCAGAGCATTATATAGGACGCCATTAACCCGTTAGCTGTCTGTTGGACAGTGGCGGTGTAAAGAAAGGGGAGGGGGAGGGGGGAGAGTGCACCAACACTCTCCTACGTTATCTGGTTAGTAAACCAGCCCCAATCTGGCCGCCGGTGGTAGAATGGTACCGCTCTTGCCTCACAAGCAAGATGTCACCGGTTCGATTCCCGGGCCGGTGGAAAAGTTGTTTCGACACACTTCCTAGCCCTCACTGATCTCTGTTCACCTGGCAGTAAACTAGGTAACTGTTGTAAATCGAAAGTTGCGAATTCGTATTTAGGGAAAGTTGTTGGAGCTTCCAATAACTTGATGACATAAACCATTGACTCTTCAAGCTTCTACGCCCCTGACTCTTCAGGCTTCTACGCCCTTAACTCATGAGACATAAAGGCAAGCATGAACTTAGGATGCTTCCCTGTTGGGCGCTGTAAACGCTTCTGCGCTTCACCTTACACAGGATGTCGGGGAGTGCCCAATAAATAATAAACAAAAAACAATCTTTGAATGTTTATGTTTATTATTATTATTATTATTATTATTATTATTATTATTATTATTATTATTATTATTATTATTATTATTATTATTATTATTATTATTATTTTTATTGTTATTATTATTATTATTATTATTATTATTATTATTATTATTATTATTATTATTATTAAATTTGGTTTTATTGGCACTCAGAGTCAAAGAATTTCCAGTCTGTTAAGATTCGGACATCCGGTGTGCTTCCACTGATTTATACTACCGAACACATGTGGTCGGAATTCACACTCTTACCCCTGTCAGGATTGTATATATACAGTATACAGTCAGCAGTGTATATTTCTATGCAGTATATATTTGCTGATGTATAAGATAATCATATAGCTTATAAAAGATGTTTTTATTCTGTCCCCGAGTGATCACTCACAAGGAAGACGCCACATCTCTCTAAGCCCTCTAACCTCTGTCGCACGTAGAACTGCAGGGGACTGTACTGTTCATGAATCTGACAGTGTGCATAGTGGGGAGAATGGCATGAACATTGTGCATACAAAAGAAGCTTCTAGGATCTGTGCTATAGTTTAGTTCTGTAAGTTCTCCCATCTTAACCCGTTATGTAGTCATTATGTAGATACATCTTGAATATTGTACTCCAGAGCATGACGTCACATCTGTTTCTCAATCATTGGCTGTGAGTTATGAGGTGTTTGAGGTATTACCTCTCTTTCCTTGTTTCTTTAACTCACAATTGGCTCACTTGCTGCTGCTGATACAATGGCTTTGTTTATGGTGCAGCTCTCCCTCTCTCAGCCCCCACTACTCGCTGAGGACCCCATAGGAGGTGAGGTGCTGAGCCAAGAATTTTACCTGCTTACTGTAGTCTCTTCTTCCTCTCTTGTCTGTGAAGCCTACTGTTCATCGTGCCTTCCTGGCCTAAAGTCATTTCTACCTGTCTCCCCTACCTTTCACCCTGCCTGCCTAACCTACATTGCATAAGTAGATATTCCAAATGAATAAATGGGTGGTAGCGAATGTGTGTGTGTGTTAGGGTGGCCAGACGTCCGGCTTTAGACCGGACAGTCCGGCTTTTGAGCACTGTCCTCCATCCGGCGCTACCTCGAGCCGGACGTTAATTTGTCCTCCTTTTTGTTGTCTGACTAAAAAGAATTTTATAAATTACCTTAGGTATACTTAAAGCAGCGGGAACTGAAGGCCATAATAACCTTAACACCGTCAACACGTCCGAGATGGTCAATCTGCCCAAGGCTGCATTAGAGAGTGGTTGACTTTTTGTTCTTGCTTCAATTTGGTTGGCATATGCTGTTTCAGTACGAATAAAAATAAATATTAATAGCATTCATCACATTTCAGTTATACTTGACAAATCAATAATTCTTCTAAGTACATTTTGTATATTTTATACAACTTTTTATATATTTTCAACTCATTAAACACGCTTAATTTAGATTAAGATATAGGTGTCGCAAAAAAGAATAGAAAATTATCCTCCTTTTTTGAAATTTGGAAATGGCCACCCAACTGTGTGTGTGTGTGTGTGTGTGTGTGTGTGTGTGTGTGTATGTGTGTGTGCAATAACTGACGGCTTATTAAAATTAACAGCAGCCAGAGGCTGAAAATATACTTTGGACAATATTTTATTCACTGTAATAGGTACAGTGGCATTAGAGAGTAGATTGTTCAGCAAAAGCTTTCAATACAACAAGGAAACAGGAAATACATAGAGGTTAAATATGATTCACTGATAATATTTTGTTGTAGAGGAAACACGTACTTATGGAACTGCCTCACTGGTGGGAAAACACATGGTCGTAGGCCTCCATGTCGTAGGCCTCCCTCGATGGTGAGGTGGAGTGGTGATGGTAACCTGCTGATCGTAAGCCCTCCTCGATGGGTGTTGTTTGATGAAGGTGTGAAACACATGATCGTAGGCCTCCCTCGATGGTGCAGGAGTGGTGTGGGAAAACACATGGTCAGCAAGCTCCTCGATGGTGCAGTGGTGTGTGGGAAACACATGATCATGGGCTCCTCATTGGTGAAGTGGTGTAAGAAACTTTGCGTTATAGAGCCTCCTCGATGGCGGAGTGGTGTGAGAAACACACATGAGTGTAGGCCTCCCTCGATGGTGAGTGGTGTGGGGGAAACACATGATCGTAGGCCTCCCTCGATGGTGCAAGGTGGTGTGAAACATGATCATGGGCCTCACTCGATAGTGGAGTGGTGTAGGAGCACATGATCGCAGGCCTCCCTCGATGGTGGAGTGTGGGGAAACACATGATCTTGGGCACTCCCTCGATGGTGGAGTGGTGTGGAAACACATGATCGTAGGCCTCATCGATGGTGGAGTGGTCTGGGGAAAACCTTACATGATCGTAGGCCTCCCTTCGATGGTGGAGTGGTGTCGAAACACAGTCGTAGGCTGCTCCCTGACTGTTTAATTGGTGTGGGGGAAACACATGATCGTAGAGCCTCCCTCAATAGTGGAGTGGTGTGCGGAAACATACATGATCGTAGGCACTCCCTCGATAGTGGAGTGGTGTGGGGAAGCACGTGAATAGGCCTCCACTGATAGTGGAGTGGTGTGGGAAAACACGTGATTGTAGGCACTCCTCGATGGTGGAGTGGTGTGGGGAAAACACGTGGTGGCAGGCTGCCCTCGCTGGTGGAGTGGTGTGGGGAGAAAACACGTAATTGTGGGCCTCCCTCGATAGTGGGTGGTGTGGGGAAACACATGATCGCAGGCTTCCCTCTGATGGTGGAGTGGTGTAGAACACATGATCATGGGCCTCGCTCGATGGTGGAGTGGTGTGTGGGGAAACACATGATCGTAGGCCTCCCTCGATGGTGGAGTGGTGTGGGGAAACACATGATCGCAGGCTTCCTCGATGTGTGGTGGGTGGTGTGGGAAACCCACATGATCACAGGCTTCCCTCGATGGTGGAGTGGTGTGGGGAAACACATGATCGTAGGCCTCGCTCGATGGTGGGTGGTGTTGTGGCTTACATGATCGTAGGCCTCCCTCGATGGTGGAGTGGTGTGGGGGAAACACATGATCGTAGGCTCCCTCGATGGAGTGGGTGGTGGGAAACACATGATCGCAGGATTCCCTCAGAACTGGTGGAGTGGTGTGGGGAAACACGCAGTCGTAGGCCTCGCTCGATGGTGGAGTGGTGTTGGTAAACTACATGATCGTAAGCCTCCCTCGATGGTGGAGTGGTGTGAGAGGCACATGATCATAGAGGCCTCCCTCAGTGGTGGAAGTGGTGTGGGAAACACACATGATCTGTGGAAACTTCCCTCGAGAATAAGTAAGTGGTGTTTGAGTAAACACATGATCGTAGGGCCTCCGTCATTAATTGGAGTGGTGTTGGTAAACACATGATCATGAGCACTCCGTCGATGGTTGGGTGGTATTGGTAAACACATCATCGTGGCCTCTCAAGTGATGAGTGGTGTTGGCGGCACATAATCGTGAAGCCTCCTCGATGGGTGGAGTGGTGTGAGGGGAAACACGCGATCGTAGGCCTCCCTCGATGGTGCGGGTAGTTATTGAAACGCCTTGCATGATCTGTGGGCTCCTCGATGGTGGAGTGGTGGTAAACACATGATCATGGCCTCCTCAATGCGTGGAGTGGTGTTGGTAGGCACATGATCATGACCTCCTCGATGGTGGGTGGTGTGGAAACACATGATCGTAGGCCTCCTCGATGGTGGAGTGGTGTGGAAACACATGATGTGAGCACTCCTCGATAGTGGAGTGGTGTTGGTAAACACGCGATCAATGAAGCCTCCGTCGATAGTGGGTGGTGTTGGTAAACCTTTTGCCGTCAGCGGCCTCCGTCGATGGTGGAGTGGTGTTGGTAAACACTGTGAGTCGACCTCCTCGATGGTGGGTGGTGGTAAACGCGCTGATCGTAGGCCTCCTCGATGGTGGGTGGTGTTGGTAAACATGATCCTTCGGCCTCCTCGATGGTGGAGTGGTGTTGGTAAACACGGGTCGTGACCTCCTCGATGGTGGGTGGTGTTGGTAAACACATGATCCATGACCTCTCCTCGATGGTGGAGTGGTGTTGGTAAACGCACATGATCGTAGGCCTCCGTCGATAGTGGGTGGTGGTAAACGCCTTACGCATGATCGTAGGCCTCCGTCGATAGTGGAGTGGTGTTGGTAAACGCATGATCGTAGGCCTCCGTCGATAGTGGAGTGTATTTAGTAAACATAGATCGCTAAGAGCCTCCCTCGATAGTGGAGTGGTGGTAAACATGATCGTAGGCCTCCGTCGATAGTGGAGTGGTGTTGGTGGCTTGTGACCTCCATCGATGGTGCAGGTGGTGTTGGTAAACCTTACATGATCGTAGGCCTCCCTCGATGGTGAGAATTAATTGTTGGTAAACACATGATCGTAGGCCTCCTCGATGGGTAGGTGGTGTTGAGTAGCCGCATGATCGTAGGCCTCCCTCGATGGTGGAGTGGTGTTGGTAAACGCATGATCAGCAAGGCCTCCCTCGTGGTGGAGTGGTGTTGGTAAACACATGATCGTAGGCCTCCCTCGATGGTGGAGTGGTGTTGGTAAACACATGATCGTAGGCCTCCGTCGATGGTGGAGTGGTATTTGGTAAACGCACGCGGTCGTAGGCCTCCGTCGATAGTGGGTGGTGTTGGTAAACACATGATCGTGAGACCTCCGTCTGTTGGTGAGTGGTGTTGGTAAACACGCATGATCGTAGAGCCTCCGTCGATAGTGGGTGGTGTTATTAAGCCTTACATGATCATGAGCCTCGTCGTGATAGGTGGTGGTAAACACATGATCGTGAAGCCTCATCATTGGTGGAGTGGTGTGATAAACACATGATCTTGGCCTCCTCGATGGTGGAGTGGTGTTAGCCAAACTTACATGATCGTAGGCCTCCTCGATGGTGGAGTGGTGGTAAACACATGATCATGCGACCTCCCTCGATGGTGGAGTGGTGTTGGTAAACACATGATCGTGAGCCTCCCTCCCGATGGTGGAGTGGTGTTGGTAGAAACGCGATCGTAGGCCTCCTCGATGGTGGAGTGGTGTTGGTAAACCGCAGTCATGCGACTCCCCTCGATGGTGGGTGGTGTTGGTAAACCTTACATGATCGTGAGCCTCCGTCTATAGTGGGTGGTGTTGGTAAACACATGATCGTAGGCCTCCGTCGATTAATTGAGTGGTGTTGAGTAAACACATCATCGTAGGCACTCCTCGATGGTGAATTGGTGTTGGTAAACACATGATCGTAGGCACTCCCTCGATGGTGGAGTGGTGTGATAAACCGCAGTCTATTGACCTCCGTCGATGGTGGAGTGGTGTTTAGTAAACCTTACATCATCGTGACCTCCCTCGATGGTGGAGTGGTGTTAATGCAACATGATCGTAAACCTCCCTCCGATGGTGGAGTGGTGTTGGTAAACCTTGCAGTCGTAAGCCTCCTCGATGGTGGAGTGGTGTTGGTAAACGCACATGATCATGGGCCTCCCTCGATGGTGGAGTGGTGTTGAAATGACACATGATCGTAGGCCTCCCTCGATGGTGGAGTGGTGTTGGTAAACACGCGATCCGTAGAGCCTCCCTCGATGGTGGAGTGGTGTTGAAGTAAGCCTTACATGATCGTAGGCCTCCTCGATGGTGCTGGAGTGGTGTGGGGGAAACGCCTTACATGATCGTAGGCCTCCCTCGATGGTGGGTAGTGTTGGTAAACACATGATCGTAGGCCTCCCTCGATGGTGGAGTGGTGTTGAAGCCTTGCGATCTGGTGACCTCCTCGATGGTGGAGTGGTGTTGAAGTAAACACATGATCGTGAAGCCTCCTCGATGGTGGAGTGGTGTTAGTAAACACATGATCGTGAAGCCTCCCTCGATGGTGGAGTGGTGTTGGTAAACACATGATCATTAGGCCTCCTCGATGGTGGAGTGGTGTTGGTGACACATGATCGTAGGCCTCCCTCGATGGTGGAGTGGTGTTGGAAACACATGATCATGGAAGACACTCCTCATTGGTGGAGTGGTGTTGAAATGGCTTTGCCGATCGTAGGCCTCCCTCGATGGTGGAGTGGTGTTGGTAAACACATGATCGTAGGCACTCCTCGATGGTGGAGTGGTGTTGGTAAACGCCTTACATGATCATGAAGCCTCCGTCGATAGTGGATGGTGTTGGTAAACACGCCGATCGTAGAGCCTCCGTCGATGGTGGAGTAGTGTTGGTAAACGCATGATCGTAAACCTCCGTCGATGGTGGAGTGGTGGTAAACACATGATGTGACCTCCTCGATGGTGGAGTGGTGTTGAGAGTAAACACATGATCGTAGGCACTCCTCGATGGTGGGTGGTGTGAGGAAACACATGATGTGATATCCCTCGATGGTGGTGGTGTTAGTAAACACATGATCGTAGGCCTCCCTCGATAGTGGAGTGGTGTGGGGGAAACACTTACACATCGTCATGGGCACTCCTCGATGGTGGAGTGGTGTTAGTAAACATATGATCATGGGCCTCCTCGATGGTGGAGTGGTGTGAAACACATCATCATGAAGCCTCCTCGATGGTGGAGTGGTGTTGGCCAGCCTTGCCACATGATCCGTAGGCCTCCTCGATAGTGGAGTGGTGTGGGGAAACACATGATCGTAGGCCTCCCTCGATAGTCAGGTGGTGTTGGTAAACACATGATCGTGAAGCCTCCTCGATGGTGGAGTGGTGTTGGTAACCTGATCGTAGGCCTCCTCGATGGTGGAGTGCGTGTTGGTAAACACATGATCGTGAAACTCCTCGATGGTGGAGTGGTGTTGGTAAGCATGATCGTGAGCCTCCTCGATAGTATGAGTGGTGTTGGTAAGCACATCTTCGTAGAGCCTCCTCGATGGTGGAGTGGTGTTGGTAAACACATGATCGTGACCTCCCTCTGATGGTGGGTGAGTGTTGGTAAACACATGATCGTGAGCCTCCGTCGATAGTGGAGTGGTGTTGGTAAACACGCGGTGTGACCTCCTCGATAGTGGAGTGGTGTTGGTAAACCTTACATGATCGTGAGCCTCCGTCAGTGGTGGAGTGGTGTTGGTAAACACATGATCGTAGGCCTCCGTCGATAGTGGAGTGGTGTTGGTAAACTGTGATCGTAGGCCTCCTCGATAAATTCAGGTGGTGCTGGTAAACGCATGATCGTAGGCACTCCCTCGATGGTGGAGTGGTGTTGGTGTCATGATCGTGAGGCCTCCTCGATGGTGGAGTGGTGTTGGTAAACGCCTCCTCAGCTTTTGATCGTGAGCCTCCCTCTCGATGGTGCGATGGTGTTAACCGCCGATCGCTGACTCCCTCGATGAGGCGGAGTGTTGTTGGTAAACACGCTGATCGTAGGCCTCCCTCGATGGTGTTGGAGTGGTGTTGGTAAACACATGATCAGCGGCCTCCCTCGATGGTGGGGTGATGGTGATAAACACATGATCGTAGACCTCCTCGATGGTGGAGTGGTGTTGGTAAACACATGATCGTAGGCCTCCGTCGATGGTGGGTGGTGTTGGTAAACACATGATCGTGACCTCTCCCTCGATGGTGGGTGGTGTTGGTAAACACTGATCGTAGGCCTCCTCGATGGTGGTGGTGTTGGTAAACGCCTTACATGATCAATGGCCTCCCTCGATGGTGGGTGGTGTGAGAAACTGTACATGATCGTAGGCCTCCCTCGATGGTGGAGTGGTGTGGGGGCTTTATGATCGTAGGCCTCCTCGATGGTGGAGTGGTGTAGGGAACCACATGATCGTGAGCCTTCTCGATGGTGGACTGTTGTTGGTAAACACATGATCGTAGGCCTCCTCGTGGTGGAGTGGTGGCGAAACACATGAAGTCATGGGCTCCCTCGATGGTGGAGTGTTGTTGGTAAACGCATGATCGTAGGCCTCCTCGATGGTGGAGTGGTGTTGGTAAACCTTACATGATCATGGAAAGCCTCTCCCTCGATGGTGGAGTGGTGTGAGGAAACACATGATCGTAGGCCTCCTCGATGGTGGAGTGGTGTTATTGTACATGATCGTGACCTCCCTCTGATGGTGGTGGTGAGTAGGCTTGCCTTACATGATCGTAGGCCTCCCCTCGATGGTGTTGGAGTGGTGTTGGTAAACTTACATGATCTGACCTCCTCGATGGTGGAGTGGTGTTGGTAAACGCACATGATCGTAGAGCCCTCCCTCGATGAATTGGAGTGGTGTAGAAACACATGATCGTAGGCCTCCTCATTGGTGGAGTGGTGTTGGTAACCATGAGTCGTGAAGCCTCCTCGGAGTAATTTGGAGTATTGAAACACATGATCGTGAGCCTCCCTCTGATGGTGATGAGTGTTTAAGTAAAAACCTTGCATGATCGTGAAGCCTCCCTCTGATAATTGGTAGTGTTGGTAAACATACATGATCGTAAGCCTCCCTCGATGGTGGGTAGTAGCACATGATCGTAGGCCTCCCTCGATGGTGGAGTGGTGTTAGTAGAAAAACCTTGCGATCATGAAGCCTCCTCGATGGAGTGGGAGTGAATTGTGAGGCACGTCGTAGGCCTCCTCGATGGTGGAGTGGTGTTGGTAAACACATGATCGTAGGCCTCCTCGATGGTGGAGTGGTGTTGTTGGCTTACATGATCATCAAGCCTCCCTCGATAGTGGAGTGGTGTTGGTAAACACATGATCGTAGGCCTCCTCGATGGTGGGTGGTGTTGGTAAACACATGATCATGAAGCCTCCTCGATGGTGGAGTGTTGTTGGTAAGCACATGATCGTAGAGCACTCTCCTCGATGGTGGAGTGGTGTTTAGTGGCTTTATGATCATCGACCTCCCCTCGATGGTGGAGTGTTGTTGGTAAACCTTACATGATCGTAGAGGCCTCCTCGATGGTGGAGTGGTGTTGGTAAACCTGCAGTCGTAGAGCCTCCCTCGATGGTGGGTGGTGTTGGTGAAGCACGCTGATCGTGACCTCCTCGATGGTGGAGTGAACTGTTGGTAAACGCATCATCAGCAAGCCTCCCTCGATGGTGGAGTGTTGTTGTGCAGCTTACATGATCGTAGGCTCCTCGATGATGAGTGTTGATGGCCAACTTACATGATCGTAGGCTCCTCGATGGTGAGTGGTGTTGGTAAACGCCTTACATGATCGTAGGCCTCCCTCGATGGTAGGTGGTGTTGGTAGCTTCCTGATCTCATTTCCTCGATGGTGGTGTTGTTTAGTAAACGCACATGATGTGAAGCCTCCCTCAAATGGTGGAGTGGTGTGGGGGAAACACATGATCGTAGGCTCCTCGATGGTGGAGTGGTGTTGGTAAACCTACATGATCGTAGGCCTCCCTCGATGGTGAGTGGTGGTAAACCTACGCGGTGTGACCTCCCTCGATGGTGGAGTGGTGTTGGGGAAACGCATGATCGTAGGCCTCCTCGATGGTGGAGTGGTGTTGGTAAACCTTACATGATCGTAGGCCTCCCTCGATGGTGGAGTGGTGTTGGTAAACACATGATCATCGGCCTCCTCGATGGTGGAGTGGTGTTAGTAGAAAACACATGATCGTAGTATCCTCGATGGTACTGGAGTGGTGTTGGTAAACCTGATGTGAAGCCTCCTCGATGGTGGAGTGGTGTTGGTAAACTACATGATCATGAAGCCTCCCTCGATGGTGGAGTGGTGTTGGTAAACACATGATCATGGCACTCCTCGATGGTTGGAGTGGTGTTGAAGCCAAACACATGATCGTAAGCCTCCTCTGATGGTGGAGTGTTGTTGGTAAACACATGATCGTAGGCCTCCCTCGATGGTGGAGTGGTGTTGGTAAACACATGATCGTAGGCCTCCTCGATGGTGGAGTGGGGAAACACGTGATTGTAGGCCTCCCTCGTTGGTGGAGTGGTGGGGAAAACTGTATGGTAGGCCTCCTCGATGGTGGAGTGGTGTGGGAAAACACATGATGTAGGCCTCCTCGATAGTGGAGTGGTGTGGGTAAAACACGTGATTGTAGGCCTCCCTCGATGGTGGAGTGGTGTGGGAAACACGTGATTGAGGCCTCCCTCGCTGAGTGGGTGGGTTGGGGAAACACGTGATTGTGGGCCTCCCTCGATGGTGGTGGTGTGGGGAAAACACGTGATTGTAGGCCTCCCTTGCTGAGTGGGTGGTGTGGTGAAAGACTTGATTGTAGGCCTCCCTCGATGGTGGAGTAGTGGAGAAACACTTGATTGTAGGCCTCCCTCGATGGTGGGTGGTGTGAAGAAACTCGTGATTGTAGGCTCCCTCGATGGTGGAGTGGTGTGGGAAACACATAATCGTAGGCCTCTCTGATGGTGGAGTGGTGTGGGAAACACATGATCGTAGGCCTCCCTCGATGGTGGAGTGGTGTGGGGAAACACATGATCGTAGGCCTCCCTCGATGGTGGAGTGGTGTTGGTAAACACATGATCGTAGGCCTCCTCGATGAGTGGAGTGGTGTGGGGAACACATGATCGTAGGCCTCCCTCGATAGTGGAGTGGTGTTGAAACACATGATCGTAGGCCTCCTCGATAGTGGAGTGGTGTGGGGAAACACATGATCGTAGGCCTCCTCGATAGTGGAGTGGTGTGGAAACGCCTCCTCGATGGTGGGTGAAACACATGATCGTAGGCCTCCTCGATGGTGGGTGGGTGTTGGTAAACACATGATCGTAGGCCTCCTCGATAGTGGAGTGGTGTGGGGAAACACATGATCGTAGGCCTCCTCGATGGTGGAGTGGTGTTGGTAATCACATGATCGTAGGCCTCTCGATAGTGGAGTGGTGTGGGAAACACATGATCGTAGGCCTCCCTCGATGAGTAGTGGTGTGGGGAAACACATGATCGTAGGCCTCCCTCGATGGTGGAGTGGTGTGGGGAAACCTTGAGTCATGCTCCTCGATAGTGGAGTGGTGTGGGGAAACACATGATCGTAGGCCTCCCTCGATGGTTGAGTAGTGAGGGAAACACATGATCGTGGCCTCCTCGATGGTGGAGTGGTGTGAAACACATGATCGTAGGCCTCCTCGATGGTGGGTGGTGTGGGGAAACACATGATCGTAGGCCTCCCTCGATGGTGGGTGGTGTGAGGAAACACATGATCGTAGGCCTCCTCGATAGTGGAGTGGTGTGGGAAGCACATGATCGTAGGCCTCCCTCGATGGTGGGTGGTGTGAGAGCATGATCGTAGCTCCTCGATAGTGGGGTGGTGTGGGAAACACATGATCGTAGGCCTCCTCGATAGTGGAGTGGTGTGGGGAAACCATGATCGTAGGCCTCATCGATGGTGGAGTGGTGTGGGGAAACACATGATCGTGAGCCTCCCTCGATAGTGGAGTGGTGTGGGAAACCACATGATCGTGGGCCTCCCTCGATGGTGGAGTGGTGTGGGGAAACACATGATCGTAGGCCTCCCTCGATGGTGGAGTGGTGTTGGTAAACACATGATCGTAGGCCTCCCTCGATAGTGGAGTGGTGTGG
>NW_024732780.1:5306212-5313712 GCF_018991925.1 Homarus americanus
GAAACACATGATCGTAGGCCTCCTCGATGAGTGGAGTGGTGTGGGAAACACATGATCGTGGCCTCCTCGATGGTGGGGTGGTGTTGGTAAACACACTGATCGTAGGCCTCCCTCGATGGTGGAGTGGTGTGGGGAAAACACGTGATTGTAGGCCTCCTCGCTAGTGGAGTGGTGTGTGGAAAACATGTGATTGTAGGCCTCCCTCGATGGTGGGTAGTGTGGGGGAAAACACATGATTTTAGGCCTCCTTGTTGAGTAGTGGTGTGTGGAAAACACGTGATTGTAGGCCTCCCCGATGGTGGAGTCGTGTGGGGAAAAACACAATTGTAGGCCTCCTTGTTAGTGTGGAGGTTGTGGGAAACACGTAATTGTAGGCCTTGTTAGTGGGGTGGAGTGGTGAAAACACGTGATTGTAGGCTCCCTCGATGGGAGGGTGTGGGGAAAAACACGTGATGGTAGGCTCCCTGATGGTGGAGTGGTGTGTGGAAAACGTAATTGTAGGCCTTGTTGGTGGAGTGGTGTGGGTAAAACACGTGATTGTAGGCCCTGCTAGGTGGTGAGGCTGTTGGGAAACACGTGAATGTGGGCCTCCTCGATGGTGGAGTGGTGGGGAAAAACACGTGATTGTAGGCCCCTTGCTAGTGGGTGGTGTGGGTGAAAGACTTGATTGCATGCGTCCTCGATGGTGTGGAGAAACACTTGATTGTAGGTCTCCCCGATGGTGGAGTGGAGTGGCGGTAATTGCAGGTGGCCTCCTCGATGGTGGGAGTGGTGTGAAGAACTCGTGATTGTAGGCCTCCTCGATGGTGGAGTGGTGGGGAAACACATAATCGGTACTTCTGATGGTGGTGGTGGAGGGTGTGGGGAATGATCGTGAAGCCTCGATGGTGGAGTGGTGTTGGTAAACATGATCGTAGGCCTCCTCGATAGTGGAGTGGTGTGGTGAAACACATGATCGTAGGCCTCCCTCGATGGTGGAGTGGTGTGGGGAAACACATGATCGTAGGCCTCGATAGTGGAGTGGTGTGTGGAAACACATGATCGTAGGCCTTCCTGATGGTTGAGTAGTGTGGGGAAACACATGATCAGGCCTCCTCGATGGTGGAGTGGTGTGAGGACACACGATCGTAGGCCTCCCCGATGGTGGAGTGGTGGGAAACACATGATCGTAGCTCCTCGAGGGTGGTAATCACAGATCGTGGGCCTCCTCGATAGTGGAGTGGTGTTGGTAATCACATGATCGTAGGCCTCCCTCGATGTGTGGAGTGGTGTGGGGAAACACATGATCGTAGGCCTCCTCGATGGTGGAGTGGTGTAAACACATGATCGTAGGCCTCCTCGATAGTGGAGTGGTGTTGGTAATCACATGATCGTAGGCCTCCTCGGTGTGGATTGGTGTGGGGAAACATTTGATCGTAGGCCTCCCGATAGTGGAGTGGTGTGGGGAAACACATGATCGTAGGGTCTCCATGGTGGAGTGGGTGGGGAAAACACATGATCGTAGGCCTCCCTTGATAGGTGGAGTGGTGTGTGGAAAAACACGTATCAGCCTCCCTCGATGGTGGAGTGGTGTGGGAAACACGTGATTCCCTGCCAGTGTGGAGTGCTGTTGGGGAAACACGTGATTGTAGGCCTCCTTGTTAGTGGAGTGGTGTGGGGAAACACATGATCGTAGGCCTCCTCGATGGTGGAGTGGTGGGGAAACACATGATCGTAGGCCTCCTTGTTAGTTTAGGGTGTGTGGAAACACGTGATTGTAGGCCTCTTGATAGTGGAGTGGTGTGGGGGAAACACGGTGATTGGTAGCCTCCCTCGATAGTGGAGTGCTGTTGGGGAAACACGTGATTGTAGGCCTCCTTGTTAGGTGGAGTGGTGTGTCAAAAGATGATTGTAGGCCTCCTCGGTGGAGTGGTGGGAAACACGTGATTGTAGGCCTTTAGTGGAGTGGTGTATGGAAAACACGTGATCGTAGGGCCTCGATGGTGGAGTGGTGTGTGGGAAACACATGACGTAGGCCTCGATGGTGGGTGGTGTGGGGAAACACATGATCGTAGGCCTCCTCGATGGTGGGTGGTGTTGGAACACATGATCGTAGGCCTCCCTGATGGTGTGGAGTGGTGTGGGGAAACACATGATCGTAGGCCTCGATAGTGGAGTGGTGGGGGAAACACATGATCGTGGTGCCTCGATAGTGGAGTGGTGTGGGGAAACACATGATCGTAGGCTCCTCGATGGTGGAGTGGTGTGGGGAAACACATGATCGTGAGGCCTCCTCGATGGTGGAGTGGTGTGAGGAAACACATGATCGTAGGCCTCCCCGATAGTGAGTGGTGTTGGTAAACACATGATCGTAGGCCTCCTCGATAGTGTGGAGTGGTGTGGGGAAACACATGATCGTAGGCCTCCTCGATGGTGGAGTGGTGTTGGTAAACACATGATCGTAGGCCTCCCTCGATGGTGTGGAGTGGTGGGGAAAACAGATCGTAGGCCTCCTCGATGGTGGAGTGGTGTGGGGAAACACATGATCAGGCCTCCGGAGGGTGGGGAAACACATGATCGTAGGCCTCCTCGATAGTGGAGTAGTGTGGGGAAACACACGTAGTGGCCTCCCTCGATGGTTGAGTAGTGAGGGGAAACACATGATCGTAGGCCTCCTCGATGGTGGAGTGGTGTGAGGAAACACATGATCGTAGGCCTCCTCGATGGTGGAGTGGTGTGGGGGAAACATGATCGTGAGGCCTCGATGGTGGAGGGTGTGAGGAAACACATTACTCAGCCTCCCTCGATAGTGGAGTGGTGGTGTGTGGGGAAACACATGATCGTAGGCCTCCTCGATGGTGGAGTGGTGTGAGGAACACATGATCGTAGGCCTCGATAGGTGGAGTGGTGTGGGGAAACACATGATCGTGGCCCCGATGGTGGAGTGGTGTGGGGGAAACACATGATCGTAGGCCTCTCGATGGTGGAGTGGTGTGGGAAACACATGATCGTGAGGCTCCCTCGATGTGTGGAGTGTGTGTGGGGAAACACATGATCGTAGGCCTCCTCAGGAGTGGGTGTGGGGAAACACATGATCGTAGGCCTCCTGGTGGAGGGTGTTGGTAAACACATGATCGTAGGCCTCCTCGATAGTGGTGGAGTGGTGTGGGGAAACACATGATCGTAGGCCTCCTCGATGGTGTGGAGGGTGGGGAAACACATGATCGTAGGCCTCCTCGATGGTGGAGTGGTGTTGGTAAAACATGATCGTAGGGCCTCCCTCGATGGTGGAGTGGTGGGGAAAACACGTGATTGTAGGCCTCCTTGTTAGGTGTGGAGGTGTGTGTGGAAACATGATTGTAGGCCCTCCTCGATGGTGTAGTGTGGGGAAAACACATGATTTTAGCCTTGTTAGTGGTGGTGTGTGTGAAAACACGTGATTGTAGGCCTCCCTCGATGGTGGAGTGGTGTGGGGAAAACATGCAATGGCCTCCTTGTTGGTGGAGGTTGTGGGAAAAACACGTGATTGTAGGCCTCCTTGTTAGTGGAGTGGTGTGGGGAAAAACACGTGATTGTAGGCCTCGATGGTGGAGTGGTGTGGGGAAAACACGATGGTGGCTCCCTCGATGGTGGAGTGGTGTGGGAAAACACGTAATTGTAGGCCTTGTTAGTGGAGTGTTGTGGGAAACACGATTAGGCCTCCTGATAGTGGAGTGGTGTTGGGGAAACACGTGATTGGGCCTCCTCGATGGTGGAGTGGTGTGGGGAAAACACGTGATTGTAGGCCCTTGCTATGGTGGAGTGGTGTGGTGAAACACTGATTGTAGGCCTCCTCGGATGGAGTAGTGGGGAAACACTGTTGATTGTAGGCTCCTCGATGGTGGGTAGTGTGGGGAAACACTTGTTGTAGGCCTCCTCGATGGTGGAGTGGTGTGGGAAAACACGTGATTGTAGGCCTCCTCGATGGTGGAGTGGTGTGGGGAAACACGTGATTGTAGGCCTCTGATGGTGGAGTGGTGTGGGGAAACACATGATCGTAGGCCTCCTCGATGGTGGAGTGGTGTGGTAAACACATGATCGTAGGCCTCCCTCGATGGTGGAGTGGTGTGGGGGAAACACGTGATCGTAGCGTCCTCGATGGTGGAGTGGTGTGGGAAACATGATCGTAGGCCTCCTCGAAGTGGTGGAGTGGGTGGGGAAACACATGATCGTAGCTCTCTCGATGGTGGAGTAGTGTGGGGAAACACGATCGTAGGCCTCCCTCGATGGTGGAGGTGTGAAACACATGATCGTAGGCCTCCCGATGGTGGAGTGGTGGGAAACACATGATCGTAGGCCTCCTCGATAGGAGGGTGTTGGTAAACACATGATCGTAGGCCTCCCTCGATAGTGGAGTGGTGTTGGAAACATATCGTAGGCCCTCGATGTGGAGTGGTGGGGAAACATGATCGTAGGCCTCGATGGTGGAGTGGTGTGGGGAAACACATGATCGTAGGCCTCGATAGTGGAGTGGTGTTGGTAATCACATGATCGTAGGCCTCGATAGTGGAGTGGTGTTGAGACACATGATCGTAGGCCTCGATAGTGGAGTGGTGTGGGGGAAACACATGATCGTAGGCCTCCCTCGATGGTGGAGGGTGTGGGGAAAACACGATTCTAGGCCTCCTTGTTAGTAGATTGGTGTGGGAAACATGTGATTGTAGGCCTCCCTCGATGGTGGAGTGGTGTGAGGAAACACATGATCGTAGGCCTCGTTGGTGAAGTAGTGGGAAACACATGATCGTAGGCCCCTCGATAGTGGAGTAGTGTTGGTAATCACATGATCAGGCCTCGATAGTGAGCGTTGTGTGGAAAAACACGTGATTGTAGGCCTCCCTCGATAGTGGAGTGGTGTGGGGAAACACGTGATTGTAGGCCTCCTCGCTAGTGGAGTGTTGTGGGGAAAACACGTGATTCTAGGCCTCCTTGTTAGTGGAGTGGTGTAGAAAACACGTGATTGTGGGCTCTCGATGGTGGAGTGTGGGGAAAACACGTGATTGTAAGCCTTGTTTGTGAGTGGTGTGTGGGAAACACGTGATAGGCCCCTCGATGGTGGAGTGGTGGGGAAACACGTGATTCTAGGCCTTGTTAGTAGATTGGTGTGTGGGAAACACGTGATTGTAGGCCTCGATGGTGGAGTGGTGTGGGGAAAACTCGTGATTGTAGGCCTTGTTAGTGGAGTGGTGTGTGGAAAACACGTGATACCCTCGATGGTGGATGGGTGTGGGGAAAAATACGTGATTCTAGGCCTCGCTAGTGGAGTGGTGTGTGAAACACTTGATTGTAGGCCTCGATGGTGGAGTAGTGTGGGGGAAACACGTGATTGTAGGCTACCCTCGATGGTGGAGTGGTGTAGAGAAAACAACTGATTGTAGGCCTCGCTGGTGGGAGTAGTGTGGGGAAAACACGTGATTGTAGGACTCTCGCTGTGGAGTAGTGTGGAGAAATCACGTGATTGTAGGCCTCGCTGGTGGTGTATGGGGAAACACGTGATTATCGGCCTCGCTGGTGGAGTAGTGGGGAAACACATGATTGTAGGCCTCGATGGTGGAGTAGTGGGAAAACACGTGATTGTAGGCCTCCCTGCTGGTGGAGTAGTGGGGAAACACATGATTGTAGGCCTCCTCGATGGTGGAGTAGTGTGGGGAAAACACGATTATCGGCCTCCTCGCTGGTGGAGTGGTGTGGGGGAAACATGATTGTTGGCCTCCCTCGATGGTGGAGTAGTGTGGGAAAAATCTCGCTAGTGGAGTGGTGTGGAAAACATCGTGATTGTAGGCCTCGATGGTGGATGGTGTGGGGAAAACACGTGATTGTAGGCCTCCTCGCTAGTGGAGTGGTGTGGGGAAAACACGTGATTGTAGGCCTCCTCGATAGTGGAGTGGTGTGGGGAAAACACGTGATTGTAGGCCTCCTCGCTAGTGGAGTGGTGTGGGGAAAACACGTGATTGTAGGCCCTCGATAGTGGAGTGGTGGGGAAAACACGATTGTAGGCCTCTCGCGTGGAGTGGTGTGGGGAAAACACGTGATTGTAGGCCTCCCAGCAGGGAGTGGTGTGGGGAAACACGTGATTGTAGGCCTCCTCGATAGTGGAGTGGTGTGGGGAAAACACGTGATTGTAGGCCTCCCTGATGGTGGGAGTGGTGTGGGGAAACACGTGATTGTAGGCCCCTCGATGGTGGTGTGGGGGGAAACACGTGATTGTAGGCCTCTCGGGTGGAGTGGTGTGGGAAAAACACGTGATTGTAGGCTCTCGCTAGTGTAGTGGTGTGGGGAAAAACACGTAATGTAGGCCTCCTCGATAGTGGAGTGGTGTGGGGAAAACACGTGATTGTAGGCCTCCTCGATAGTGTGGAGTGGTGTGGGGAAAACACGGATTGTAGGCCTCGATGTGTGGAGTGGTGTGGGGAAAACACGTGATTGTAGGCCTTGCTCGATAGTGGAGTGGTGTGGGGAAACACGTGATTGTAGGCCTCGATAGTGGAGTGTGGGGAAACACGTGATTGTAGGCTCTCGCTAGTGGAGTGGTGTGGGGAAACACGTGATTGTAGGCCTCCTTGTTAGGTGGAGTGGTGTGTGGAAACACGTGATTGTAGGCCTTGCTTGATAGTGGAGTGGTGTGGGGAAAAACACGTGATTGTAGGCCTCTGATGGTGGAGTAGTGTGGGGAAACACGTGATTGTAGGCCTCGCCTGCTCGTGGTGTGGGGGAAACACGTGATTGTAGGCCTTCTCGATTGTGGAGTGGTATTGGGGAAACACGTGATTGTAGGCCCCTCAGTTAGTGGTGTGGTGTGGGAAAACACGTGATTGTAGGCCTCCCTTGTTAGTGTGGAGTGTGTGTGGGGAAACACGACGTGTAGGCCTCCTCGCTGGTGGAGTAGTGTGGGGAAAAACATGATTGTAGGCCTCCTCGCTGGTGGAGTAGTGGGGAAAACACGTGACTGTAGGCCTCCCTCGCTGGTGGTGTCTGGGGAAACACGTGATTGTAGGTCTCCCTCGCTGGTGGAGTTGTGTGGTGGAAACACGTGATTGTAGGCCTCCATCGATGGTGGAGTGGTGTGTGGAAAACACGTGATTGTAGGCCTCCCTCGATGGTGGAGTAGTGTGGGGTCAGCTACAGGTGTCAGATATATGGTGACAGGAGGTGCTATGTCCCTCAATATTGTCAATGCCGATGTGCCACCCTCCACCCCTACTGTACCTGTCCCACTACACCATATCACCTCCACCCCCACTGTACTTCGCTATGCCTAGTACATTGGCAACCCTGAGCCTGGCCGCACTGTTTGTAAACTTTGTGGCCAACCCGACTTTTTTTTTTTTAGGGGGGAGGCACTCCCCTACATCCTGCGTAAGGTGAAGCGCAGAAGCGTTTACAGCGCCCAACAGGGAAGCATGCTAAGTTCATGCTTGCCTTTATGTCTCATGAGTTTAGGGCGTAGAAGCCTGAAGGGTCATAGGTTTATGTCATCAAGTTATT
>NW_024732780.1:5318712-5406212 GCF_018991925.1 Homarus americanus
GACTGCTTTTGGCACCCTTGCAATAGGTCCATCTGACACCGTTATGAAGTTATAGCGAGAGTTATAGTAGGAGGGACTGCAAGGTGAGGAAAGTTGGTAGTGTAGCCCAATTAGATATTTAACTGTTAATATGTTCTTAGGGGGAATCTGTTAAACAACAATTCTAAGTACAGTACAGCTATTAATTAGTCAACTGAATGACATGAATACATTAATAGATCATTATATTGACGTTACCAGATAATGATTACCGGATATAAACCACATAAACCTGAAATGGATGCACTTCCCACTAAAAGTAACTCACCCTATGCATCGGTCTGACAATGGCTTCACAAGCGGGCGTTCATGTCTAACTAATGTATAAACATTCTTTTCATCAGTTTTCGAATCGATGGACGAGGGGCACAATTATGATGCGGTATATCTCGACTTTAGCAAAGCCTTCGACAGAGTCCACCACGAAAGACTAATTAGAAAGGTAGAAGCACATGACATCAAAGGTAATATCCTTAAATGGATTAGGGCGTGGCTACGGGACAGGAAACAGCGAGTGAGCATAAACGGCACTAAATCGCATTGGAGCAACATCACTAGTGGAGTTCGGCAAGGCTCAGTACTTGGACCATTATTATTTATTATATACATAAACGACATAGATATCAGCATAGACAGCAACATAAGTAAATTTTCTGATGACACTAAAATAGGGCGTGTTATCAAATCTGACGAGGACTCAGCAAAACTACAGGAAGATCTAAGCAAATTTTTCGAATGGTTGGAAAAATGGCAGATGAAATTCAATGTGGACAAATGTAGAGTACTCAGAATAGGAGACGTCAACAGGGAAACCAGTTACCAGATGAACAACGATGCCATTGTGGAATCCGACTGCGAGAGAGATTTAGGAGTAATGATAAGTAGGAATCTTAAGCCAAGTAAACAATGTGTTTTTGCTCTTAACAGGGCTAATAAAGTACTTGGGTTCATACAAAGGAGTGTTAGTTACAAGACTAGCGAGGTCATCTTAAAATTATATCTAGAGCTTGTGAGACCTCACCTGGATTACGCAGTTCAGTTTTGGTCACCGTATTACAGAGTGGATATAGAATCCTTGGAAAGAATCCAGAGGAGAATGACAAGACTAATCCCGGGCATTAGGAACCTTGAGTACAGAGACAGGTTAAAGCATCTTAATTTGCACTCCCTCGAGAGACGTAGAGTGAGGGGCGACATGATAGAGGTGTATAAATGGAATTCAGGGTTAAACAAAGGGGACATTACAAAGGTACTCAAACTATCCAACCAGGAGCGAACTCATAACAATGGTTTTCAATTAGACATATTTAGATTTCGGGGTGAAATAGGTAAACACTAGTTTGGAAACAGAGTAGTGGATGAATGGAACAAGTTACCAATTATCATCATTAACTGGAATACGCTGGATAGCTTCAAACATAGGTTGGATGCTTATATGAGCAATAGGGTTTGGGTATAAACGGGACTGCCCAGTATGGGTCAATAGGCCCGCTGTAGTTTCCTCCATTCTTATGTTCTTATGTTCTTATGACTCACATGTGTCCTGTGGGAAGCCCAGCAGCTGGGGACTCTGACTGCAGGGCCTGGTACTGCTGGGGAGAGTGGTCCTCCCCGGGACTCAGGCCTGCGTGTGATTCCCACTATGGCTGGATTCTGTCTCTCCCTGAGGATGAGCTGTTGGCCTCTTTTATTCGTTTTTTTCTGGGTCACAGTACTTTCACAAATCGATCTTATCTAGATCAGTTTATGGTGGCATGTTTTGTTTACTGTAGGCCTGTTCCTGGCGCGACTGGCGGGCGGCGTTTATTGGATTAACAGGGTCATCAACACGAAAGCGAGAACTGCTTGTCCCTTCGTGACCCTTGTTGGGACAGATCTTTATCTCATTAATTACTGTAGATTGTGTGTGCATCTGCTCCACTAGTTACTGCTATATGTGTTGTTGTTGTTATTCCGGGCTGTACGCTTTGGTCTGATGGACAATTATTATAATTAAATAACATTATAACCTGTAAATGTATTCCAAAAAATAGTTAATGAATTGTTTGAATAAGTGAGTCAGGCAGTCTGTCACACTGCTTCTTTATTATGTTTGTTATGAGTAAGTCTGTAGATCAAATAATTGATTATTTTTATTTTTTACTGAACATTTTTTTCACTACATTTAAGTCATGTTATTATTACAGTAAGCAAAACAAAATTGTACTTTCTTATTTGTAAAATGATTACGACAATAATCATCACTTGTTATTTTTTTTAAGAAGTTATACGTTAATTAATCAGGGTTAATCAATTATATTGATAAGAATTTAATTAAGTTAACCATTGTTTTAAAAGTTAACTAGTTAATTTACATTAATTAATTAACCCATGCCTGAATTGAGATATTGGGTGGTGTTTGGGTAAGGAATGAGAGAGAGGTGCATTCCCCCTGCATGAAGTAGACGCATCACCCAACCCAATACAGGACCCAACACAGGTAAACCTCCTCATTACCCTTACTGAAGATGACGAACCTGCCTCATTTACCTGACGTTTTTGTCTACCTGGCGACCCGACCCATACACCGCAAGTCTAAATATTATCACTACCTCATAAAACTCATCCAAACTCACTCCTAAAAAAAAAAAAAGATAAATAGCGTAAAAACATAAGAGAGCGATGTTATTATTTATCTTTTGTTTTTGTTTTTAAGATAAGGGTTCACATCTTGAAGGGCGGAAGTCTTTCATAGGACGAAACATAATATTGGCATTGGCCCAGTAGCTAGAGGTTTAAAGGGGTAGGGTATATGTATGTACTGTTACCTGCACTTATACCTGGTACAGTGTTAAGCGCGTTTTCATGGATGTGGCACCTACTGTATGTGTTTTTATACTTCGCAGTATATCAAGCTGGAGACAACCTCTTAATAGTGGTGAGACTAAGGTGTCAAGTATGTAATCTTCGTCTTATCTATGAATGCTGCTGGTTCCTGTTTGGTTATAGTTTACATTAAGATTACAAATATAGTGTCACTGCCACCCTATCTACTATCTGTTGGACGGTGCTGGTGGTGGCGGTGGCTAGGTGGTGTGACGTCAGGAGACGGGGGTGGGGGTCACTGCCCTCGGGATAAAATAGACAATTGTCCTTAACCTATGAATGCCGATATTTCATATTTAATTTCAATTAACATACAGAGCAATAAATACAACGTTATTACCTCTGTCTGCTGTTTTATGCAGTGAACACATTCGTACATGAAAACATAGTGGCTGGAGTCGTATTATGGGTAGTCTATATGCGTACGTTGTATGCCAACACAATATATGACATGTTAATTGCATAAATAATAGTGTACTCATAAGAGACAATGCAACTTGCTGGTCGTGAAAGTTATATTTTACAGAGACAGGTGGTGTGGGAGTGGTAGGTAAGTAGGTTGGGGGATGGGTTGAGGCTAGGAATCATCATGTCAAATACACTTGCAGAATGAAAACATATGGTAAAAGTAGAACAAACATTTCACACTTACTTAGTACGACCTCCCTATACGATTATACACGAGACATGTGAAACTTATTTATTGTATTTTTCATAAAAATTATCTGCTTTTCTGCGTATAATTTCGTCGACTGTATATCTTTTAATAATAAATGTAAAAAGATGTACTAGACCTCCTTACATAACAGTCGTTTACAAGGTAATACAAGGGACTATTCTAGACACAAGTCCTACAGTCAAGATGGTTTAATATTTGATAGTGCTAAGAGAAAGAAATATTAACCGATGTGCTGTAATGTGCTTCTTGATAATTAATACATACATATTGCTCATAATACATTTATTATAAAAATGTCAGTTGAAATATAATCATTACCTATTGAGTCCCGAATACTTCTGTACTGATTCTGTTCTGGCTAACGCAGTATAATATTATTTAGCTCAAGAAAAACCCCTGGTCTACACTGTAAAAAAAAAAAAAACGGTATGCAAAGGTTTTTTTGAGTGTCCCTAATGGTTAACCATTTTAAGGGTGTAGGATTACCAATAAGCCTTTGCATATAAAAAGGGGTAAATTATCATTCTCTAAATCTTTACTCTACAAAAGGGTATATAAAAGATTTGCGACCTTTTTCAAGACGTTTATCAGACAAAAGTGTAAATCAGTACATTTAAAAACCTTAGCTTGGGAAAGGATATATCAAGGTGAAGAGAAGCCCCAGGAAAATAACTTGGCACTGATCTTCACATTACCTCGCATTTGTACCCAACTTATCCCACTCCACCGTCCAGTGACACCCACCTTGGCCAAGACAGTCCTCACACGTCTTTCAGTTATGTTATGGATGCTGTAAAAATCATTACCGCAAACACAGTAGGTATAGTGCTGCTTAACTGAATATGACATGGTTGCTATAGACCAGGGACGTGCACACTCACTCCATTGCGTTTCGACTTTGCAATAGTCCTTTTCCCACAGACAAATCATGACTTCTCTTTTTAGAACGCCCACGCCCTTCACCAACACTGTTACTCTGTGACGAACTCAGTCACTTAAAATAAAATAAAAATTACGCAAATATAGCTCCATAATCGAGGGTGTTTTAAATATCCTCCTTTATCCCATAAATCTTGGTTTCATTTCTTACTCCCTTTTCTCCCCTCCTTCATGTAGAGGTGTACAATAGTTACTTAGGTTCAGCATGGTTATTAAGATAAGATGTTAAGTCATTAAATTACCAATACCACACCTCCACCTTCTCTTCGTCACACATCTTCATGATTATATTCTGATAAGATGACCCAAGTACTTCAAGTAATTAATCAGAAATAATTTTCAATTCACTATAACCTTTGTTCAGCTCATTAATTTACAAAATATATTGGGAAAATAGTATGTTATGTCCTGAAAACCGTTTGTAGGATGGTAGTTGTATCTGGCAACTGGGAAAACTTATAGGACATAGGAGGAACGAGGCTAAAGAAAGTGGATGATAAATCAAATATTAAAGAAAATTAATAGACGAAGAAATGGGAGAAAACGAAGTGAAGCTTACATATGAATTAACGAAGATTCAAGGGGAATGCAGACAGGCCAAGAAAGATGATCAAGAAAGGAAATGCAATGAGATTGAAGATGAGGACAGAAGGCATAATAATTATAGGGAATTGTACAGAAAGATTAAACAAATGAATCAAAAAAGTTAATAAATGTGGTGGGACTAATAAAAGCGAAGACAATACGATAATGTTTGAGGCAGAAGAGGTAAAAAGAGAGATAGGTAGAGTACATAGAAGAACTATACAATGATAAGGATAGAGCAGAGGTAAGAAACGAAAAGGAAATAAAAATCAAGACACCAATTCTGGAAACAGAAGTTGAGGCAGCTGTGAGCAAAATGAAAAATGATAAAGCTTGTGGGGTTGATCAGCTTCCAGAAGAATTTATCAAACAAATGGGCAAGAATGGGATAAAATGTTTTTACTAAAATATGTAATTCCATATACATCAAAGGAGACCTTCCAAAAACAGTCCGAGACCATTTAGAGTGGAGGACTGTTCTCAGCCCTGAAGATGTGAATTACGCGAAAGACCTTGGGAACTTCGTGTTTTTTTTCCTTTTGTGGTTATGAGCATATATATATATATATATATATATATATATATATATATATATATATATATATATATATATATATATATATATATATATATATATATATATATATATATATAAACACACACACACACACTTTCTTCTTGACCGCAGGAGGCTCAAGACCTGTCGGCGTTACCAATGTTGGTCCATTCTCCAAGTCCCTCCCCTCAACCCCTCCTCCCCTCTTCCCCACCCGCCAAATGTGACAATTTCATTCCGGGAAGAAGTGGGATCTGTATTGAACAGTGATGAACAGAGTTTAAGCCATTTAATTCAGCACTAGACAGTGGCAGCAAGAGCCGTGACCCACCGGTGAGATCCACACCCAGAGATAAGCACCCCACGGAATCGACCACCATCCGTGACCAGGCGGTATTCAGTAGTGTTAAATCAGTCCACCCTGGGAACAACCGTGGGTCGGATTTACTACACACGACCATGAGATACCACAACACCACTTAGCAGAAAGATGAGGTACTGCGAAACTACACCACACCACACCACACCACACCATCTGGTGTTTCCCACTCTAACACCACACCACCCTGTGTCTCCATGACCATGTGAGGTCCTATGGACAAGTTACTACACCACGTGACCTTCGTGACCTGGTGATCGGAAAGAAAGTAACAAGAAAAAAGTAACGGAAATAAGTAACAAATTTTGCTAGGAAAAAAGTATCAGTGGTAGTATCAATTTGATAGAAAAAAGTAACAGCATGTACATGAAATATAATATGAATAAAAACATATATACAAGCACTTTATTGATAAAATACACTAATACATTATGATGGTTTAGGTTAGGTTAGGTGTTGTTAGGCCGCACAAAGAGGTAATTAGGTACTTCCTGTTACTTTATTTCCTGTTAATTTTTAGCCTTTATTTTTTCTTTATTCTTTTTTGTTGCCCTTTTCCCGTTACTTTTTTCCCTGTTACCTTATTTCCTACATTCACGTGGCCTCACACAATAGGGCTAGAGGCTAGCCCTTGTCATCAACTGTAAACTATAATCTGCATGTTTAATTCGTCTTCCTTCTCCTTTTAGTAATGAAAGCCTTTGTTACCCGACCCACCCACCCCCATGTCTTTGTATGTATTAAATTAGTCATTTCTGCCCACTGAATATTTCAGCCTTTTGGCTGCTTAACCTTTTCAATAAACCGTGAATTATTATTATTATTATTATTATTATTATCATTATTATTATTATTATTATTATACACACACACACACACACACACACACACACACACACACACACACACACACACACACACACACGCACACACACACACACAGATACAAGTGGCAAATATAGAGAAGTACTTTCACGCTAACTTCTAAAATGTTCGCTATTCCAAACACCTTTCCTCTATGCCAAAAAAATACACTAAAGAAAAACACACACACTCACACGTGAGCACTAATTATACACAGGTGTGTTGTTGTTGTTTTACATTTTTCTAGACTTTAAGTATATCGTGTAAAATAGGCTCTCTAAGAATAGCTTAAAAATAAGTAACTGAGAAGTGAAGTTTATATAACGTACGTGCTACAACCTTACTAGAGTGACTACCTTACTACAGTACAGTGACCACCTTAATACTGTGACCACCTTACTAGAGTGACCACCTTACTACAGTGACCATCTTATTACAGTACAGTGACCACCTTAATACTGTGACCACCTTACTAGAGTGACCATCTTATTACAGTACAGTGACCACCTTACTACAGTGACCATCTTATTACAGTACAGTGACCACCTTACTACAGTGACCACCTTAATACTGTGACTACCTTACTAGAGTGACCACCTTACTACAGTGACCATCTTATTACAGTACAGTGACCACCTTACTACAGTGACCATCTTATTACAGTACAGTGACTACCTTACTACAGTACAGTGACCACCTTAATACTGTGACCACCTTACTAGAGTGACCACCTTACTACAGTGACCACCTTAATACTGTGACCACCTTACTAGAGTGACCACCTTACTACAGTAACCATCTTATTACAGTACAGTGACCACCTTACTAGTGACCACCTTACTACAGTGACCACCTTACTACAGTGACCACCTTACTACAGTGACACACTACAGTGACCACCTTTACTACAGTGACCACCTTACTACAGTGACCACCTTACTACAGTGACCACCTTACTACAGTGACCACCTTATTACCACCTTACTACACCTTATTACAGTGACTTACTACAGTGACCACCTTACTACAGTGACCACCTTACACAGTGACCACCTAGTACAGTGACCACCTTACTACAGTGCAGTAACCACCTTGCACTGCAATACCCACCATACTACTGTGACCACCTTACTACAGTGACCACCTAGTAACCACCTAACTGCAGTGCAGTGACCACCTACTATAGTACTACCAGTGATAACCTCACCTTACTAGGACCAGTACAGGGACCAACTTACTACAGTGACCACTCTACAGTGCAGTGGTCTCCTTGCTACAGTGAAACCATCTTACATACAGTACAGTGACCACCTTACTACAGTGACCACCTTACTACAGTGACCACCTAACTGCAGTACAGTGGCCACCTTACTTCAGTGACCACCTTACTATAGTACAGGGACCACCTTTCTACAGTGACCACTCTACTACAGTGCAGTGGTCTCCTTACTACAGTGACCACTTTACTACAGTACAGTGACCACCTTACTACAGTACAGTGACCACCTTACTACTGTGACCACCTTACTACAGTGACCACCTAACTGCAGTACAGTGACCACCTTACTACAGTGACCAACTTACTACAGTGACCACCTAACTGCAGTACCGTGGCCACCTTACTTCAGTGACCAACTTACTATAGTGACCACTTTACTACAGTACAGTGGTCACCTTCCTACAGTGACCACTTTACTACAGTACAGTGACCATCTTACTACAGTGACAACCTTACTACAGTAACCACCTTAGTACAGTACAGTGACCGCCTTACTACAGTACAGTGGCCACCTTACTACAGTGACCACCTTACTACATAAGAACATAAGAACATAAGAAAATAAGGAGTCTGCAATAGGCCGGTTGGCCTGTGCTTGGCAGCTCCTGTCAAGAATTACTACCAATCTCTATCATCAATGAATCTATCCAGTCTCCTTTTGAAACTTTCCAGCGTTCCAGCACTTACTACAAAGTTGCTAAGCTTGTTCCACTCGTCCACCAACCTATTTGTAAACCAGTTCCTTTCTATCTCCCTCCTAAACCTAAACTTATCCAACTTAAATCCGTTGCTCCGAGTCCTATCCTGCTCGGATATTATAAGAACTTTATCTATATCACCTTTATTGATTCCTTTCACCCACTTAAATACTTCTATCATATCTCCCCGCACTCTTCGTCTTTCTAGGGAATGCAAGTGACCATCTTACTACAGTATAGTGGCCACCTTACTACAGTGACTACCTTAGTACAGTGACCACCTTACTACAGTGACCACCTTACTACAGTACAGTTGCCACCTTACTGAAGTGACCACCTTACTACAGTGACTACCTTACTACATTACAGTGACCATCTTACTAAAGTATAGTGGCCACCTTACTATAGTGACCACCTTAGTACAGTGACCACCTTACTACAGTACAGTGGCCACCTTACTACAGTGACCACCTTACTACAGTACAGTGGCCACCTTACTAAAGTGACCACCTTACTACAGTGACCATCTTACTACAGTACAGTGGCTACCTTACTAAAGTGGCCACCTTACTACAGTGACCACCTTAGTACAGTGACCACCTTACTACAGTACAGTGGCCACCTTACTACAGTGACCACCTTACTACAGTACAGTGGCTACCTTACTAAAGTGGCCACCTTACTACAGTGACCACCTTAGTACAGTGACCACCTTACTACAGTGACCACCTTAGTACAGTGACCACCTTACTACAGTACAGTGGCCACCTTACTACAGTGACCACCTTACTACAGTACAGTGGCTACCTTACTAAAGTGGCCACCTTACTAAAGTGGCCACCTTACTACAGTGACCATCTTACTACAGTACAGTGTGTATTAGCCTCTGTCACATTAATATTATATAAATATGGGCTAATGACATATTCAATATATACATTCTATCACCCAGACTATTGAGCATACAGCTACATAAGCATTTGTTCTGTCACACCTCCTAGGGTGGAGAGTCCATAAACATTTGTTCTTTCACACTTTCCCCGGTATACAACCCATAAATCTACAGACTCAAGGCCTGTTCAGATAATGTCTGTGTTGAAAGATGGGTTACTCTCCAACAACCAGGCACCAGACTCAAGAGAGTACAGCCAGTTCACAGCCCGGCACGATGCCTTAAAGTCGTGTCAAGAGACCAGTTCTCCAGGCTGTGCCTCTCTTTAAACATATCAGCTAATTACAAGCTAATAACTAATGTTCATTAGTCTGTCAATACCAAATAATTGTACAGACATGACTACCCAATATAGCTAGAAAATCACCAAGTGTGTTTACATTAAACCAAGGAACAACGAGTGAAGAGAACATTTACCTGTGTGTCTTGTTTAACTTACAAGCTAAGACAATTACAAATACAACCCAGGACAGATGTGACGATTTCGACTATCAACCAATCTACGACTGTATCAAAGGTGACACGCCGTGAGATTACGTGATATCTCGCTCAACTGCATCAAAGGAACCACAGACTAACCTACACTCATTCAGGCAAGTGTTAACAAGTGAGATAATTCGATATCATTCCACAGTTCACACAAGTGGCCACCTTACTACACACTGCAGTGACCACCCACTACGGTACAGTGGCCACCTTACTACAGTGACCACCCACTACGGTACAGTGGCCACCTTACTACAGAACAGTGATCACCTTACTACAGTACAGTGGCCCTTACTACAGTGACCACCCACTACGGTACATTGGCCACCTTACTACAGTACAGTGATCACCTTACTACAGTACAGTGGCCACCTTGCTACAGTGACCACCCACTATGGTACAGTGGCCACCTTACTACAGTACAGTATCACCTTACTACAGTACAGTGGCCACCTTACTACTGTGACCACCCACTACGGTACAGTGGCCACCTTACTACAGTACAGTGATCACCTTACTACAGTACAATGGCCACCTTACTACAGTGACCACCCACTACGGTACAGTGGCCACCTTACTACAGTACAGTGGCCACCTTACTATAGTGACCACCTTACTACAATACAGTGACCACCTTACTACTGTGACCACCTTACTACAGTGACCACCTTACTACAGTGACCACCTTACTACAGCACAGTGGACACCTTACTACAGTGACCACATGAATACAGTGACCACCTTACTACTGTGACCAACTTACTACAGTACAGTGACCACCTTACTACTGTGACCACCTCACTACAGTGACCACTTGACTACAGTACAGTGGCCACCTTATTACAGTGACCACCTTAATACAGTGACCACCTTACTACAGTGACAGCCTTACTACGGTACAGTGACCACCTTACTACGGTACAGTGCTCCCCATACGACAGTGACCACCTCACTACAGTGACCACCTGACTACAGTACAGTGGCCACCTTATTACAGTGACCACCTTACTACAGTGACCACCTTACTACAGTGACCACCTTATTACAGTGACCACCTTACTACGGTACAGTGATCCCCTTACGGCAGTGACCACCTTACTAGAGTGACCACCTTACTACAGTGACCACCTTATTACAGTGACCGCCTTACTACAGTACAGTGACCACCTTACTACAGTGACCATCTTACTACAGTGACCACCTTACTGCAGTAGAGTGACCAACTTACTATAGTACAGTGACCCCTTACTACAGTACAGCGAGCACCTTACTACTACTTTGCTGTCACTCGGAATCGAGTATGACGATCATCCAGATTTTCTTTCAACCTGCCCCTGGTTTAGACATACCTCCACTATCCATCTAGCTTAACGGTAATACCCTTTCTAATGTTGCCCACTTTTGGTATCTCGGCTTCCACCTGTCCACCACAGCAGACATCGATGAAGACATTCAGCATCGGGTAAGATGTGCATCTCAAGCCTTTGGCAGACTCCGAAATCGTGTCTTCAGCTGTAGGGAGCTGAAATTATCTACAAAGCTGCACGTATATCGAGCAGTGGCCCTCCCTACCCTGTTATATGGCAGTGAGACATGGGTCACATACAGGAGGCACCTCAAGGCACTTGAAAGTTTTCACCAACGTAGTCCACGTTCCATCCTCCGAGTTTGCTGGGAAGACAAGAGAACAAGTGCCAGTATTCTTGCTGACACCAACTGTAGGAGCATCGAGGCTACCATTATCCATGAATAGCTACGCTGGACTGGCCATGTTACCCGCATGGACGACAGTAGACTGCCAAAACAGCTACATTACAGTCACCTGACGAATAGTAAACGTAACGCCGGCGAGCTATTGAAAAAGTATAAGGATAGGATAGGCTTAAGACAAACCTGAATAAGTTCCAAATCGAGCCCCCTCACCTGGGAGTCGATTATTCTACAATCAATGGTGTCAAACTCAAAACCTTTCGAGGGTCAATTCTTTTTTCAGTTATCCTCTTCAGGGCCAACACAAGTGCTATATCACATATTTGCAGGATTGAAGGATTGAGGTTGGGTTTGCCTAATCTTAAGTACGAAAAATCATTTTACTAAATAAACATGATTATATCTATTTCTATCATAATTTCACGGATGATAATTCTTACCATCATCCCGCGGACCATACCTGACCATCTCAAGGGCCACATTTGGCCCGCAGACCATGAGTTTGACACCCCTACTCCACACCGTAACGCTTGGAGGAGCACCACACGAGAAGGTGTCAATACTTTCGAGTTAGCCCGACTACAAACCGAGGCAGACAAGCGCCAGAGCCGGAAAGATGCTGCCACAGCCCTTCCCGCACCTCTTTAGTCACCTCATAACTCACCAACCTAGGTGACATCCCTAATAACTCATATCATTGTATCATAGCTGGATGATTGGCATACAACAGTACAGTGACCACCTTACTACAGTACAATGACCACCTTACTTCAGTACAGTGACTAGATTACTACAGTACAGCGACCACCTTACTCCAGTGACCACCTTACAACACTGACCACCTTACTACAGTGACCACCTTACTACTGTACTGTGACCACCTTACTACAGTGAACAAATTATTACAGTGACCACATTACTATAGTGACCACTTTATTACAGTGACCACCTTACAACAGTGACCACCTTACTACAGTGACCACCTTACTACAGTGAACAAATTATTACAGTGACCACATTACTATAGTGACCACTTTATTACAGTGACCACCGTACAACAGTGACCAGCTTACTACAGTGACGACCTTACTACAGTGACCACCTTACTACAGTGACCACCTTATTACAGTGACCATCTTACGACAGAGACCACCTTACTACAGTACAGTGACCACCTTATTACAGTGACCATCTTACTACAGAGACCACCTTACTACAGTACAGTGACCACCTTACTACAGTGACCACCTTAGTACATTACAGCAACCACATTACTACGTATTACAGTGACCACCTTACTACAGTGACCAGCTTACTACAGTGACCACCTTACTACAGTACAGTGACCACCTTACTACAGTACAGTGACCACCTTACTACAGTGACCACCTTAGTACAGTACAGTGAACACCTTAGTACGTTACAGTGACCAGATTACTACGGTGACCAACATATTACAGTGACCACCTTACTACAGTGACCATCTTACTACAGTGACCACCTTACTACAGTACAGTGACCACCTAATTACAGTGACCACATTACTACCGTGACGACATTACTACAGTGACCACCTTACTACAGTGACCACATTACTACAGTGACCACCTTACTATCGTGACCACATTACTACAGTGACCACCTTACTATAGTGACCACCTTACTGCAGTACAGTGACGACCTTACTACATTACAGTGACCACCTTGCCAGAGTGACCACCTTACTACAGTGACCCTCTTTCTACAGTGACCACCTTACTACAGTACAGTGACCACCTAATTACAGTGACCACCTTACTGCAGTATAGTGACCACATTACTTCATTACAGTGACCACCTTACCACAGTAACAACCTTAATATAGTGAACACCTTACAACAGTAATCACCTTACTACAGTGACCATTTAACTGAAGTGACCCCCTTAATAAGGTGACCCCCTTAATAAGGTGATCACCTTACTACAGTGACCACATTACTAAAGGGACTGCCTTACTACAGTGACCACCTTACTACAGTGACCACTTTACTACGGTGACCACCTTACTACAGTGACCACCTAGAACTAGACTTATGCCGGGCATTAGGAACCTTGAGTACAGAGACAGGTTAAAGCTTCTTAAATTGCACTCCCTCGAGAGACGTAGAATGAGGGGCGATATGATAGAGGTGTATAAATGGAAGTCAGGGCTGAAATAAGGGGACATTACAAAGGTACTCAAACTATCCAACCAGGAGCGAACTCGTAACAATGAATAGCTTCAAACATACTGTAGGTTGGATATATGAGCAATAGGGGCTGGGTGTAAATGGGACTGCCCAGTACGGGCCAATCGGCCTGCTGCAGTTTCCTCCATTTTTATGTTGTTCTTATGTTCTTACTACATTACAGTGACCACCTTACTACTCTGACCACCTTACTACAGTGACCACTACCTTAAGAAGGTGAACCACCTTACTACAGTGACCACCTTACTACAGTGACCACCTTACTACCGTGACCACCTTACTACAGTGACCACCTTACTACAGTGACCACCTTACTACAGTGACCACCTTACTACAGTGACCACCTTACTACCGTGACCACCTTACTACAGTGACCACCTTACTACAGTGACCACCTTACTACAGTGACCACCTTACTACAGTACAGTGACCACCTTACGACTGTGACCACTACCTTACTAAGGTGACCACCTTACTACAGTGACCACCTTACTACAGTGACCACCTTACTACAGTGACCACCTTACTACAGTGACCACTACCTTACTAAGGTGACCACTTTACTACAGTGACCGCCTACTACAGTGACCACCTTACTACTGACCACCTTACTACAGTGACCACCTTACTACTGTGATCACCTTACTACTGTGATCACCTTAATACAGTGACCACCTTACTACAGTGACCACCTTACTACAGTGGCCACCTTACTACAGTGACCACCTTACTACTGTGACCACCTTCCTACGGTGACCACCTTACTACAGTGACTACCTTACTACAGTGACCGCCTTAGTACAGTGACCACCTTACTACAGTGACCACCTTACTACAGTGACCACCTTACTACAGTACAGTGATCACCTTACTACAGTGACCACCTTACTACAGTGACGATCTGTTACATACGTCTACGTATTTTATAATATTAAGATGTGTGCTGTATATTCATTTTGTATCAGTAATAATTGTAAGAGGAGTTTTCTATAAAGAAAGGATGTATGAAAGTTGTACCTATGTCCTTTGTAATAATATAGAGGGTTTTTTTTGCATTGGCTGATGAATTATATTGGGTCCATATATTTCCTAATATTTTGTGCTCATATAATATTATGTACTTTTATAAATATATTCTGAGTTAGTTATATTCGAACTGTAAGAGATGTACTGTTTGTTTACGTTTTGGAGCTCTCTTCCTCAGTGGTAAACACAGCATCTGGAGACCAGGAAAGTGACTGTAATTTTATTTTATCCATTGTTTATTTTATACTTTGGTATTAATTTTTTCACCAGTATTATGACTGGATATTAGGTGATACTTTTGGGAATGGAGGAAGAGTTGTATTACGAGATTAAGAAAGATAAATTACTACATTACTTGGGTCACAGGTCCATGAAGTGTTATTGTTTATGGTCTTGTTTTGCTGTAAATTTAATAAGTGTTGATGATTAGAAATTAGTATTTCTTTGATTCCTGACTCACTTTCCACCATATAATGAACGGTTTCCTTGGATGTATTCTCACTGGAACTAGATTAAATGTCACTGCTAAACGAGGAGGATTATTCAGTAGTGGCTGTGACACAGCTTACTACAGTGAACACGTTACTACAGTGACCACGTTTTTTTTTATAAAATGGCCTTCAGCCACCCCCAATAGCCATTTCTTCGCCACCATTTTATTACTTTATGCCACTTTATGCCACTAAATACCTATGTTAATCATTACTTGTAACAGTTCATGAGAAGCCCGGTAAATAATTATATTGGATTGTAATTAATTTAATTTACTTCACTTGTTAAACACAAAAAAATTATAAATTAAAGAACCGTTGACCTTATTTAATTTTGGAAATTTGGTTTTACTTTGTGTATATTAGAGAAAATGTTGAGTAAATTCGTGGAAGATAGCCAAGTGTTCTGTCTCAAGAACCTTTCTTATGAAACAGTGTTGTATGAGCACCCTAGTATTATATAAATTCACCCCAATATACTGCAATACACACACACACACACACACACACACACACACACACACACACATATATATATATATATATATATATATATATATATATATATATATATATATATATATATATATATATATATATATATATATTATTCTTACACATAATAATTGTCATGAATTGTTTACCTCGCCACTTCCTTCTAAGAAAGCGCCCATAGCACCGCAACACCGCAACACTGCAGCAGGCCAGTTAATCACAACAATAATATCTAAACACTGACTACCGGTTGGTTAACAGCTCCCCTCTCAAGGTGACTCTTCCTAGGTGAGACAGATATCTTATAACCACTGAACAGGGGAGTGCTCCACTTAGGGTAGCCTCCTAGTGTTACTCAGACTCTTTTCTGGCAAGGATTCCCAGATCTTCTCTAAGATCCCATTAAGTTTACCTCGTGTGTAAATTGAATAAACCACAGAGAAGACAAGAAGTGTTTACCTCAAGAACCTGCCACTTAATATTTTAAGAACTTAACTTCAATAATTTGTGTTATAAAAGGCAATATAATATTGTCTTTATAACACTATGTAAGGACATGTCAACAACATAAATTGTATGAACAAAAATTTTGAAAAGTTTTTTTATGTGTGTGTCCAGAATGACGAACCATTTTAAGGGTATATGATTACCCATATGCCCTTGCAGATAGAAGGGATCTCTATACCCTTACTCTCCAGAAGGGTATATTATAATTGTCAAAACCCTTACTCTACCTTTAACATGCCAAAGGGTATGCCAGCTTTTTCAAGACCACCAGCTTGCAAAGGTATTATTAAAGTGAAAAGAAGTCCTATAAAAATAACTTGGCACTGATCTTCCTCACCTTAGTGTTTGTACACCACTTATCCCCCTCCACCATCCAGCGACACACATCTTGGCCAAGGCAGTCCTCTCACATCTTCAGTTATACCGTGGATGTTGTTACAAGAAGTACCTCAAAAACTATAGGTGGTTATCACTATACACAACCAAGTATGGCATGGCGCTCTTAGACTTGTGAGACTCCCGACTGTATGGCGCAAACTCACGTCACTACTTCCCGACTTTGCAATGGTCCTTTTGCACAAAGACGGGTCACGACGACTCCTTCTATCACGCCCACACCCTTCACCAACACTCTCACTCTCTCATGAACTCATGTCACTTCAATATCTGGGGGGTTTAATGCAAAAACAGCCCCTAAAGCAGAGGTATTGTCTTGACTCGCTAGCCCTGTTGAGAACAAGATTCACGGCGGGCTATGTACCGTTAAACATGGCGCGGATTGGCTGTGAAAAAGAAGTCATAGGGTAACCTGGCGCCCATTGGCTAGCTTGGCAAATTCGAAACCGAGGGAGTTTTAAAGTTCCTCCTTTATCCCATATCTCTTTCTTTCCCTTCTTATATTTTTTTTCCTCTCCTTCTCATGTGCACTCGGCAAAAAAATATATATATTTCAGGATGGGTCGGATGACTTTTGCACTGAACAGTCATGTTGACTCGCCGATTGTGAGGCATTTCCTACCGGCTACCTGTTATGGATGTGTTTGAAGTCCTGTAATGGAGGTTCTCACCGTCCAATGGAAGGAAGGGCGGTTCCACCATGACGTCGTGGCAGATTTCCCTCAGTAGATTTGCTGTTAGATCCCTTACTTCGTCATGCCTCATGCATACGAAGCCCCCTTTCTTGCACACCATGGCGTGGTCGATGCCATAAGATGAGCCGCACACGCATTGGGGGGGCAAACCTTCTACTGGCCTACCGTACCTTAGAGCAATGGCATATGTGCATTCTTGTTTATAAGGATGAAGCCTTTGGCCTTATCAGTAACGTTGTTAACCAGTTTGGGGAGCCCACCTCCAGCGCTACAGCTACTTTTCTTTTCACGTTCTCTGGTACTTATTGCAACAGTTGTTGCAGTTTATCACTTTGGGTGTGCTGCCGCTCTGTCGTAATGGACCGTCGAATCTTGTTTAATTCATTGGTATCCACCTGACTTGCTGCATTCTGATCTATTATGTGCTCAGTGAGAGCTGCAGTGAGTTTGACAGCGTTCTGATGTTCTGTAGTGGCAAGCTCCACTGGATTAGTGTATCCCATCCCTCCTAGTTTCGGTGGTAGTGCAAGGAGTGACCTTTCTGCTGGGGTTAAGTAAGAGTTTTTCACTAGTGTTGGGATAAAAGTGACATCGATGGCTTCTTCCAGAGGGCGGAGGAGGGGTCCGACATCATGGATAGTGCCCATGAGGTAATTCCAGCGATGCTTGACTCCATGGGTGAATACCGCAAGAGCCGCATGTGACTCTGTATTAGCAATATCCGACAGCGCTTGGATTTCCTTGACCCACTCATTCACCTTTCCTGTTACGTACTCGGTCTTGAAATCCTTCGTGCCAATTACCACACCTAGATGTCTTTGGCCATCCTTTGTTATTTTGACCTCACTTCCACCGAACACCTCCAGTGCCCGTTCATAATGCTCTGGCTTCACAATGAGGAAGGACTTGCTGGCGTTTGGATGGTACCCTATTTGTGGACCTCGTGATGTTACCAGGTCCCACCACTTTTTGATGTCCTCCACTTTTCCTGCTCCTGTTAGGTCATCAGCGTATACCACTTGCTTGACCGCGGTTGTTTCATATTTTATTGTATGTTGGAGCACAGACAGGCCTAGTGCGTACATTGCCATGGCGACAGGGTCCCCCTGTGTTGTTCCCTCAGTTGACTGTATGGTGGTGTCTCCTCTTAGGCCTTGAAGCTTGTTATAAAGAAGTCTGGTGGGTTCCTATAGTTGATTTAAACATACATTGCAAAGCTTGGACACTTGATCTTGATGTCGTGCAGTGTAGCCTTGCGGTTGAGTATGTTGAATGCGTTGGAAGCGTCGACCAGAAGTACTGCCTCACAATCACGCTGGTCAAATACCTTTCTCATGGCGTGAACGGCAGCTTCCTCTCCTGCCTGGTGGCCAGCACATACTTGCAGGTTCCCTGCAGCTGACCTGACATCATCATTTACCACCTCCATTATGCATTTTCCACTCATACAGGCCTACATCCTGTATTTTTATCCAAGGGAATGAGGCGGAAGGCCGTCAGAGCATGGAGGTTGTGGCAGCACGAGGTTGCCAGCTTTCTTACAGGAGCGGCTATGTCATTGCAGAGATCACTTGCTGCGGCACCAAACTTGTTAGTGCTGAGGTTGACTCTCCAATCGTTTGCATCCAGGCCTGAAGGGCCAGCTCCTCCCTGAGTTTTCAGTGCTTTTTTCCACACCACCCTCCCTGTTATTTTCTCGAACATGACAGCGTTTGGTGGGATATAGCCACCCTGGAACCTGATGCCTTCCTCTTCACTTGCAAGGGAATGTTTTTCCTTCAGTTGTTGTAATGTCTCTCTGTTTATTGGTAGAACACCACCGGAAAATTCCTCTGTGAGTGATCTTACCGCCAAGGACACTCTTTCCTCACGCATTTTGTTACCAAATTTTCTGGCAACATCCTCGGTGTTTTGCTTTCCGTCTCCTATGAATTGTAGACTCTCCTGCAGTGTCCTTGCTTCGCGTAGGAGATCATCAAGGGCCCCTTTCTGCCGCATTATCATTCTCCTTTTAATTGATGCCACGTTTTCTTTGCACTTAGACTTTGCGTGTGTCTTCTGACAGAATAGATGGGGTATTATGGCCAGTATTTGAAGAGCTAAGGGGGCCAAGGGGCTGTCATGATTGTAATTGATTATGAAGCTAGTCATCTCCCGGATCATTTCTTTGGCGGCTGGGCACTTGGGTGGTTCAAAGAGGTTAGCTGGCGACCACCTGACCACTTTTGAGTGCACTTCTTTGACCCATTTCACCGCATCGTCCCCCGACATGTCTTTCCAATTTGTTGACTGTATGTCATTCGCCCCATGAACAGTCTTTTCCGACTGAGTTGGTTCACGACTATCGTCTAATAATAATAAAAATAATAATAATAATAATAATAATAATAATAATAATATTATAAATAATGATAATAATAATAATAATAAAAATAATAATAATAACAATATATAAATATATATATATATATATACATATACATATATATATATATATATATATATATATATATATATATATATATATATATATATATATATATATATATATATATATATATATATATATATATATATATATATATATATATATATACAGTATATAAAACAAAGAAGTATGTTTCTGTGTTTGTGTGTGTCCGCACGAGAATCTCGGAAATTACTTTACCGATTTGTAGTGATGATGGATGGTGTTATATGTAGTGATGATGGATGATGTTATATGTAGTGATGATGGATGTTGTTATATGTAGTGATGATGGGTGGTGTTATATGTAGTGATGATGGATGGTGTTATATGTAGTGATGATTAGACAATAAAATAATAACAGTTTAATGCTAAAAAAATATACTTTGCTGTACCGTTGTAGTGGAACTTACATACACCATTAATGAAATATTGATGGAAGAAGAAGTTTTGGGGACTGAACAGTGGGACAATGCTGAGCTTCCCGGAGGGTGGCGTCCTACCGTGGCCTAGCATGAATAGCAAGTGTTTCTTTGCTTCTCTCATGGACAGTTCTATGTTGGATGCTCCAGAGTGGGAACTGGCAAAAATCTGTACATACTTGCTGCTAATGGCATAACCTAAAATGTGGTCTACCCCAATGCACTACAGTGGGACAATGTGGAGCCTCCCTGAGGGTGGCGCCCTACCGTGTGTGTCCGCACAAGAATCTCGGAAACTACTTTACCGATCTGTAGTGATGATGGATGGTGTTATATGTAGTGATGATGGATGTTGTTATATGTAGTGATGATGGATGATGTTATATGTACTGATGATGGATGTTGTTATATGTAGTGATGATGGGTGGTGTTATATGTAGTGATGATGGATGGTGTTATATGTAGCGATGATGGATGGTGTTATATGTAGCGATGATGGATGTTGTTATATGAAGTGATGATGGATGATGTTATATGTAGTGATGATGGAAGGTGTTATATGTAGTGATGATGGATGGTGTTATATGTAGTGATGATGGATGATGTTATATGTAGTGATGATTAGACAATAAAATAATAACAGTTTAATGCTAAAAAAAATATACTTTGCTGTACCGTTGTAGTGAAAAACATGGTGGAACTTACATACACCATTAATGAACTAGTGATGGAAGAAGAAGTTTTGGGGACTGAACAGTGAGACAATGTGGAGCCGCCCAGAGGGTGGCGTCCTACCGTGGCCTAGCAGGGGCGGCGATTCTGCTAGTAATAATAATAATAATAATAATAATAATAATAATATACATACAACTATCATTATTATTACTACTATAACAATAATATAATTATAATTTCGTTACCACAAATAGTCCTAAAGTAACTAGTAATTATCCATTAAAAAGATTAATTTTACCTCTTGAGGCTGCTTCTCAACCATTAGAGGGGGTGGGGTAGATGGGTGGTAGGTAGTTTGTGGTTGATGGTGGTTGAGAGTGGTTCAAGTTGGGAGTGAGTGATGTTGGTAGCTTACTTATGATGCCGTTGCTACTACTAGTGCTATTACTTTTACGACTACTACTACTACTGAGGCCTCGTGAGTACTACTACTATTTCTGCAGCTAGTATTACACACTATAATTAATAGTAATAATACTGTTGCTACTACCAGTATTACTATCATTACTACTACTAAATTAGAAAAATCACTTTAGCTTCTCTTATCAGACAGTTAGGAAAAGATAAACAAAGAGAGAGAGTGACAGGCAGACAGAGAAGGGGAGAGCGAAGGCAATAAGCTTAAGAAACAGAGACAGACAGATAGACAGATACTACTACTATTCTCAGAATGACACACACACACACACACACACACACACACACACACACACACATACACACACACAAAGACACACAGGAACGTCACGCGGCACCTGTCAACAGTCTATTCAGTTCGGCTCACCTACTTGACGGTTCAGGTGAGTGTGCCGGCACCTTCTCTACAACTCACCCCTCTCCCTCTCACTAACTCATCTCATTCCCCTCATCATCTCCCCTCATACCTCCCTACTTCCCTCTACCCTATTTTCTCTCCCCTTTCTTCTTCCCCCGTTTCTTCCCTCTTCACCCCCCCCACTCTTTCTCTCTCCCCCTCCCAACTCTCCCCCCCCCTCCCTTCTCCCCATTCTAGGATGTCTGTTTGATATCTTTTTCGTGTTTTAGCTTTGACTATTAAACCTCCAGCTGCATGTGTGTGTGTGTGTGTGTGTGTGTTGTCGTGATCCCAATATCCTTTATACCTGGGGAGTGAAACCTACCCCAAGTTATCATCAAATAAAGGAACAAACAGGGAACATGGCAATAATTATCCCCACAAAAACCGACTCAACTGAATGTACTTGAATAAATAAGAATAAGTTGGAGTAAGTGAATCACAAATGGGAAGATAATTAAATAATTCAATTTATGTTTATAAAAGAGTACTATCTAGCAACCATAGAATTTAAGGGAATAAGTGATTGTATATTAAAATAAGAGTGATGCCGGAAGGGTGAAAATATACCGTTAAGGAGTTAAATCAAATGAATACTACTTAACATTAACTTTATTAAACACAGACATTACAATATATACACAGCAATCACAGCCAACTGGTTATTTCCTACCAAATAGGAGATTCCTTAACATCAGGATCCCTTCCTAGGCCTAAGTTGACGTGCCACTAATTACCAGGTACCACTAGGGTATTGTAGATGACTGAACAAAGCACGTCTGTACTGGGCAAGTGTCGAGGCTACAGTAGGTGTGGACACGTCCTGCCTATACCACGGTTTTACTAGAGAGAGAGTCTCTGGCAACACGGCATATGAGTGAGGAGCGTCTTAGCTCACGTGACCCAGGACAGTTGCCAAATAGTCTATAACTAATTAATACTACTCTTGGTTTGACTTAACAGAGCAACAAAAATGATGCATATTAATGACATACGTAGATATACAATTAACCTAAGTAACTAAGACAACAATAAGATAATAGTTAAAATAACAAGTTATTAATAGCTTGTGTGGAGTGGAGGCATAAACAGATACCACACTACATGAGTGTTACAGGCACGTGACAGTGTGCAATGCAGATTAAACCTCAAACGAAAAGTATGCGGGAAGCACCGCATGAGACACACATGCTTGAAAGAGCTCCAGGAAGATCCTAACGGTAGAATAGGCGGAAGAGGTGACCAACACAGGAACCCAACAACTGCGCCGGCGGATGAAGGCAATGCAACATGGACAGGCTACTATAGCGAAACCCAACAAACTGAGCTATCAGCAGTCCATTGCAACTCTCCCTCTCCCTGGTCGTTAGAGCTACCTGCACCACTGGATCAAGAAAAGGGAGAGCCAAGATGTGTGGTTACAGCCTGCACTCCTGCCTCACCACATAAATCAACTCATGTACAGCCATCATCCAGCTCATCATACTTTTCATCATCATCAAACCCCTCAACCCCCAAAAGTCTTATGGGGATAGACGACTGGCGATGAGGACAGGCATATAGGCACTGGGATCAAGGCAGCAGTGCAATCTGGTCCTGTCTGTGCGACTGAGCAGCCCTTTCCAGGAGTCACTTTCCTCACCCTACAGGGGGAGGGGGCTAGAAAAGTTGCCCTAAACATAGCCTGCCTTAAAAAAAAAAGAAAAACCTGACTGGACAACCGCACCCAGCAAGGTCATCCTAATGTGGTCGAAAACATAGCCACAGATCAAAGCAAAAACATTATAATTATGCAACCTTTTATGGTCGCTGTATGGAATGTGAAGACACTTCTGAAGACTAGCACAAATGAGCATCCTGAAATAAGAACCTCTCTTATGGCAAAAGAGCTGTCTAGGTATAACATCGACATGATAGCAGCCAATAGCGAGTCCCAGCTCTCAGACGAGGTCGACTCACTGAACGTAGGTCCAGCTATACCTTCTTCTAGAAGGGTAAGCCTGCTGTGGAGAGAAACCTCATTTATGGACTTGGCATTGCCATTCGCCAATCTATGCTACATAGGCTAACTGAAATGCCTGTTGGGGTCAACGAGCGCCTCATGACGCTCGAAGTCCCACTGAATTACTTACGTTATGACTTCTTCTTCAGTACTTACGCCCCAACACTGGATGGAGAGGATGGCATCAGAGAGGCTTTTTACGCCGACCTTGACAGAGAAGATAAGGTCCTAGGTGACTTCAATGCCAGAGTTGGCAGAAATACTGACATATAGCAGGGAATCATAGGGAGAAACTGAGTAGCTACGTGTAAGCCTATCGGCCAACTCCTCTTCAGCAAGTGTGCTGAACACAACCTCACTATCACCAACACCTTGTTATGGCAAGCCGACAAATCCAAGGATTCTTGGCAACACCGACAATCCAAATATTGACCTCTCATTGACTACATCATTGTCAGTGAAAGAAATCGCCGAGATGTCCTCATCACCCGAGCCATGAGTGGTTCAGACCACTGTGACACAGATCATCGGCTTGTCAGAGCCAAATTCTCCCTTCACGTCTCTCCAAAAGGGCGAAGGTAACAGGCCTCAAGAAGAGGTTTTAACACCAAACGACTGTAGGATTAAGCGGTAGAACATACTTTCAGAGAGAAGCTCGACGATGAGCCGATAAGCAACCCAACGAAAAACAACCTAAATCCGAGTGCAGAATGGGGCATCCTCGGCACTATCATCACAAAAACCTGCAGAGACACCCTCGGCCAGATCGGAAAATAACACCAGGAATGATTTGATGAAAATTACCAGGAAACTACCGCACTCGTCGAAGGTAAACGTGCTGCTTTTACTGACTGATAGAACAACACTCAATCTCGGACCAAACGTGATATCTTCCGCAAGAAGAAAAGCGGTGGCTCAGAGCAAACTTCACAATGTAAAGAACGAATGGTGGAAAGATAAAGCGTGTGAAATGCAAATATTTGCCGATCAACATAAGATGCATGATTTTTTTTTAATTTCACTAAAACATTATAAAGCCCAACTACTCATGGCACAGCCCCCCTCCACTCATCCGACGGTAACTCCCTAACTAAAGACGAAGAAGGCATCAGACAGAGCTGGAAAGAGTCCTACCATTCCCTACTCAACCGAAACACCGGTTTGGATGTCCTGAATACCCAGCAGGTCCTCAGCACCCAGAAATCACCTACCTCAACTATCCCCCATCCCATGATAAGGCAGTTACTGCCATTAAGCAGATGAAAAATAAAAAACCACTGGGCCTCATGGAATCCTAGCTGAGGTGCATAAAGCAAGAGAATCTTTGCTTACCAGCCGTCTCCACTTTCTCCTGGAGAATATATAGGAAAAAGAGAAAATCCCCCAAGCTCTAAAAGACGCCTCCATCGTCAATATTTATAAGAACAAGGCAGACCAATCCTGTGACAGCTACTGCAGGATCTCGCTGCTTTCCATAGCTGGAAACTTCTTCCTGAGGAGTAAAACTTCCTCCCAGAATATCGATGTGGCTTTAGCCCATCATGTGGCACCACTGACATGATCTTTGCTGCCCACCAGATACCGGAAAAGTTCAGAGAACAGGGTCGAGACCTCTACAGGGACTTCATCTACCTAACTAAGGCCTTCAACTCGGTCAACAGGGAAGCCCTCTGCCGGACTCTCAGCCGTTTTGGCTGCCCACCAAAAATCATCGTCATTGTGTGGAAACTCCATGATGACAGGAGCAAAAGTGCTTGTACCTTCCATTGCTGAACGTCAGTATGCAGACGACCTCACCCTTCCCAGGGTTCTTGCGCTTCAAGTGACCGCCTTAAACATCCCACGTACCATAACATTCATCGCAGAGAGAAGTAGAAGGCTTAAGTTTTTCTCTGGCTCCTCTTTGCTCTTGTCCCCCATGTTTTAGTTAGGGCACTGGTGTAGGGTTAGCGGTTAGGATTTGTCTTTATTATTAATTACTATTATTATTTATTAAAAACTTCTTCTTTGTATAATGTCCACCCTTTTCCCCTGGATTTTTTCTTAAATTACCTTACTTTTGTTACGAGTTGGCCGAGATTAAGTTAACTAGCTAACTTGTAACATAATATATAGGTATTGTTATCATTGTCAACTTTATAATTATGTTCTTTAGTTGAGATTGGAGCTATCCCCACCGCTGACACCTCGAGTTCCTGATGTGGATATTTGGTATTCCATCTGGTAACATCTATGTAACTTATTGTAGAATGTTAGGTAATCTTTTCTGCTAGTCACCTTGTGCTAGTCGGTGTTCCCTCCAGCTGGTACCTTGTAATTCTTGCAGTTACTTTGTAGTTTCAGTTGGATTATCGTTGTAATCTCTAGTTTTTTCACAGTACTTATTGTTCACACAAACACTATCTGGTTTTCCTATTTTATTACGAAAATGAAGCACACTCTATTGTTATTAATGACGAACTAACCCGCAATGGGCAACAGTCCTTTCACCAGAGAAAATATAAGGTATTTTACAGAGCTCCTTTAACACGTTTGTCGCGTGTGGATACAGGGATTAAGTCCACTGAGGGCTGGCCACTTACTGTTGACATGTGTAAATCAGAGGTGCGTGGAGACCCAAAATATTTAAGACGTTCTATCTCTGAGTTTTATTTTTTTTATTGTGACTCCATACTCAAAACAAAATTGGCGGCCATCGGCGAGGCCATGTTTGATGACTCGGTAGATTAGAAATACATTTTATCCGTATCTTCTTATAAAACTATTAACACATCTTCTTTCTACTGAAAGTTAAGTTAATATCAGATGTGTTTATATTCCTATCTACTTAAAACGGTTATTAATTTACCTCCTGGCGCTTCAAATGGTTGTTTTATAACGGAAATACAAAAGTGTTCTTCAGACCCTCGAGCTTATCGACTGAGACATCATACATTTGGCATCGCGTTTGTGTAAGGAGATGACGTCACACACACAGCTGGGCTTCTTCACCCCCCGCAGTACGATAAGTTTACTTTTCATCTTCTTGGTGTTAGGTTATATTATTGCTTCATACAGTTACTAGGTTTATTATTTGTTGTAATATTTCAGCTGTTTAATATTTTGGGTTAAGTTTACTGAAAATCAACATTGTTCGAGTTTGTTTTTGAAGGAGAGAAGCTCATTGCCTATGTCCATGACTACATTGTCATCTACACTACATCCACTACACTATAATTTACACTACAGCCACTACACTATAATTTACACTACAGCCACTACACTATAATTTACACTACAGCCACTACACTATAATTTACACTACAGCCACTACACTATAATTTACACTACAGCCACTACACTATAATTTACACTCCAGCCACTACACTATAATTTACACTACAGCCACTACACTATAATTTACACTCCAGCCACTACACTATAATTTACAGTACATCCACTGCCACTACACTATAATTTACACTACAGCCACTACACTATAATTTACACTACAGCCACTACACTATAATTTACACTACAGCCACTACACTATAATTTACACTACAGCCACTACACTATAATTTACACTACAGCCACTACACTATAATTTACACTACAGCCACTACACTATAATTTACACTCCAGCCACTACACTATAATTTACACTACAGCCACTACACTATAATTTACACTCCAGCCACTACACTATAATTTACAGTACAGCCACTACACTATAATTTACACTACAACCACTACACTATAATTTACAGTACAGCCACTACACTATAATTTACACTACAGCCACTACACTATAATTTACAGTACAGCCACTACACTATAATTTACACTACAGCCACTACACTATAATTTACACTCCAGCCACTACACTATAATTTACACTACAGCCACTACACTATAATTTACACTACAGCCACTACACTATAATTTACACTACAGCCACTACACTATAATTTACGCTACAGCCACTACACTATAATTTACACTACAACCACTACACTATAATTTACACTACAGCCACTGCACTATCATTTACATTACAGCCACTACACTATCATTTACACTACAACCACTACACTATCATTTACACTACAGCCACTGCACCATCATTTACATTACAGCCACTACACTATCATTTACACTACAACCACTACACTATAATTTACACTACAGCCACTGCACTATCATTTACATTACAGCCACTACACTATCATTTACATTACAGCCACAACACTATAATTTACACTACAACCACTACACTATAATTTACACTACAGCCACTGCACTATCATTTACATTACAGCCACTACACTATCATTTACACAACAGCCTCTGCACTATAATTATTCCCCCTAAACAATTATAGAGACGTTTAAGGTGTCTCTAACGCCTTCCTTCCTCCCGCTATAATTACCTAAAGGCATTGGAAACGTATCATCATTGGGTATGCCTTTGCTTGGGAGATTGGTATCCCCGCATCCCCTGAGCAACGCTCTTGTGCATTATGCAGAAGACCCGACAGCCGCACCCTTATCCACTACCTCCTAAGATGTCCCCACACACAACGCTTCCGTGACGCCTTCTGGACCACCACTCCACGACCCCCTGACGGAGACACGATGATCCTCCCCATACTGGCCAGATATTATGTAAATAACATTGATTATGTGTTTAAGGAATATCCTTCCTTCCTCAGGCTTTAGTAAGCCCCTTTATAATATTTATACTGTATATACTTGTCACACTTGCCAGATGTTTCTGGTGTTATTGTACAGGGGTACCTAGTGACAGCACTAGGATCCCGCTTCCTCTATCAAGGAATAAACTATTGAAATTGAAATTGAAATTGGCATTGGAAAGCAATGATAAATATTAAGCGATAGTTTGTCGGGTTATGAAGACAGAGAATTTCAACTCGAGTGTTCTTTCTCAGCATGTCTGGTTAACGTGTTTTAAGAGTTTATACTCATCGTAATATATTGTACATAGAGAAAATAATTATTAATCTACTATCTACTCACATAAAATAAGTATTATCTCTTATCTACACACAGGGAATATTAGAAAGACGTAGACATTTCTTGAGCATTTCTACTTATTATTTACAGTACATTTGTTTGTATACCTATGCTGTTTATGTGATTGATGAACTATGTGAACTTGTCTGGTAATTTTGTTGAGTATCGACTGTACAGTATCTATAATCTAATACTATATTCATCAATCTTAACATTATCCAGGTGATTACGTCTTTAAGTCATTGAGTTACCATACTGTTGCGTCTTGGAAGTCAGAAATATGGTGACAACTGTTGACTAGTAAGGTCTCTCTCTCTCTCTCTCTCTCTCTCTCTCTCTCTCTCTCTCTCGTGAACGTAGCCACCTGCCTCTCCTCAGTTTTTACCCCACTTTTTCCTGCTCTTACTCACTCTTACACTCTCTCTATCTAACGTCCACGTCACTGACTTATTTATGTTTCACTCACTTCATTTACCGTCTGGGCTTTTTATAATGTGCCGCAGTGAGGGACTGAGATACACAGGTGCCACCGTGAAGGACACATACACAGGTGTCTCAGTATGGAAATGAAATCCAAAGATATTTCAAGGAAGTACAAAGCTACACAGACGCGGTGCTTAACCTCCCGAAACACACTAATCGCTCACTTTTATCCACAATTCTGAAATTTTGAATACAGTTCCTGTGACCAAGACATTTTATTTTTTTTCATGGGAGCCAAACCGAAATCTTACTCTGGCGGCCATATTGGACAAATCCAATGTGGCCGCCACCAATACCATAATTTTTGGTCATTTTTCGTTATCCACCTATCACCTTTTTTCGTGGATAACGAAAAATTGCCAAATTTTTTAACCAAAAGTGTTAATGTCACAGGTAATACCTCTTTTGGGGGGTTTATGAGGACGAGGAATCCAATTATGACAATACTTTTAAGATTCAAGGTCAAGGTCACGTGTCAAGGTCAATTTTTCCCTTAACCTTAATATTGAACACTTTTTTTTTACGTAATTAGCCCACCAGGGCACAGGTCAATGAACGCCATCAGGGTCTGAGGGTGAAAATATAATAATAATAATAATAATAATAATAATAATAATAATAATAATAATAATAAATATTAAATAAATATATAATAATACTAATAAATTTTAAAAAAATCAATAGTAAGAAACGATATACTGTATGTATGTTGTGTTGTCATAGTAAGAGAAACAATTGAGACCCTGCAATTGTGTGTAAATGAGACAAAGTCAGATCATCAACCTGGGACTTGGTCTCAGTTTTTGTGATACCATGTGGCAGCAGGGTCTACCATTACACAACACATTCTGCTTCCAATATTTAGATATCTGAATTGTGTATTGCCAGGGTTTTAGGACGATTGGTGATGTTTTAGGACATCTTAGATCAAGGTCGACTAAGCAGGGTCCTCATAAACCCCCCAAAAGACGTATTACTTGTGACTTTACAACTTTTGGTTCAAAAGTTATGGTGCTGGTGGGGGCCATATTGGATTTATCCAACATGGCTGACAGGGCAATATTTCAGTTTGGCTCCCGTGAAAAAAAATGGTCTTAGTCACAGGAATCTGTGTTCAAAATTTCAGAATTATAAATAAAAGTGAATGATTTTTTTTATTAAGCCCTCCTACTAGTGGCCTAGTGGATACAGCGCTCACCTCTTATCGTAAAGGAGGTTTGCTTACGCCCTGTGAACCTAAAGTTAACCCAGCTGTGTGTGGGTAGTTCACTGATTTTATAGTTAGGAAGTGAAGGAAGTCGTGTGCCGGACATGCTGTCTTTCTCTGTTCCAGAGATTATGTTAGCATTCCCTTAAAGCTCCCGGTTTTAAACCTTGTCCCTCGGAAACTCACGGATTGAAAAAAAAAATCTCTTATTCAACCTCTTGACCAAGGAATAATTGCTGTTTTCAAGTCATATTACCTCAGTTGCAGTTTTTCCAAGACACACGAGGCACTGGAAGAAGATAACCAGGCCGAGGGTGAAGGAGATGTGGAAAAATTACACCATTGCTGACTGCATAGCAAATGTTAAACTGAGACATTATGAAAACACTAGCAAGTGTGTCAACTCCTGTTGGAAGGCCCTATGGCCTGATGCAGTAGATGATTTTACTGACTTCCCCTCAATGGAGCCCCCGATCACATGCATCATGCAAGCAGGAAGGGATTTGGTGACATGTAACCAGAAGATATCAGAGAAGAGCAACTTGGAAACACTGGAGAAGAGCATACGAATAAAGAACTGGCTTCTTTACTAAAAGATGAGCAAGATGATCAGGAACGAGCTCTTGGTCCAGTTGATCTAGAGGAAAACATCTGGGTCATAGCGAAAATGTATTTATTTTTTACATTCTTCTGGCAAGAAAAAGAATCACTTCTAAAATTAAACTCCGCTCTAGACCGAGCACTGAAGATAAACAGGGGCGTGGAGCAGGTACTAACACCACTCGACGAAATCAACAAAGATCTAAAGCGCCAGAGATCTCGGCTCCCCATTACGCTTTTCTTCTCCAGAGTTCCCAAAACACCAGCTTCAACTCAATCTTCTACCACGCCAGCCACCCCTGCATCTTCTGTTACTCCAGCTACCCCTGCCACTCCACTTACTCCTGACACTGCTACTGTATCACGCCAACGCCCTCCACTCTTCAATTTGTCCTCAAAAGATGAGGATGGCCCCCAAGCTCTCTCCTCCCCACCCTTCTCCCCTGCCTCCCCTGTCGAGGCAGACGAGGATGAGGGGCAGTGAACATCATCACTAAGCATCGTTACCACCATCATCATGTATTAGCCCCAGTCTAATAGACAGTAGTATTTCTATAAATAAGGGTTTTATATAATTCCATCACCTCTGAAATTATCCATGAGCATTGAGTGATCATCTATTGAACATGTGATTAGTATTTTTCCACTGATAAGTCGCGTCTCTACGATGCTAGACTAAGCAGTTAGGTAAGCCGCTCCTGGCCAGTTATCACTCAACCCTCACAAAGCATAGGCGTTGACTCCCAAGCTATCCCAGATAAGCTTACCGTCTATTTCCTAACACTCACAGCTTAGTGTTAATTACGGTGATATCCTTGTTGCCTGTGCAGAGACTATTTTTCTAAACAAATGGAGAAAAGACCATTTGGGTTTTGCACACCCATAAACATTTTCCATGTAACTAAGTTACCTGTCATCAGTCAAGTTCAGGTGACTGGAAACGGCTATAATCATCTGCATCATCAACTTCATAGTCATCAATAACATAAAACATCATTCACCTTACATACAGCAAGGGGAGAATTGGCAGGGGGTCTTGAGGCAGGGGGAGAGTTGCCAGGGATCAACAGGAGTCAACACCTTAGTAGAAGACGTGCTAGGGGAGTGAACAATGCATTTCCTAGTGCAAAGGTCCCATTTGTCATAAGTGTTCCTTGGGGCAAGAGGAAAAACATTATCTAAAGACACTTTGTCTATCCATAGGACCCAATAATTAGCATAAATTATGCTAATTGCTACCCGAAGGAAAGCAATTTTTAACTTTTAAACCATTTCGCTTAGAAACATGTGTGATTAGTTGAACCTGGCTACTTTTAGGGTCAGGAATCCATTTTGGGGGTTATTTTGACAATTGGCGGCCATTTTGACCCTCAAATCTAAGATGGCCACTGGCCAGTATCTTGAATGTAGGCATACTTTACAACTTTTGAAACGTTTGAGCTGCAAACTTGTGTGATATATAAATTTTTACTTATTTGAGGTTGGGAAACTCATTTCTGGTAGGAGGTTATTTACAAGGATGTTGAAAGGTGAATTCCATGATAGCTGTTATTGTCTCTATCTTGGGAGTACATCTTAACATTTGAATTTATTGAGGACAAACTTTATAATGCAAGATTTATTTCTATTTTCAAGTTACATTATTGATTACAATGACAGATAGTTGATTCAAAATGACCAGTATGGATACACGTGATTGTAACTTTGTTTTATATGTCAGTTATATACTAATGTAGCCGTTACAGATCCTGCATCATTTATAAAATTATGTGGCCAACCCAAGAAACTAGAAGCATGTTACCAAGAACTTCTAGACACTTTCTCTGAGATCTACGAGTTAGGTAGGTGTAAAGGCCTGGGACTTAGGGATATAAATCTCTTGCCAGCCTAATGAGGATCTTATAAGAGGAAAGTCAAGAACCACTGTTTTCCGAGGAATAACAAACAACCGTTAGAGGTTGACATCTATTTCCTATAAAAATAAACACAAAAAAATGACACCACTCACACACAAATATCAAATAAACAATTACGGGAGTCAAACAATTACGGGAGTCAAACAATTAATGGATATTTCTTACGGCGGCAGCCCGGTTGGAATGTTCTGGTAAAGGGGTGATCAGCTCTCAGGGGGGGGAGGTCCAGGGCAGCTTCCTCACTTGGCGCCGGCGTGGGTGGGCGATGTCTTGCCACACAGGAGAGACGCCAGGGCACGGACATTGGATAGGGCGTGGAGGAAGTGGCGATGACGTGGCAGCCGCGGTAGTACTTGGAGCAGGTGTCCGGAGATTGACAGCCGAATAGTGAAGGTCTGGGGAATCAGCCCACGAGTCCCAGGAGCCAAAGATGAGCACACGACCAGAATTTGAATCGAACAGTGGGGTGTAAGTACAGCTGTGTTGACGGCTGAGTAGTGTCTCATGTGTGACGAAGCAGCAGGGACCGTCTCACCTCCGTCTACCCCCTAGTGGGGGCCGCGAACAAGTAAACGAGCGGCGGACAACCATCCTGCTCGTTACCGCCCTTACAGTAGGTTACCCAGGTTCATAGTACTAGATGACATTGGTGGCGGCGGCCGGGGTGGTGGTGCAAGCAATGTAGTAAATTTATGAAAACTAACCATGCAGTGTGGCACAAAAATTGCAGGAGTGCCGTCAACAAACAAAAGGTGGAGCCGGCCAAGAGTAAAGTAAAGTGAAGGAGTAGGCACCAAGGAAGCCCAATGAAAACACGACGGATGAGCTCTGGCAGAGTTTGTGTCACTCAGGAGTCCCAGGTTACATCAACTGAAGGCAAGGACTCTTCTGCAACAAAAAGCTTCTTTTGTGAAGAGTCCGGAGACAAGAAGGACTTGAGAAAAGCTTCCGCTCTTGGCCTAAACCAGAGAGTCGATGATACTGCAAAGAAAATCGGTGATGTGAAACTTCAGGGCAGACTGTCAAAAGGAGACATGATTGCGATAGATGCTGTGTACCACTTTGCATGCCTGAGCAGACTTTATAGAAAAGCATATGCAGTTGATCAAGATTCAAATGAAAGCTATGCTGCCAAAGTAATAAGACCTCAAGCTTTCAATGAGCTTCTTGATTACATTGAGGACCACCGCGGATCTGGTACTGTTCTGAGTATGGCTAAATTGACAGCACTTTATGATAAGCGTTTCGTATCTCTTGGTTGTCCCCAAATTCATGGTCATACAACTCGACTTCGCCAAGATATTGTCAGCTTGCTTCCTGACATTAAGGCGATAGAAAAGTCATCTGGCTGCTGGGAGCTGGTGTTGAATGAAGATCTCAGTCAAGTAGTTGGGGGCATGAAGGACACCACCTCAACAGACATGAGAATTTGGGCACAGGCAGCCAAGATTCTGAGACGAGATATCCTAGAGAAAAAACAGATGTTTTCAGGCTCTTTCTCAAGCACTTCAGAAGCTAATTCCGTTGTTCCCACGCTGAGATGTTTCCGACATATACTGTTAGATGGCCCTGGTAATGATGTCGATATCTCTTCTGCTTCCTCAAAGAAGATCGTGTTATCACTGGCCCAGACCATCATGCACCGAATCCCCAGAGTATGTCTAGTCAACGGCGTGAGCAGGAGACTCCACTGTCTGATGCTGGCTATGAAGGTGCGTATGAAGACTGGCAAGAAGATTCTTGTTGACATGCTGGCTGAACGAGACTTCCGTGTGTCGTATCACCGGCTGCGTCAGCTGGTGCTCAATAATGAAAATCTTTAGAGCCATGTATTTGTTGATTACTATGATTTCGTGTATTAGATTTAAAAACAAAATCTGTCGCTACAGTACATAAGAACATAAGAATGGAGGAAACTGCAGCGGGCCTATTGGCCCATACTGGGCAGTCCCGTTTACACCCAACCCCTATTGCTCATATGAGCATCCAACCTATGTTTGAAGCAATTCAGCGTATTCGACTTAATGATGATATTTGGTAACTTGTTCCATTCATCCACTACTCTGTTTCCAAACCAGTGTTTACCTATATCACCCCTAAATCTAAATTTGTCTAATTTAAAACCATTGTTACGAGTTCGCTCCCTGGTTGGATAGTTTGGAGAGTACATTTGTAATGTCCCCTTTGTTTCAGTCTTCCTGCCTCACCCTATACACCTCTATCAGGTCGCCCCTCGCTCCCCACGCCTCAAGGGAGTGCAAATTAAGATGTTTCTTTAACCTGTCTCTATACTCAAGGTTCCTAATGCCCGGGACATTCGTCATTCTCTCCTCTGAATTCTTTCCAAGGATTCTATATCCATTCTGTAATACGGTGACCAGAACTGAACTGCGTAATCCAGGTGTGGTCTCACAAGAGCAAGATAAAGTTTTAGGATGACCTCGCTAGTCTTGTAACTAACACTCCTTTGTATGAACCCAAGTACTTTATTAGCCTTGTTACGAGCAAAAACACATTGTTTACTTGGCTTAAGGTTCCTACTTATCATTACTCCTAAATCTCTCTCGCAGTCGGATTTCTCTATGGCATCGTTGTTCATCTGGTATCTGGTTTCCCTGTTTACAACTCCTATACTGAGTACTTTACATTTGTCGACGTTGAATTTCATCTGCCATTTTTCAGACCATTCGAAAAATTTGTTTAGATCTTCCTGTAGTTTTGCCGAGTCCTCGTCAGATTTGATAACACAAGACTTGTGTTCTGTTTCAGAGTGGACACGTGTGGGGAAATTCTGTTAAGATCCTCAAACAGTACCTCCCACCGGATGGGGATGGAAACAGGAGACCCTGGACACTGCCCCAGTACCAGTTTATATCACAGTGCCTACCACCTCGAGGAAGTTACCGGAGCTTGCCATCTGTGGCTGCTCCAGTGAATGTAAACCCCCATGTACATGCTGCAATGAGCAGCCCTGTACAACACTCTGTGGATGTAAGGGTGAACATGTGAGGTCAGAACAGCAAGAACTGTACGTACTTATTACTGTTTTGAAATCTGCATTGCGTGCACTCTCAAATAAAAGTTACCAATGATTCTTGTTAATGTGACGTTTTTGTCTCAGCTGTGCCTACTGCAACACACGTACACCTATAGCTCGACTCACGGATCTTAAATCTTCTCTTTATGATGTCATCTGGCTCAAAATATCTCTACTAACTATGACTAATTTTCTTTGTTTTCTATACTCTTCTCCCAACTCTGCCAACTATTTGGAACTCTTTAACTATCTCACTTCTTGCCATGAGTCCAGGGCCGGCACTACCCACTAGGCGAACTAGGCGATCGCCTAGGGCGCCAACATCCTGGGGCGCCACAAATTCAGGGCAAACTTGGAAAAAATTAAAAATGAAGGGAAAACTGTGGTGGACACTGTGGTGGAGCCGTGGAGGGTCGGAGCAGGATGTTAGAAGGGGGGGGTTGGAGGGAGGCGAGGGTAGGTAGACGGTAGCCGACTGTGTTTTCTTTTTTAATATTATTCGTTAACCCCCCGGAGGGACTAACCCGGGTCCTTATCTTTGGCGGCCTGGAGAACTGTCGAGCAGTGACCTGAAGGCTGACATCTGAGGAACTCTTCTCCCAACCCCACCATCCCCTCCCCTCCCTTACTGCCAGGGCGGCTGAGCCGCCCCTTCCCTGCCTTTGTCGGGATGAAGCAAGGTTACCTGACCTCTGAAGTTTGACCTCGCATAACATAATCCCACTGAGACTGGCCAGCGGCCAGAGCCGCCAGCCGCCAAGCAAATAGTAACCTGGAACAACTTGATTAGTTGGAGATCAAGATTCAAGCTGTCCAGACTACTCACAGACACCAGTGACCAGGCCACTTCAGTCTGAGTCAGTCATCTCCAAAAGTGTGGTGCAGTGGCAACAACTTCAACAGCTGGCTATCCTGCTAAACAGTAAGTTGAAACTGCCTTATTATTTTTATAATGTATATAGTTATTTGATTTCTCTTGTACTCTGTCTATAATGCTGTACACAGGGATATACCTTAGCGAGTCTTTGTTTCAATCTTAGTGCTTCTCGTCATTTCGTCAAGTTTTATCATACGTGTGTTACGATGTGTACTAGTGAACGTATGTACTGCGTGAGTGTGTACTAGTGATTGTATTTTTTTCAACAATAATTTGATATATGTTTTGTAGAATATATTTGGTTATGTATCCATTACAGTAAAAGCTTATCTCCAGTTTCACGATTGTCAACATTAGGCTACAAATAATTGTCCACTAAATTTTTCTTACAATTATTGATGATGATTATATCTTATTTTGCACTACATGTATATAATAATGATGTAATAATAGTAGGTTATAACTTGCAGGAGGCTGGAGCGAGCTAAATGCTTATGATATGTTATTATTTTTTAAAGATTACCCTAAAATAAAAAAAATAACTAAAAATTGTTTCATTGACATTTACGTCAAGGATTTATTGACTTAATGTACTAACAATAATTGGTTATTTGCATGGATGAAGTAATAAAGCCACAAGATGAAAATTATGTTATCAGTGGTGTTTCGAGAGTTAGAAACAATGTAGTAATGGGTTACTGTACACACATTAGCTTATCAAAACTTTCAAGGGGGCGCACATCTAAAGGCTTGCCTAGGGCACCAAATCATCTTGCACCGGCCCTGCATGAGTCGTTGCTATCCACAGACCAAAACACGGAGATCCTCTACCTAGGGAATTTCAATGTACATCACAGAGAGTGCTTGGCTCTGCAAAGGATGATCCAGGTGGAGCTGAGGCACTCTTTTTCCTTACTTAATGATCTGGAACAAATAATCAAACGCCCTACACGCGTTCCTGTTCGACACGATCAACTTGCTAACATTCTTGATCTTTGTTTTACCTCTAACCCCTCACACTATTAATACTCAATTTCTGTCCCCTTAAACCCGTCCACACTATCGGACAGTGACCGTCGGGCACGAGTGACGAGTCCGTCATCGCACACTTGTGGCAACTTTGACTGGAAAAACCAGAGGACAGCCCGTGCTCGTACTTGAGCGAAATCAGCAGACTGGCCGGTGGTTTGGCGCCAGGCATGGACCGACGACGACGCTGCCAGCCACAAAAAGTTGCACCTGGCTGTCAGTCTCTCACGGTCTCACCACGAGCCACAGGTGGTGGTTGCTTGGTTTACCTCATCATGTCTAGCCCTCCGTTAACATTATCGCTAGTTAACGTGATAACCTCCCCTCCATTATTTGTAGCATAACCAACACAATGCTATTATCATGGGCTCTGTTTGATTATTACCAGCTAATTTGTTCATGGGTGTTTCTGGTCATTAATTATTTTATATCCTTGTAGGCATATAACTGATGGACATTTCTCCCATTCACTTTTGTTTTGTTTCTCTACGTTATTATGCTTGTATTAATATAATCAACGACGTCACCAGCCAGGACTCGAACCATAGACCTTATGTATGTGACCAGGGAATGCTACGTTTTGGAGTGTATGTAATTACTTTATACAATAAACAGTTTATTTCTGTACACAACAGTAGTGTCAATCAATAATACTATATCTTCCTTGAGTATTGCATATATAGCTTCACATGTTTCTGGTATTATGAGTGACAAACTCTGCTTCGATATCCTCGTGGTATACTGCAGTGACGAGTATGTGCACCCAGTTGCTAAAAATCTGAGCGTTGCTTCGAGACGGACTGCTGCTGGTATACTCTGCCTCAGATGGGTATCTTCCTTTGCTATGTATGGTTCCACTTTAGCTGGGTGTGTGTAAAAGGCGTTGATATCCATTCTCATGTAGTTGGTGAAATCACGCTCACTTCCATCTTGTAGTTCACGTAATATCGTCATATGACTTCCCAATACTTCTCTCCTACTTAACCACTCTTTACACCAGATCGTTTTCTGCACTCTGTCCTTGCTTTATTTTTTTACAAATACAGCAATTAATATGCTATACAGCGCTATTTTCTTCTTTCCAACTGTGTTGCGCATGGTGATACCGCACTCAGGGGCTGCCGACCACCTACTGGCTACTGCCCGACTTTACTGCCTGACCACCTACTCAGCAGTGTGAACAACATCACAGTCATGCCCGTCAGCCAGTCACTGTCCGACAGTGTGGACGGGACTTTAGGGTCTTCTGAGCACAAACGCAAACTATGGCACTCTGGGGGAACTGGCAATCCTTGCGAGAATTCTTCTCCGACTTTCCTTGGGATGATTGTTGCTTTTCCACTCGGGACGCTTTGGTAGGTGCTGACAGCATTGTTGTGGTTATACACGGTGGTATGAGTGCATTTATCCCAACTTCTACCAAAACTTTCGCTTTACAATCATGGTTTGATCGCTCCCTTTCTCTTGCATGTAGGGAGAGAAATAGGGCGTATAAAGTTACGAAACTATCTCCTTCTCCTGTTACCCAATTCTTCATAGGGCCAAGCGGAATTTCATAAAAAGAAAGTCCGCTGTCCTAACTAACTCTTCTTCTAGTAAATCCTTCTGGTCCTTGACCAAACACATTTGTAATAACTTCTGGACTCCCTCCTCTCTTCCGACCTGATAACTCTATAGCCAACTCTCCCCCTGATAAAGCCAATCTCTTTGGCACCTTATTCTCCTCTAACTCCACCTTAGACGATTCCAACTCTATCCCTCCTACTCTTGCTCCTCCTACTGAACCTATGCACTTTCCTGTAATCTCCACTCGTGTGGAGATTACAAGAAAGTGTGTTATCCAGGTTGGATGTGAGTAAGGCGCATGGACCGGACGGAATACCCCTTCGTGTTCTGAGGGAGTGTGCTGAAATTCTATCCCCTGTGCTTACTCGCCTCTTTCGCCTTTGCCTCAAACCCCAAACTTTTCCTTCTTCTTGGAAGCATGCCTCGGTTCAGCCCATCCCGAAGAAGGGTGACGTTTCAAATCCCTCTAACTATCGCCCCATTGCCTTAGCTTCATCCCTCTCTAAAAATTTTGAAACGATCTTAAACTATTATTGTCTCCGTCACCTTGAACGCTTTTCTCTTTTGTTGGATCACCAGTATGGCTTTCGCCAGGCGAGATCTACTGGTGATCCGTTCTCCTACTGCATCCATCTTTGGTCATCCTCTCTTATGAATTATGGGGAAACTTTCGTCGTGGCTCTCGACATCTCCAAAGCATTAGAAAGTCTCTGCTTTCTAAACGTCCCTCTTATGGTTTCACTCCCCCACTTTGTTCTCTAATTTTTAGCTTCCTTGAGAACCGATTCATGGAAGTTGTGCAGTTGTGGTCGAGGGATCGATCACTCGCTCTTTCTCTGCCAATAGTGGTGTCCCACAGGGTTCTGTTCCTTCACCTACTCTCTTCCTTCTTTTTATCAATGATTTACTTAACACTATGAATAAATTTATCCATTCTTACGCTGATGATTCTACTCTTCATTCTTCTTAATATTTTTCCCTTCCCTCTAATTCTCAAACTAGATCTGTTTCTAGATCTGATATCATTTCATCTACCAACGCTGATCTGTGCAGCATCTCCGAATGGGGAGGTAGAAACTTGGTTAAATTCAATAGTAATAAAACTCCGTATTTACCAATTGCACTTTCCAAATTAGATGATCTCCCACCGATCACATTTCAGGACGCAATCATTCTGCCAAATTCTAAAATAGATATGCTAGGCCTCACCATTTCCTCTAATATGTTATGGAAGCCACACATCCACAACATTGATAACGCCGCCCCCCGAAAGCTGGAAATGCTGTACAGATGCCGCAGCTACTTCACTCCTGAGCAGTTGCTTCAAGTTTATAAAAGATTCATTCGTCTTAAATTGGAGTACTGCTCTTATAATTGGGGTGACGCTTCTTCTGTCCAACTGTTACATAGGGTGGAATCAAAGGCATTTCGTCTTATTAATTCTCCTTTAGTTGATAACACTGGTCTACAAAAAATATTTTTTTTTCTGGCATGAAACCTTTTAACTGTTTTTTACTAACTTTAAGGTGCTGAATCCAAATCTGATCTCAGATTTGCTCCATCACGTAACGTGCCAGAATTTATTGAGCTACCAGAGATTGAGGATATAGACCGGAATTCACCTGTTTCTACTGATGAAGATGAAGAGACTGATCTTTTCAAGCCATCTGATGAAGATTGTGAAAAGCCAACGTTGTTTACTCAGTCAGAATTGAATCTGGTCAGAGATCTAAATTTGCCAAAACAGTCTGCTGAATTGTTAGCTTCCAGGCTTCAAGAGAAACGACTCTTAAAACCTGGCACGAGTGTCTCCTTTTATCGCAACAGAGAAGAGCAACTGCGGAAGTACTTTCATTCATATGACCAGCTTGTTTTTTGTAATGATTTAGAAGGACTTCTTCTCTCCATGGGACTACCAGCATATGATAGTAAGGATTGGAGACTTTTTATTGACAGTTCTAAAAGGAGCTTGAAATGTGTTCTTCTTCATAACGGAAACAAGTATGGTTCAATTCCAATCGGACATTTTGTACAAATTAAAGAAGAGTATGAAAACATTAAGACTATTCTAGAGAGGTTGCAATACCATGCTCATGAATGGTTAATTTGTGTGGACTTGAAAATGGTAAACTTTCTATTGGGCCAGCAAGGAGGGTACACAAAATACCCCTGTTTTCTGTGATACTGGGACAGCAGGGCTACAGCAGACCATTGGGTGAAAAAGAATTGGCCACCAAGACATAGTTTGACTCCTGGTGACAAGAATATCATTAACGATCCTCTGGTTGACAGGAAAAACATTGTCCTTCCTCCTCTGCACATAAAACTTGGTATCATGAAGCAATTCGTCAAGGCTCTTGATCATAGTGGAGAGTGTTTCAGATATATATGCTCAACCTTTCCAAGTCTTAGCGACGAGAAGATAAAGGCAGGGATTTTTGATGGACCTCAAATAAGAACACTACTCAGAGATCCACACTTCCTTGCAACAATGACTGAGGCACAGGCAAGAACTTGGAATGCTTTCTCTAATGTGGTGCGGAGCTTCTTAGGGAACAAGAAAGCGGACAACTATCAAGAAATTGTGGAAGAGCTGCTCTTGAGTTTACAAGCACTTGGATGCAGAATGAGTATCAAGGTTCACTACTTACACAGTCACTTGGACGAGTTTCCAGAAAATCTGGGAGAAGTGAGCGAGGAGCAAGGGGAGCGCTTTCATCAAGACATTAAAGTAATGGAAGAACGTTACCAAGGTCGATGGGACTCGAACATGATGGCGGACTACTGCTGGAGTTTGATGAGAGACATTCCAGAAGCTGTACATAAGAGATCGGCCAAAAAGAGGAAGTTTATGTAACTGTAACTTGATCTTAATACTTGCACTATTTCTACCGTACATTAATTGGTTTTTTTCACCCTTCAATGTTACATTTAAATATTATATGTGCATTAACTTTCCAATTTGATATTAACAATTTTTGGTTATAGAAAAATACAAATTATAATGCTGAAAAAATTTATGTATACATGTTTAAACCGTCAATTTTGATCCAAAAGTTTACGTTTCCCAGCAAAAGTGCAATATGGTATATCTCAAAAACCTGATGTGATAGACAAAAACCAAAGTCATATTTGGATTCTACACCCCAAATTTACTTAAAATCCGTTTAAAAACCTTGTGCCAGAAAAATTGTGTTGACCGGTGTAATCTCTCTTCCCTTTCTCTTCGCCACAATGTTGCTTCACTCTCTCTTTTACAGGTACTTTAACGGGCAATGTTCGGTGGATTTGGCATCCTGTGTACCGCCGGCAAGGCCGTGGGTTCGTAACACACGTCTTGCCCGCGGTGCCCACCGTTTCTCTGTGGATGTCAGTCACACGAGAATAACCTGTTATCGTACATTCTTTTTTCCTCACACAGCCAAACTGTGAAATGCTCTGCCTTCTTCTGTGTTTCCATACTCTTACAATCTGTCTCACTTCAAAAAGCTGGTTTTCCGGCATCTTCGTGGTGTAAATTAATATAATATTTTACTTTTCTATTTTTAATTTATTTTTACTCCTATTTTCTCGCCCCCTAGGCCCCGTTGTGGGTCGATGACCTCTGCTCGGGTGAGCTATTCCCCGTAAAAAAAGAGAGAAACAATTCAAATCACACATGCTTCTAGACGAAATGGTTTAAAGGTTAGAAATTGCCTTCTTTTGGGTGCTAATTAGCACAATTTATGCTAATTAGTGGGTTCTATGCATAGACAAAGTGTCTCTTTGGATATTTTTTCTTGCGGTTGCCCCAAGGAACACTTATGCTAAGTGGGACCTTTGCACTATGAAATGCAGTGGTCACCTTTTTTTTAGCCCTTCCCCCATTATACTCATGTTTTTCAATTCCACTTTAATTTATGCATATATAAATAAAATAAAATAAACTGAAAAAATAATAAATAAATAAAATTAATAAATATTGAAATGATAACCGTGGTAACATTATGAGATGTTCTTATTACCACCATGGTATTATACTATTCCAGATGTTACTAAATGTTACATAATACTTCCTTGAGATAAATGTATAGTATATATCAGGTGCCTAAAAGAGAGCTCAGGTTCTCAACTGGCTCAGCCATGTTAATATTGTTATTATTATCCACTCTGTATCTGTGTTTTTATGGCTAAATAAACTGTTTCAATTCAATTCAAGTCTACTATAGTACAGCACAGAGTAATTGTTATTTCATGTTTATGTCTATTTATTTATTTTATTTCAGGTTTATTATATTGACTTATTCCCATCATCATATCATTCATTTTATAGGATCTGTACTAATCATCAGTGTCATCATAACAAGGAGATCCAGGATGAATGTTGATTATTCAGATATTCATACAGCAGAGATGGTTGTGTGGTCCTCATTTAAACTGAAATACTGTAGGCCTAACCAGCCGTCGCCAAATGCACTTTTGACAAACTTCTCACTGCTTTCACAAAGACAATCACCTCCCACACAATACACACCCATGCTCTTCATATTTGATATTGTATAGTTTATATATTATATTTTCTTTATGTCTAAGTCACATTAGAGTATTGGAATGATTTGGCCACAACTTTTATAGTTTCATTATATGTAACAATGGCACCAAGCATTACGCTCTCCCTCCCTCCCCCACACTCTAAGGCGGGGTGGGCAGCGGGAAAGAACATTGGGTTTCGAGGAAAAAAACGGCCCCAATCGAAAACGGCCCAAACCAGAAAGTCCCCACCCTGTAACCTAAACGTCCCCACCCTGTAACCAAAACGGCCCCGCCCTGTAACCAAAACGGCTCCGCCCCGTAACCAAAACGTCCCCACCCTGTAACCAAAACGGCCCCACCCTGTAACCAAAACGTCCCCACCCTGTAACCAAAACGGCCCCACCCTGTAACCAAAACGGCCCCACCGTGTGACCAAAACGGCCTAACTCTAACCTAACCTAACCAAAACTGAGCAAGATAGCAGCCATGTTGACAGTCTGAGCTGCTATGATTGACTGACGAACGGAAGCGGGTCAGAGTGAAACGCTGGCTGGGTAACTAACCAGAAGTGGCAACAGTCAAATGTAAGCGATGTAAACATTGGACCAAACAACCAGTTGCCACTTCTGGTTAGTTACCAAGCCAACTCAGACTGTCAACATGGCTGCTATCATGCTCAGTTTTGGTTAAGTTAGGTTAGGTTAGGTTTGAGTTAGGCCGTTTTGGTCACACGGTGGGCAGTTTTGGTTAGAGTGGGGCCGTTCTGGTTTGGGCCGTTTTCTCCTGTTACCGAACATAGTGACCCCTGCTACTAGTAGTAGTACACAAGCTCCCTTGCTCCCCATGCAACCCGTAGTGCAATCTGCAGAGAGGCGAGGGCCGCGTTGTTTAAACCCTCTTAGTTTAAAGGATATATGTACATAATGTTGCTATATGTGTGCGTATAACTATTTATATGTACTGTATTTTGCACACTCCAGGAACCGGTTGCAAGACTCGCAGATTTTGCTTTCTCGCAGGGTCCATTTTACCTAACCCTTTTCTCTCGTTTTTAAGTTCTCTTTAACTGTTACATTATGTCTCTCTCTCTCTCTCTCTCTCTCTCTCTCTCTCTCTCTCTCTCTCTCTCTCTCTCTCTCTCTCTCTCTCTCTCTCTCTCGTACCATCAATAAAATGTTTACCCCTCAACTACAAAACAAAAATTCAATTATCAATCACCTTTAAGAAAAATGGTGTCAGATTTTACCCTGAGACATTATTTTTTTCCGTGTAAGGTAAAAACTTAGGAAAATCAATTTACTTATAATTACCTCAAAATCGTAAGGTAATTTATCCAATCACTATGACAAAATCAGCTTCGAATCGTAAGACACTTTCTCCAAAAATACTTTAATAAATCACAAGGTAGCAAAAGAAACTTAGGATAAAATCACCTGAGAATCGTAAGGTAATTTCTTCAATCTACCTACCGCGCCCATGTGACTGCTTCAGTATGGCTGTAAGGCAAAATAATAATAGTAATGAGAATTAAAAAAAGAAGCTAAATGTTAACACTAATACATATAAAGTTAGTAGACGTAGTATAAATAATACAAATACTAATGATAACACTACTAACGATAATAATGCTACAAAAATACTACTGGGAAGAATATTATTTATTAGATATTTGAAGATAGTAATAATGGTAATTGCACTAAAATTAAAATTAATTATACTAATGATGAGCATAATAACTAAGACAGCATTAATGGCAAACTGAGTAATAAGGATAATTACTACTACTACTACTACTACTACTACTACTACTACACCTAATAATAATAATAATAATAATAATAATAATAGAAATAATGATACACAAACAGATGTAATAATTAGTGTTAACAACAACAGGCGAGCCTCGGTGATTACATAACTCCGCCAACTGTTGACAAAATACTGAACTTTCCACACCATTAACGAATCACACAACAGGGTCAGGACATTCAGCCAATCACACAACAGCGCCAGAACACCCAACCAATAAGAACAACAAGTCATAGTAGTTACAGGTTGTATCTCTGGCCTTCCAGTATGACTGTATCTTCAGACAAGCTTAACTGAGTTGCGTAATTATTTATCTGCGGGTTCCTGCCGTTGATGACGTTATCTTGCTGGGTCAACACCACAACTTTCTCTTATAGACAAAGCTGTTCTTCCAGTGGTTGAATATTCCCGCATCGCTTTCCCATTGGTTGAATTTCTTTTCAGTTCAGTATTTTGCCCATTGGTTGAATTTCTTTTCAGTTCAGTATTTTGCCAAAAGATGGTGCGGACATGTTGGCTTCACTATAAATAGTGTTATTAAAATAATGTTTTATGAGAAAGGTCATTGTGAAGAAATAATAATAATAATAATAATAATAAAACTTCGTTATTAAATGACAACCACACATGACACCTACCTGCCCGTGAAAGATAAATATGTTACACCTTGGACCCTTCTCATGACAAACACGTCACTTTACATGATATCTGCTTATGATACGACTATGAAACCGGACAGATGACACTGCTTATGACACCTACCCATGACGAACTGGAAACACCAAAGTATGTTGTTAAAAAGATGTGAGGGAAAGACTGAGACACACACACACACGCACACACACACTACATCCTTGACCATCGAAGGGTCAAGACGTACCTGGCGCTCCTCTCGGAGCAGCCAGGTCAACTGTTAAGTTGGCCCATACCAACCCCCTCCCCTGAACCACTTCTCCCCACCGGAGTATCAACAGGTTCTCTCCAGAAATTACAATTTCATTTGGGAAAGGAATGGAACCAGTGTTAAACAGAGGTGAACATTGGTGAACAGTGCTTGAGTCAGTGAGAACAACTCAACAGTAAAAGTCGTATTCAAGTTAACCTTCACACAGTGAGGTCCCAGGTACCCAGTGATAACGGCCCGTGAGACCCAACAACCGGCGATGTGTTAATCCGTCTACGATAGGAAGGCCTGGGGCCACACCTCACTCATATAACACCATCTGTGAGGGAATTACTACACCACGTCAAGTCCCTCATAACACCATCTGTGAGGGAATTACTACACCACGTGATGCCCCTCATAACACCATCTGTGAGGGAATTACTACACCACGTCAGGTCCCTCATAACACCATCTGTGAGGGAATTACTACACCACGTCAGGCCCCTCATAACACCATCTGTGAGGGAATTACTACACCACGTCAGGTCCCTCATAACACCATCTGTGAGGGAATTCGTACACCACGTGATGCCCCTCATAACACCATCTGTGAGGGAGTTACTACACCACGTGAGACCCCTCGTAACACCATCTATGAGGGAACTACTACACCACGTGAGGCCCCTCATAACACCATCTGTGGGGGAATTACTACACGTGAGGCCCCTCATAACACCATCTGTGAGGGAATTACTACACCACATCAGGTCCCTCCTACCACCATCTGGGAGAGAGTTACTACACTACGTGTTTGCTGTTCAACACCTACATTAATCTGAATGTTCACTGTATGTTCCTTTACCTTTCTCTAATGAAGGCTTTTGTTAAACCACCAATGTATGTAATAAGTCATTTATGTCCAATGTATATTTTCAGCCTTCGGGCTGCAGAACTTTTTCAATAAACCGTTAATTATTATTATTATTATTATTATTATTATTATTATTACTTCCTTCAGCCTCCATGGCCTCTTGACCATGGAGACAGCTGGCAGTCTGGTTTGTCAGGCCTTCCCTTTTCCCATCTCCTCCTCCCCATCTGGATTTATGAACATCCTCCCACCAACAGTACAGTGCAAAGATTGAAGATTAACCCACAACTGATATACGAAAGTGACATTTTCAACTCGAAAGGAAGAAACAACTGTTAGAGAGACAATCAAGACTTAGCCGCCAATGTTGACCTGACACACCCAGCCCGCGGTACACTCGCCACCCCCAACACTGGATAAGAAGCCAAGAAACACTCCAAACAACACCAGGAGAGAAATGAGGACTCCCTACTCCACCCAGGTGAGGAACCATGAATTCCTAACTACATCATATGAGGAACAAGAACCATCTCCAACACCGTGTGAGAGCTGGAGGACCTACCCGGACCACGTGGTACATCTGTAGCTGTCGTGAGGTAGTGGCTTAGCAGTCAAGTACAACGCCATCAAGACAGTGGGAAGGACTTTGTTGGCGCTGACATCAGGTCACAAGAATGTCTACAGACCAGCTCCCACAGTACCAGATCTAAAGTAAATCTATATGTTGACTCTGTTTCTTATGTTTACGTATTGAAAGATTTTGTCATTCAAGTGACCCACTCCCCGATTTCACCATATGTTACTTATCATCTCTGTTCATTGTATATTTTCAGCCTTTGGGCTGCCATGTTATCTTAATAAACTGTTAATTATTATTATTATTATTATTATTATTATTATTATTATTATTATTATTACACACAAACGCGACCCATTGCTATCACCCAAAATCCAGCTTAATCTGCGAAAGTTTTGTTTTTGACTGGGCTTATGCTGATATTGCAGGTGCCATAGTTGCTCATCAATTTGACAAATGAAAACTTCTTCCACCATGCACTGTCTTGTCAGCTTTCTTGACTACATATATCGCCATCTGGTAAAACGAAAGACGTCTGTGGTTGTCGCCTTCATCGACTTCACCAATGCATTCGACCTAGTCGACCACAATTTAATCATAAATAAGCCATCGACCTCGGGTTCCGAAGAAGTCTTATACCGTGGCTTACAGACTTCCTCAATGACCGACGCTTCCGAGGGGCTGTCTCCACCGTTCAGTCGCTCACCTGGGACAGATCTGCTTCCACATGCTCATCAATGATGCTCTAAGAGAAACTACCACCCGCTGGAAATATGTCGACGACGCTACCATTGGGATCAGTGTGAACAACTCGGCTCCCTACTACACCGTCCTCCAGAATAGATTGAACAGTCTCCAAAATTGGGTCACCAACAACCATGACACCACCAACCATACCTAGACCATGGTTATGCACATCAACCTCTCCTCTGACCTTGTCCCACCTCCTGCCATTACTTTGGGTCTATCACACTCCAGGTTGTAGACTCCACCAAACTACTCAGCGTCAGTATAGATTACAAACTAAATTGGAAAACACACGTCAGTACAACTGTCAAATCCTCCAGTTTTCGTCTCCACCTTCTCCGCCGTCTCAAGTCCCTCAGAGTTCCCGCACCTGAGCATCTCGCTGCTTCCTCAACATTCATACTTCCCAAGCTCACTTATGCTTCCCCTGCCTGGTCTTCCTCCTTAAATGCCACACAACTGAAACACGTAGAAAAAGTGCAGAAGAGGGCATGTAAGATTATTCTCTCACCCTCCTACTCCACATATCTAGAAGCGCTCAACACACTAACCCTCTCGGCTCTCTCTGTTCATCTTCAAAATTGGGGACAAGCTTCTGCATCATCCTAGACACCAACTCCTGCTTCGACCCGAGATCCCTCGTCCAAGAATTGCTGTTCTATACCAAAACTGCATCCAGTGCATACGAGCACGTGCTGATCGCTATAAGAACAGCCCACTCCTAACCAGTGTAAAAATCAACAACTCGTAGTCAACCAGTGTGTTCACTCACAACCAAAATTACCTTTTTGAACCGTTACTACAGTATGTTGAAATGACTTGGAGTATACCCTTCTCCTAACCTTGTTCTTATATATCATATTTGTATGACTTATGTTTCTTGTATATTATTTCACAATCAAGTGATCCATTCGCCAATTATGTAACTATATGTTCAGCCTTTTGGCTCCCTTGTTCTTTCAATACACCGTTAATTATTATTATTATTATTATTATTATTATTATTATTATTATTATTATTATTATTATTATTATTATTATTATTATTATTGCTATCATTATTATTATACACACACACACACAAACACACACACACACACACACACACACACACACGTATGCACACACACTACTACTACTACTTTGCTGTCACTCGGAATCGAGTATGACGATTAACCAGCTATTATATTATGATATGAGTTATTAAGGATGTCACCTTCGTTGGTGAGCTCTGAGGAGACTAGAGAGGCCGATACGGGACAGCAGATTCGTACACATATGTTGCACGTGTAGAGGGATACATCTAGTGCCTTGGTATGCAGTCAGGCTAACTCGAAAGTATTGATACCTTCTCGTGAGGTGCTCTTCCAAGCGTTATGGTGTGGAATAATAGTCTCCCAGGTGAAGGGGTCAATTTGGTACTTTTTCAGTTTTGTCTTAAGACAATCTTTATACCTTTTCAGTTGCCCGCCAGCGTTACGTTTACTATTCTTTAGGTGACTGTAAAGTAGCTGCTTTGGCAGTCTAACTGTCGTCTATGCGGATAACATTGCCAGTCCAACGTAGTTGTTTATAGATAATGATAGCCTAGATGCTCCTACAGTTGTTGTCAGTGAAATTACTGGCATTTGTTCTCCTGTCTTCCCAGCGAATTCGTAGGATGGAACGTAGACTACGTTGGTGAAAGTTTTCCAGTGCCTTGAGGTACCTCCTGTATATGACCCATATTTCCCTGCTATATAGGAGGGTGGGGAGGACCACTGCTCGATATACGTGCAACTTTACAGATAATTTCAGCTCCCTACAGTTGAAGACGGGTACGGAGTTTGCCAAAGGCTTGATATGCACATCTGTCTGATCCCATGATAAATTTCTTCATCAATGACAGTGGTGGTGGACAGGTGGGAGCCAAGGTACTGGAAGTGGGGCACATGAGAGAGGGTAGTACCGTTAAGCTGGATGGATGGTAGAAGTGTGGCTGAACCAGGGGGAAGCTGAAAGAGAATCTAAGTCATACGTAGACTCACCTCAAGGCCGAAGTGTGCATACGCATCTACGTAGGTGTTTAGGATCTCCTGTAGGTCACGTTCAGTGTGAGCGACACGGGTGAGATTGTCTGCATACTGAAGTTCAGTAATCGTAGCTGTAAACACATTTGTTCCTGCCTGGAGTCGTCTTATGCTGAAAAGACCCTTCATCCGGTACTGGATGTCCACCCTACTGGCTAAATTAGCACTGGCACGAGTTAGGAAGGCAGCCAAGAAAATGGAAAAGAGAGTTGGTGCCAGTACACATCCTTGTTTTACCCCTGTTTGGATAGGGAAAACTCAGATTGGGTGCCATTGTGCAGGACAATGCCGTTCATGCCATCTTGGAGGTAAATTTTGGTGGGCAGCCAAAACGGCTGAGGGTCCGCCAATGGACTTCTCTGTTGACTGAGACAAAGGCCTTGGTTAAGCCCATGAAGGCCATGTATAGCTCATGACGCTGTTCTCCGCACTTTTCCTGTATCTGGCGGGCAGCAAAGATCATGTCAATGGTGCCACGTGATGTTCTAAAGCCACATCGAGATTTTAAGAGGAAGTTTTTGCCCTCTGAAAGAAGTCTGTTTAGGAGGACCCGGGCAATAAGCTCGCCAGCTACGGACAGCAGCAAGATCCTGCCGTAGTTGCCACAGTCTAACTGGTCACCCCTGTTCTTATAAATATTGACGATGAAGGCATCTTTATGAGCTTGGGGAATTTTCTCCTTTTCCCATATATTCTCGAGGAGAGAGTGAAGTCAGTTAGTAAGCAGAGGTCCTCCTGCTTTTTATACCTCGGTTGGGATTCCATCAGGCCCTGAGGCTTTGTTATTCTTCATCTGTTTGAGGGCAGTAGCTACCTCATCTAGGGATGGAGGATAGCTGGGGTGGGTAAGCTTTGGATGATAAGGGACCTGCTGGGTAGTCGAGACATCCACATCAGTGTTCCAATTGAGCAGGAAATGGTACTGCTCTTTTTTCCAGAACTGAAGGATGAGTTATTTGTCTTTATTTAGGGAGTTACCATCGGAGGAGTGGAGGGGAGCTGCGCCATGAGTGATTGGCCCACAAAATGTTTTAGTGGAATTGAAAAATCCGATAATCTTGTATTGATCTGCAAGTTTTTGCATTTCACATGCTTTATTTTTAAACCAGTCTTTCTTTTGATTGCAAAGTTTGCGCTGGGGCGCCAATTTCTTCTTGCGGAAGGTATCAACTTTGGTCTGAGACTGAGGGTTGTTCTTCCAGTTAATTAAGGCAGCACGTTTATCATGGGACGATTACATTGATTTCCAGATCATTTTCATCAAACCAGTACTGGTGTATTCTCTCCATCAGGCTGAGGGTCTCTCTGCAGGTTTTTGTCAAGATAGTGTCTAGAATACCCCATTCAGCACTAGGATTTGGGTTGTTCGTTGTTGGTTTGAGCTTCAGCCCATGTTCGACCTGCTCTCTAAAAGCATGTGCTAACGCTGGATCCTACAGAAGAGGAGTGTTATAACCTGTTTAAGAGGTTTGTTGCCCTCGCCATTTTGGGGAAACGTGAAGTGAGAGCTTGGCCCTGACGAGCCAATGATCAGTGTCGCAGTGGGCTGAGCTACGCATGGCTCAGGTGATGAAGACATCTCGGCGATTTGTTTCTCTGATAATGATGTATTCAATGAGATTCCAGTGTTTCGATTGTCGGTGTTGCCACGAACCCTTGAACTTGTCAGTTTGCCTAAACGAGGTTTTGGTGATATTGAGGTTGTGTGCCGCACACTTGCTGAGGAGGAGTAGGCCGATGGGATTACACTTGCCTAGTCCATTTCTCCCTATGATTCCTTGCCAAATGTCAGCATCTATGCCAACTCTGGCATTGGATTCACTTAGAAGCATGACCTTATTTTCTCTAGGGGCAGAGGTTAGACTCTGTCAAGGTCGGCATAAAAAGCCTCCTTGATGTCATCCTCTGCATCCAGTGTTGGGGCGTATGCATTTATGAAGAAGGCATGACATGAGTTATTAAGTGGGACTCTGAGCGTCATGAGGCGCTCGTTGATCCCAACAGGGATTTCAGTTAGCCTTTGTAGGATGCATTGGCAGATGGCAAAGTCAACTCAATGAATGCTGTTTCTCTCCACAGCAGGCTCACACTTCGAGAAGAAGGTATAGCTAGACCCCCGTTCTGTAAGTCGTAAGTCAACCCTCGTCTGCAAGCCGGGACTCACTAATAGCTGCTTTGTCGAAGTTATACCTAGCCAGCTCTTATGCTACAAGGGCGGTTCTTCTTTCTGGACGTTCATTTGTGCTAGTATCCAGAAGGGTCCTGACATTTCATGCAGTGACCATAAGAGGCCATGTTTAGAGCACCTTTTCTAGCTCCCTCCCCCTGTGGGGTGAACAGAGTGGCTCCTTGAATGGGCTGCTCACTCGCACTGACAGGACCGTAATGCACTGCTGTCTAAGTCCCAGTGCATAAACGACCAGCGCAACAAGGCATACTACACCAACAACCGCCTGTACAAAAGTCTACGTAACCTTGTCATCAGGGTAATCAAGTCGGCCAAGAAGACATATTATCCCAGGAAAGTGCACAGCCTCAAGGAAGTCGGCATCGGTCAGTGATACTCCAAGGTAAAAGATCTCTGTGGTCTCAACCGTCAGTCTCCCACACTTCCTTTCATCTCACATTTACCTAGTGAGGAGGCAGCTGAGATAATTAATAACCATTTTGCTACCATATGTCATACCTTACCCAGTCTTGACCTCACTCTCCTCCCGGCTTACTTACCTTCCCCCTCCCCCCCCCCTCCCAGTGTTCAACCATTTGAAATCGCCAACAAACTCCTGAAATTTAAATCCAAATGCTCCACGATCCCAATTGACTTCCCAATCAAAATATACAAGGAGTTTGCAGTCGAACTTGCCACCCCCCTCTGTTCTATTATTAATACATCCCTCAGACAAAGCAAATGCCCTTATGAATGGAAAACCGCATTTGTCAACCCCATCCCCAAGGTCACCACCCCACAGTCCCCTAACGACCTCAGGCCAGTTGCCATTACCCCCATACCCAGTCTACTCTGTGAAGACTTTGTTTTTGAGTGGGCATTTGCTAGAATCTATCAGTCAATTGATCCACAGCAATTTGGGAATATGAGGACCTCCACTATATCACACTCCTTAGTGAGCTTTCTGGATTTTCTGCACAAAAACCTGCAGAAACGTAAGACATCACTGGCCGTTGCCCTTGTTGACTTCAGGAAGGCCTTTGACCTTGTTGATCACTGCACTGTTACCAACAAGGCCACTTGCACTAGGGCTGCCCACCAACCTGGTCTCATGGCTCACTGATTTCTTGAGTGGACGTCGTCAGGCAGTGAGGTATCAGGGCTCGGTCTCCACATTCCAACACCTCACCTGCGGTGTTCCCCAGGGGACCAAGATGGGACCACTGTGCTTCCTCATCCTGATCAACGACGCTCTATCGGACACTCCTCACAGGTGGAAGTACGTGGATGACTGCACTGTGGGGGTTACAGTGTACAACACCACACCAGACTACTCATTGCTACAAGGCACCCTGGACAGGCTACAGGTATGGACGACGGAGAACAAGGTCACCATCAACCACACCAAAACCATAGTCAAGCACATCAATACCGCCACCACTCCAGTGCAAGCTCCAGCAGTCACAGTGGGTGCCCACCCTCTCCAGTTAGTGCAGTCTGCCAAACTCCTGGGTGTAACTATAGACAACAAACTGTACTGGAAGGCCCATGTAAATAACACAGTCAAGGCAGCCTCGTACCGACTCTACATGCTATGACGACTTAGGTCACTTGGGACACCCACGACAGAGCTGAGGACTATCTACAACGCCTTTATTCTCCCAAACTAATGTATGCGTCACCAGCCTGGTCGTCTTCTTTCAACTCCACCCAACAATGTCGGCTAGAGAAGGTACAGAAAAGGGCCTGCAGAATCATGCTCGGCACAGAATACTCCGGCTACATCAAAGCTCTTTCCACCCTGGAAATACCATCCCTCAGTGACCTCCACCACCAAGCACTGGCAAGGTTTGGCAGTGAACTAATGCACCACCCTCATCATCGCCACCTCCTGCCACCGGCAGCCCCCCACCCACCTGGCGCAGTCTGCCACTACAACAAAATTCAGCCCATAAGAGCCCGCACCGATAGATATAAGAATAGCACCCTCCCATCTATTGTTAAAATAATAAACAACTCCTGAATTATGTACTGTACAGCCCTGTAAATGTATTCAACGCATATTATATCATTACGTCTAAATCAAATGTAAGTCTGTATATTTTCAGCCACAGGCTGCAACGCTATTAGTAAACCGTTTATTATTATTATTATTATTATTATTATTATTATTATTATATATGCCACCCACGTGCAGAGCTGTGATTAGAGACTCCCGACTATCATCTCTGCCTGTCTCCGTCGCCACTCGTCTTTCGCCATAGGACTTTTCGGGATATAAGGATTTTGATGATAAGAAGTATGATGAGCTGGATGATGGCTGCTCATGAGTTGATTTATTTGGTGAGGCAGGAGCGCAAGCTGCAACCACACATCTTGGCCCTCATTTCTCCTGATCCAGTGGTGCAATTGTTGCAACGACTGGGGGGAGGGAAAGTTGCAATGGACTGCCGATAGCCTTGTTTGCTGGGTTTCGCCTCATTAGCCTGAACATCATACATTTCCCTCGTCCACTGGTGTAGTTGTTGGGTTCCTATGGTCGTCACCTCTTCCACCTATACCGCCGTTGGGGTCTTGTTGCAGCTCTGTAAGCATGTCTGCCTGATGCGGGCCTCCACCTCAGATTTTTCGTTCGGGGGTTCACTCCCGTAGCCTTATACCTACCAAGGTTAATCAGCAAGGCAGTGGGTCAGTGGTTGGTAGGCTCCTGGATGTTTCCACATACCAGTAGGCCTGTGCGCCGTCCCTCTGGGACTCACTGCTGCTCGGAGATCCCCAGCTCGTTTACCCTGGCCCTCCGAGGCACCCAGTTACTGCGTGTTGCCATAAGGAGGCACAGCAGGAGTCTTGATGGTGAAGAGGCTGTGTGCTGGCAGAGGAGGACTTATGCAAGTTGTTTCTCTGTTTGTCATGAGGGCTAGCCAGTCGCGGTAGTTGAAAGCGAGATGAAAGTGGCGACAGGGACAGGCAGAGATGACTGCTGGAAGTCACTAGTCACAACTCTGCACATGGGCAGCATAAAGAAGATGGTCGTTTATGCACTGGGATATAGGCAGTAGTGCAATCCAGTTTTGTCTGTGCGACTGAGCAGCCCTTTCGAGGAGCCATTCTGCCTACCCCACATGGGGAGGGGGCTACAAAAAGGTGCCCTAAACACTGACATAATGCTGCCACACTAGACGTATTACACTACCCTGTGCACACACACACACACACACACGTGACCTCCACTATAAACATTAATCTGTATGTTTACTATGTTCCTTTACCTTTCTCTAATGAAGGCTTTTGTTAAACCACCAATGTCAATGTATGTAATAAGTCATTTATGTCCAATGTATATTTTCAGCCTTCGGGCTGCAGAACTTTTTCAGAACTTTTTCAATAAACCGTTAATTATTATTTATTTATTATTATTATTTACACCTACACACACACACACACACACACACAAGTACACACATACGTACACACATACTCACGCACATACACACACACATAAACAGACACTCATACAGAACACACACACACACACACACACAAGTACACACATACGTACACACATACTCACGCACATACACACACACATAAACAGACACTCATACAGAACACACACACACACACACACACATGTAACCAGTATAATTTACATACTGTATAATTTAGAGTAAGTAACTAATAACTTACAACCATGGATGTATAATTATGAATATTCATTATTCAATGACCTGTAGATGATAAAGGTTGTTCATAGGTTATAGCCTTATTTAACATCCCGCTGATGTTTTGTCCAGTCCGAGTGTCGCAGTATGATGCAACTCTCTCTCAGTAGTAAGTATTTCTTTAAACACTGAATAGATTGTTCATTTGTGGTAATTGGATACTTTGCTTCACACTTGCAATGCCTCAAGTATGTTAGATAGCTAAGTAATATATAGAAAATGGCACCGCCTGTTAAGAGTAATTCATGGGTTAAAGGGATCATTTTCCAGCCGGTTGTTTATACATGTTATGTAAACACCGCTGACTGTTGTTCTGCTTGGCATTCCATTACGTCCTCCTTCGAGAACCTTCTAGAAGCTTGACTCATATATCGTTCTGGTGGCGAGTGAAGGAATTACTCTCTACGGGCGGGCGGGGCAAAGCCAAGCCCTTTAGTAGTCTTGAACTGGACCCCTTTGTGTAAAGATCTACACCTGGACCACCTCAATACGGGCACTCCTAACACACAGCCTGCCTCAGTTTCTAGCGCGACCCACACCGAGAACTCTGTCAGTAATAGATCACGGGGCCAGTCTCATTAACTGTACAGTATTTAAACTTGTAAATATTACACTGTACATATACACCAATTTTGGGTATTATTATCCACTCCTTTTATGGCAGAAGTGACCGTTCTGTTGGACTAATAATTTTCGACAGTCTCAGGCATCTTACTGATATATGAACGGGACTCTAAATAACTACAAGCAAATTAATATTTAGTGAAACTGTATACTGACAAGTCTCACTCCTCACAGGCACACACACACACACACACACACACAATCCCCCCACTTCCTCTGTCCAAAACATGTCGCAGGAACCTTGAAAACGTAACCTATTTTACCTGTCTTGCCAAAATTGGTCATCGAGTGAATGAGCATGTAGGGGAAGGGGGGGGGGCGAGCAAGGGGATGGGAGTTGGGGTAGTGGTGGAGCCTCTCCAGCAAGGTACGGGTGATGGTGGTGGTAAGGACGGTAGTCGGAGTGGTAATTGTGGGGTGAAGGTGGTTGTAGTAGGGGTAGTGGTAGTAATGGTTATGGCAGAGGTGGTGGCCTGGTATAGTAGTGGTGGTAATAGGGGTGGTGGTAGTATTTGTGGTGGTAACAGTGGTGGTGGTGGTGGTGATGGTAATGGGGGTGGTGGTGGTGGTAATGGGGGTGGTGGTGGTGGTAATAGTAGTGGGTGGTAATAGGAGTGGTGATAGTAGTAGTGGTGGTAATAGTGGTGTTAATAGCGGTGGTATGCTGGTGTGTCATGGATTTTCTATTGTAAAGTCTAAGTGTGGATTATATGAAATAAAGATTATAATATATTGTGTTTCTTACCGTAGAGTTCGATACCTTCACACTGGTTACTTACCGGAGATTATGGTGAAAAAATAAGAATAAAAATAAATTAGAGCGAGAAAAGGAAAAGGTTATGTTAATCTACACCGCGAAGATGCCGGAAAACCAGCTTTTTTAAGTGAGACAGATTGTATGAGTGTGGAAATACAGAAGAAGGCAGAGCATTCCACAGTTTGGCTGTGTGAGGAAAGAAGGATGTGCTATAACGGGTTATTCTCGTGTGACCGACATCCACAGAGAAATGGTGGGCACCGCGGGCAAGAAGGTGTGTTACAAGCCCACCGAACATTGCCCGTTAAAGTACCTGTAAAAGAGAGAGAGTGAAGCAAAATTGTGGCGAAGAGAAAGGGAAGAAATATTGTTAACTAAAGGAGGGGAATTAATAAGACGAAATGCCTTTGATTCCACCCTATCTAAAAGTTGGACAGCAGAAGAGCCACTGAAAACATAATAAATCCATTTTCTCCAGGTCTAAAATATAAATACCCATCCACATATTTGGCCAAATCCCCTTCACTCTGCTCACAATTTTACTTTGAAATAAAATTACTTTAAAAATCATACAATTTAGAACAAAAAACATCCCTTCTCTTGGTGACTGTATGAGGCTACTCATCGTCATTGTCGCTGTCTTCACTCCAGGCATGATCTGACAGATCCTCTTCATCCAAAAAATACTTGAGGGAGTTACCAGATCTGTGTTACAATTCAGTGCAGAGAGGGACTTTGGAACGAGGCTGCCAGGAAAACACTGAGGTTGAGGTCTACTGGTGGTTGCCAACCAGTCACCAGGTGGAGTGTGTCTGTCCGCTCTCTGGCAACGTAGTTTGCATATTTGATGTGGAGTAAACTGGTCTTCTCAAGTTCTCACAGGGGAGAAGGGAAACTCGGATAATTTTTGTTTTCAAATTGTTGAATGTCGCTTCTGTCTTCCCTCCGCCGCAGCCGCACAATTTCAGGAAAGTTTTGGACCGGCATTCATTGACGTTGTTGTCTGAGTACCCATACATAGAGCAGATAAACCCTGTGCTTCCCTCAATGCCTACCTCTTTTGATGCTAAAGTCCAAAGATACTTGATGACATTGAAGTCCTCTTCTAACCGACCGAAAGGCTTCACCTTCCCTTTTTGGGAGAAAGCGGAAGTGAAGTCGCACCCAGTTAGGGCATAAAAACCAAGCAGGTCATCCGTTAGACCATCACGTTTTCTTCCAACCCTTCAACCAATTAAACACGTCTTCAAACCTACGATGGTTACCGGATCCAAAGTCTAAGATAAACTGTCCTCCCAATTCAGATCATCCCAACAAACCAAGAGGACCACAGATACATCTGTGTCCGATGAGCTGACAACTATATTCCCTTTTGGAATATGGGACACATGGCAGGTAACAATGGTGTCTGTTTCTTCCTGTTGGGCTTATAGATGAACAGGTTTTGCAATTTGAAATAAGTCATTTTCATTATTCTTGAGTTTAAGCATTTTTCCCGTGTAAAATGTATGCTGTTTTCCACCCGATAACAAATTCATACCAGCGTTTAATGCTTTCACTAATCACAAAACGGGAAAACTTTTCCCTGAGCGTAGCGTTTTTCAGAAGCTGGGCCCCTCTTTTGCGTTGGGTTTGATCAGGAACTGTGATGACAAATTTTTAATGAGTGGCTCCTCGAAGCTCTCTCGTAGTCTTTGATAGAAGGAGACTTGTTCTGGTCAAGGACGATATGGACTTCCACCCCACTAAACGAACAGGCCTTGATCAATACATCTTGTACCAGTGTCCCATATAAAACTTTGTTGTACTATAGGACGGTCTTATGTAGGACGATTCCACAGCTCACGTCTGTCGCTTTGATGTTTAGGAGATTATCGCTGTTTAGGGTTTCAGTTTGACGACTCTCCAACACCTTGGTTTATGCGGTTTTGTCAGTTTTCAAGGGTGTGCCGTCAGTCTATGCTTGCGACAAAAGTGCAACAGTAATTGGGTACGTTAGCAAGTGACGGAGGTTCATGATCTTGCTTGTTTTTGTTGCGATGGTGACAATCTCGCCAATAACACCCCCTCCCTCCTCACCTGCATTTTTCACCCTTAGTCATTCGAGAAGGATTAGCATTTTCTGCTGCAAAATTCGTCATCTTCACTCGTGGTATGTTTTTAGGAATCGCGACTCACTCGAGCATTCGGCCTCAAAAATCTCTCTCATTTGCTTTCCTCTATGTAGAATTTCTAAGACTCTCCATCGCAATAGGAGTTCATCTGAGCTGGAGGGAATCGTAAAAGAATTGCAGGCGCTTCTCGTTGTCTCTATGAGATTCTTGATATCACTGTTGTCCTTTCTCATTCTCAACAACTGAATTTGTTTTGCCGAATGTTCCCCAGACTGGAGGCCAACATTCTCTCTAAACTCAGAGAGGGTCATGCCTCGCTGTGTTATGTTCACTGCCCACCTTCTTAATGCACTTTATGAGTTCTGAAAGGATGCGATGCCTCTCACTGGAGATGCAGCGTCCCGATTCACCGTAGTAGTCAATCAGACAGAAGAAATATATCAAGGAATTGTGGGTTTAATGATGGAAGCATTAAATTTGGCACATGCTTTGAGGAGGGCAGGGTAAGCATTTTGGGTTATAGCGCCATCTCAGACCTGTCATGTGAGTGCTGTGACAGCCATTTTTAATAGCGATTATTATTAAATACAGTTCCCTACATATTAGCATAGATTTGCTAACAGTTTGGATTCAGAATATAGGTAACCAGTATTATTACATTTTATTTATTTTGACAAATAATAAACATCTTGAATGAGCTTATGAGTCAGTTTTTTATCATGTAAAATTAAATTGCTGTGCTTTATGAATTGCAAATATTTTCTAAAGCAACAAAAGGTCAATAACATTAACACTTGTTTTTAACACCATTCACCATAAACTTGGAACAGTATTAAACTGAAACAGACATCTCTCATAGGTTCGAATCCTCAGAGGCGACCGGAATGCCTTTATCACATATTATCATCATCGGGTGCGACAAACCGGCCACCTGTCCATTAAATTACTTGAGCTAAACCCGGCTCAGTCTTTCGAACCCTTTCCTACCTCACTCATACAAGAAAAGGCGTAATTGATAGAAAAAAATCATTACTGTTGTGTTATTAGATTAACTGCACAAAATAACAAAATGACTAATAATTTGGCATAAATCAGCTAATAATCAAATATTGGGACATCTCAGCAAAGAGCAGTACACTGTAGAGCAGCCTTCACTCATTTGCATTGCCCCCTGCATCCTTTCTTGCAGCCACAACGAAGTAGTTCCTGGCAGACGTGAGAAGCATCGGGAAGAGCTGTCCACTTCACTTCCCAACCTCCATCTTCTTTTTGCGTCCAAACCCATTCACCAAGGGATGGAAGCGAGGGAACAGCTACCAACATCTGTGCCCAGATATAACCTGCTTGGTAAACAGCTCTCTTAGTATGCTCCAAAAGTGCAGCCTGTGCTGGGGGAAGGCAATCCATAAATCTGCCTTTTTGAGAAAACAGCTACTTACGGACCTCGTTCATCCCCACTGCACTGCTAGCACGATCAGAGAGGAGCACAACAAAGCACTCCAGTACCCTCAGTACCGTGAAAGGACCCCTGAGCAGTATTTTAACTTGGGTTGTGGTCAATATTATCTATAGCTGCAGTAGTGAAGAGTCCTCCTTTAAGCTTAGGAGGGCACACAGCTTTCTCCATCTCAAAATATCGGCAGATGTCATTTCCCAAATGTGTGGAGAAGCCTAGCACTCTATTATAAGAGATGCATAATCCCAGCTTAAACAGGGCATCCACTAATTCCTTCTTGCGAGTTTTAGTAGGAATCAGTAACCCTAGATAGACAGAAAGAGGTGTTTTCCTTTTCTGCCCATTCTGAGAGTGCTTGAGTTACCTTCTCGGCAGCGCACAAAACAGATGAACATCAATAACTGTGCCAGTGTCATTGTTCCCTGAGGTACTGGTGAGTAACTTGATTGGGTTTTCATGTTAGGACCATACAAGATCATAGAAACCAAAGCCACCAGGGAGTTTAGAACTGATTATTCTTGGCCTTGGCTGTCGAAGGTAACAGTGAATGAGGTCTCCATCTTGAACCTGTCTCTTCTAACAATGCTGGCAGTCCGTGTAAGATGAATGGCATCATTGTCAGCATCATGGTCACATGCCTTCCTCAGTGCGGGTCCAACATTCTCATTAAAAACAAGAAAGACACCATGCCCTTCTTTATGAGCTTGTAGGACTGGAAAATATGTAAGGATCCTATTTTTCAAATCGGTTGAAAACACACGCCTGGATATACTTGTTCCTAGCTGTTCCAGTCTGGTGGTGTACATTCGAGTGAGATCTGCAAGTTATAATACTCTTACAGCTTTAGTGTCTGTATGAGCATCTTCAATGTAAGAGACAAGCTCAGCTAGTGCTATACCTTGATTAATGAAGGTATTATCTGGCTTTGTTCTAAAAAGACACCAAACACTGGACAAGGTCCTTGGCCTTCTGAACTATGAGATCTCCTGCACTCAACTTGTCCAGGAGATGTTGATCCTGTAATTGTAAAGCACATTTTCTGACTCGGGCATCAAGTTCAAATGTCGAAGCGTGATACCATGAATTTGTATCTTTGGCAGGTTGATAACAAAAGAGGCACACATTCTGTCTCACAAGCACTGTTCATTAGACTCTGACGGGTGAATTTCTTCATCTTGGGAGAATCAGAACTTCCTTATAAATGGCCTTTTCTCTTTTCTGCTCGATGAAGTTTGGTATTTTTATACTCTAGTCTACAACTATCATGCCATTTGGTATTGTGGCTTGCAAGTGTGTCCTCAATGCCCTGGTCAACATCCAGTCGGGGTAAAAAAACTCAATGGCAAACAGTCTATCTTCTTGAAACCAAAGAGATTTTCTGCAAATGGTTTGTACCCTGCTCCTCCTGTGTTACGTTTTGATTGTGCTGGACAAATAAGTGCTTCACTGGACAACTTTTGACAAAGCACACATTTGTCCCTGTCAGTTTCTGTAGCAGCTGATGTGCCAGGCTGCTGGAGATCTGCTATTTCATATATTTTGGAGATTGCCTTTCAGTTTAAGTGACTATCTGGAAACAGAAAAAATGTAACTGTCAAACCGTCTTTCGCCATCTAACCTAATCTAACCTAACCTAACCTAATTATAAAGAAGCTTAGGAAACATCTAGCAGCCTTCCCTTAAAGAAACATATGAAGAAATCAGCAAGATGTGGAAGACCATAGCATAGAAGTAGACTCTCTCGTATAGGCTGGCGGCCATTTTGTTAAATGGCTACCATGGTCCTCAGGAAAATATTATGTAATGACCTTGTAGCTGAAAATACTTATAAATACATTATCTAATAGTGTTCCAATCACCCAAGCTTCTATCATTAATACCACAATTATACCACCAGTCTGCCTGACTACAGGTATAGGCTCAAGACACAAATCCACTGTCGACCTGGTATAGTTCTTCGTTCTTCGAACCAAAACATTCACCTGCTTTCAGAATCTCTTTGGCTTTTGGATCAATGCTGTACAATTTCTAAAGGAACAATGCTCCCCTAAGTGCGTCTGGCTTCTTCAAGGCAAACAACACATTAAGGACTCCTGGTAGGGTCTGCCTGCAGCTAACGATGTCATTACTCCTCACGACATGCTGCAGTGCATAATGAACTATCTTTGTCACATAGACATACAGTCAACAACAAAAATTTACTGCACCCTTACGGTGTTATACAACATGATACACCGGACCATGAATTCTAAACAGCACTAATTTACGAGGGTGATCCCTGTTAATTTATTTGTATTAACTATGTGCGATATACAGACTATATCGTATTGGTTACATACTGCATCATCACACACTCAGAAGTACCAGCCTAACTGTACTAACATGGCCACAGTTGCCTAGGTCGTCAGACCCAAGGGTGCACAACATTGTTAATGTACTTGGCCCAGTAAGCGGCAGCACCTCCGATCTTCCCATCAATTGTCTCCTGGAGGAAATTTTCGTTCCTGGAATACAGTTCCTGAAAGCAAGCATTATCCTTCACTGCCAGGTGCTGCCTGACGGATTCATAACTCCCAAACTCTGCCACGTAGATACTTTCCATCCAGGGGGTCAAACCTTTTGTGTTCCAAACTCAAAATGAACCGGCAGGGTCTTGATATACTACAACCACTACTACCACTAACCACAAACACTCTTATCAACACCAACACCACTACCCTTACCACTACCACTACCGCCACCACCAACCACTTCCTCTATCACCACAAACACCCTTACTAACACCAACACTACTGCCCAAACCACCACAACCACCACCACCGCCACCACCACCGCCACCACCTTCATCACCACCCTTACTATCATAACCACCACAACTACCAACACTACAACCACCACTACCACCGCCACATCTTACCACCATAACTACCACAACCACCTTTATCATTACTATCGTTCCTAATACCATCTCCTCTACCACACCTACTACCTACCTACTATCACCTCTATCACCACACTACCACAATCGCCATTACCCAAAACTAAAACCACAGCACCATCGGCACGGGAGGACCAGCAGCTAGTCACAGCGAGGCACAGCACGGCGCTCCCCTCACCAGGCCAGGAATGTCATGTGACACGGTCGAGGGCCAGCAGTACTACCCAGCCAACACCGCCATTTTATACCCACCAAAAATGCCCAGCCCTCACCTACTCTCACCTACTCTCACCTACTCTAACCTATTCTCCACCGCCCTCACCTACTCTCACACCCAATCCTCACCTATTCTCACCTGTCTCACCTGTCCTCACCTGCCCTCACCTACTCTCCTACTCTCACCTGCTCTCACCTACCCTCACCTGCCCTCACCTCTCTCACCCACCCTCACCTACCACCTACTCTCACCTACTATCACCTGCCCCCTGCCCTCACCTACCCTCACCTGCCCTCACCCGCCTGCCTACTCTCCACCTGTCCTCACCTATTCTCACCTGCCTCACCTGTCTCACCTGCCCTCTCTCTCACCTACCCTCACCTACACTCACCTGCCCTCCCCGCCCTCACCTACTCTCACCCGCCCTCACCTACTCTCACCTGCCCTCACCTATTCTCACCTGTCCTCACCTGCCCCTCACCTACTCACCTACCCTCACCTGCTCCTGCCCTCACCCGCCCTCAGCTTCTCTCACCCCACGCCTCACCTCTCTCACCCGCCTCTGCCTACTCTCACCCGCCCTCACTGCTCTCACCTGTCCTCAACTATTCTCACCTGTCCTCACCTGTCCTCACCTGCCCTCACCTACTCTCACCTACTCTCACCTACCTCCTCCTGCCCTCACCTACTCACCTATCCTCACCTACTCTCACCTACCCTCACTTACACTCACCTACTCTCACCTATCCTCACCTACACTCACCTGCCCTCACCTACCCTCCTGCCCTCACCTACACTCACCCGCCCTCACCTACTCTCACCTGCCCTCACCTGCTCTCACCTCTCACCTATCCTCACCTACTCACCTGCCCTCACCTACTCTCACCTACCCTCACCTACACTCACCCCACGCCCTCACCGACTCTCTACCCTCACCTGCCCTCACCTGCCTCACCTGCCCTCCTACTCTCACCTGTCCTCACCTACTATCACCTGCCCTCCTACCCTCACCTACACTCCACCTACCTCACCTGCCTCACCTACTCTCACCCTATCACTCACCTACACTCACCTGCCCTCACCTGCTCTCACCTACCTCACCTACTCTCACCTACCCCTCACCTGCCTCACCCGCCCTCACCTACTCTCACCTACCCTCACCTACTCCTGCCCTCCACCTACCTCACCTACCCTCCACCCGCCCTCCTACTCTCACCTACCCTCCTGCCTACACTCCTGCCCTCCACCCGCCCTCACCTACTCTAACCTGCCCTCACCTGCTGTCACCTGCCTCACCTACTCTCACTGCCTCACCTACACTCACACCTCACCTGCACTCACCTACCTCACATGCCTCACCTACTCTCACCTATCACCACCTACTCTCACCTACCCTCCTTTACTCACCTACCTCACCTGCCCTCACCTCTCTCACTTGCCCTCCTCACACTCACCTACCCTCACCTACCACTCACCTACCCTCACCTGCCCTCACCCTGCTCTCACCTGCTTTACCTGCTCTCACTACCCTCACTGCACTCACCTGCCCTCACCCCGCCCTCCTGCTCTCACCTCACCTGCTCTGCCTGCCCTCTGCACTCCCACCTACCCTCACCTACACTCACCTGCCCTCACCTGCCCTCCTCCCTCACCTACTCTCACCTACCCTCACCTGCCCCACCTGCCCTCACCTACACTCAGCCGCCCTCACCTACTCTCACCTACCCTCACCTACACTCCTGCCCTCACCTGCCCTCACCTACTCTCACCTGCACCTCACTACTCTCACCCGCCCTCACCTACTCTCACCTATCCTCACCTACTCTCACCTGCCCTCACCTACTCTCACCTGCCCCTCACCTCTCTCACCTGCCTCACCTACTCTCACATGCCCTCACCTACATTCACCTGCCTCACCTACTCTCACCTATCCTCACCTACTTTCACCCGCCCTCACCTGCCCTCACCTACACTCACCTACTCTCACCTATCCTCACCTGCCTTTCTAACCTCACTCGTCTCTATGATTATAAATCGTCTTTGGACGGTTTTGTTTATAACTTAACCTTCCCTAACCTGACCTCTTTTAATTTAACCTAAATTAACCTGACTTATTTTAACTTAATCTAACCTAACCTGACCTGTTTTGAAAGCAACCAATCTAACCTAACCCTAACCTGTTTTTAGCAATCACAACCTAACATGACCTGTTTTAACCTAACCTAGACTAATCTGACCTCTTTTAACTGTAGCAAACCAAACTTACCTAACTAACTTGCACCTAACCTTACCTGTCTTTACCTAACCAAGTTTCCCACTTTGACCTATCAAAGCTATTAAATTAAACTAACTTAGCTTAACGTTGCCAATCTCACTTAACCTATCCTAACATAACCTAACCTAACTGTCTCTCTTGACTTAACTTAACTTAGCAGACCAAACCTAAATTTTCTGTGATTTAACCGAACTAACCTATCCAACCATTATCTAAGATAGGTGTTGTCTTGTATCGAAGGTCAAATCCAGCCCAGTGATCAATGCTATTGTTGACCTTTGTCAGATACCTGCTAAACATTTGCAAGATTAAAATAAGTTACAATAATGTGAGTATAAAAGAGTAAAATATATACATGAATGATTATATTATTTATATCACTCGACTGAGTTGTGACGTCATTAAATTACTAATTAAAATTATATATACAGAGAAGTATCATAGTACTAAAAGTTAGTTCAATAATTCATAAGTCATATATAATTACGGGCCAATATTTTGTTTCATTAACTTTAAACAAAGAAAATTTATTTGACATTTAAGTAATTTATTGCAATTTATGTATGACCGTGTATGATGGAGTATAGGTGGCAGTGATGCCACACGCGTAACAACTGACTGGTGAACACTAAGGGCTCGTTTACACGATCAGTTACCACGTATGGTGGTCGCGCACGCCTCGGATCAATGGTGAAGCATGGGGACGGGTAGAGTACTGACCACTGTTTAGTGGAAGGTGTGTTTACACTGAACTGCCACACCGTCGTTACCGGCCAGTGTGTGGTAGACTGCTGGGCAAGAGGTTCATGGCTCCCAGACAGACGGAGTCTTGACGGACGGCTGCACTGTTGTGTGTTTGGCCATGGGATGATACTGAAGAAAAAACAAAGAAAACAGACTATGCCTGTGAAAAACTGGGTAGAACAAATCGTGGTATTTATAACCGTCTTTGCTGACATGCAGCGTGAGGACACGCAGGACGTGCAACGATACATTTGCATGACCCTGAAATGTACAACACACTCTTGGATAAAGTACGTCCACACATTTCCAGGACGGATACAAATATGAGGGACTCTATAGGTGGCGGGGGCCCACGTAGGTGGCCACTCAACAATTGGGCCCGTCCACACGATGAGTTAGTGCCTGGCGGGCTTTTGCCCGTTTACCGGCAAACCTGTGTGTTGTTGCACACGGGGGTGCTGGGCGGCAGTCATAGTCTGGCGCCGGTAGCTATGGTGGTTGGCAGTGGCGGGTGCGGTACAATCACCATGGTGTGTCGCAGGAATAATCCCCGGACAGTTAAAGCGAAGAGCATAGCGTTGTGTACTATAATAATTGCCTATATGCAAAAAAGAACCAAATGCAGAAAAGGAATGGTGCAGAGTGGTTAGGTCGAAGAAAAGTATTGGAAGTCATGCCACGATTTTACGTGAACTGCAAGATGGACATGAGCAAGACTTCACCAATTACATGAGGAATGGACCCCAACACCTTTACAAACTTCTAGCGAAAATGGAACCATATATAAAAAAAACAGGATACCAATATGAGGGAGAGTATATCTGCAGAGGCTCGTCTAGGTCAATGCTCATATATCTTTGAACTGGGTGCACCTACACGTCACTTCAGTATAGAACGAGGATATCAAAACAAAGTTTGTCTCTCATACCTGCAACTTGTCAAGCCATGTATGAAGTACTCAAGGAAGATTACTTGCAGGTGAGATTTGTAGTACATAAAATTCATTGAATAATGTTAGAATTATGATATGCATAGACAGGAAGCTATGGGACTAGAGTGAGGAGAGCGGCAGGAAAAGAATACACCAGAATGTCCTCATTACATAATACATAAACAATCTCCCGTTTATTGTCACGCCAATAATGTACATTGCATAAGCTTATTTGGTTATACACTGGACATCTGGACCGAGTCGGGAACATATACACATCACATTTGCAGTACTTAAATCGTTGCTCCATATCCGGCAGCAAACCACCAGGCAGGCGGACCATGATTTCTCTCAACGAAGGGGAATGGGCACTCCGTTGGTTTTGCCGCCAACGCTGCCAGATAACTGGCATTTTGCGCGTGCCCGCCGGGCACTGCTCGTTCGTGTGGACGGGCCTGGGCTCCCACACGTAACTGCCCTGGAAGGGTTGGTGGCTCAGTGTTGCCGTCTACACGATAACTGCCCGAGCACGGCTTCGTTATCATGCTTCGAAAACATGCTCTGAGACTGATCGTGGAAACGAGCCCTAACTCTCTACCATCTACCTCAGTCTCCCCGGCCCTCCCACCCCGCACAAGACTCTGTTAATTGCCAACATGTAAATCCCCCCCCCACCCAAAAAATAATAATAATAAATAAATAAATAAAGATTTTACTCTCATTCTTTGATATTGTTTATATGGTTCTTCTTGGTTTAAACATTTATTGTGTATACCTTTTCTGATTTGTCAAAAACCATACAATAACAATGCTTAAAAAGCGTAAGACTCAGTTATCAGACTTTTTTTTGTCCAATAAAATTTTGTAAAATTCTAAGCCAAATTATATTTCTGAAGCGAAAATATTTAACTAATATCAACCTTAACCCTTTCACAGCGGAAGGTAACCCTAAGCTGAATAAAATCGTCTGGCGGTAGCCAGAATGAAATGCCAAGTGCATGAAATGCGGTGAAAGGGTTAAAACTTACTGCCCATGTCACATGTCTGCCCACATCCCTGTCTATGATTGTTAATTAAGTGATACCGAGAACGACCAATGTCAATGAGGGTGAGCCACGGCCTGTATGCTTATAAACGTTTTCTAATGTTTTGGTTTATAATGGTTTTATATATCAGTGTTATTTAGTTTGGGTTGTTAAAACATTATGTAAGCCATATTCTGTTTTATAGATTATAAGGTGTAAAACTTTTAATGTATTGTATTAGGATTAGTTGGCAACCGAGCCATATTTGTGTGGTGGTGGTGATGGTCAAGACAGAGCAGCGTGAGCCACCGACTGAACCCGGACAGCACAGAGAACCAGGAACTCCAGGCCTGAGCATACACACGCCGACGTGGGGTACAAGATAGCCACCGAGTTGTGCGTGAAGTAATTGGAGATATTTGGACATGAAACTTGCTCTGTGAATGTAAATAGTGTAATATATGTCCTTTTTACATGACGAGTTTCCATATGCCCTTCCTCTCGGTCTTGAAAGTCCCGTGACAACTGACACTGTATAGGCATCAGTTTGTCTTCCCCGCTAATACCTCCATAAGGCCAGAGAAACTGTAGGTAATGCTTGTGGGTCACATACAGTATAGAGTATTAATCTACAGGAGTACTTTTATAGTCCGGGGGTGTGTGGGTCTGGGGGAGAAGTACGTGAAGCCAGGGAAAGGGTAATGGGGCACTAGAAGAGGTATTATGGGGGTGTGAAGGAGGGTATGGGTACCAAGAGCAGGGTGCAGGAGTCAGAGGAGGACACTCCTACACTACCCCTGATAACAATGAACCATTCGGTGTTTGTGTATATATATATATATATATATACATATATATATATATATATATATATATATATATATATATATATATATATATATATATATATATATATATATGCTGATAACTCCTAAGGAAGAAGAAACACAGAAGTTCCCAAGCGCTTTCGTGTAATTCACATCTCCAGGGTGAGGTACAGACTGTACTCACCCCTGGGATGTGAATTACGTGTTTCTTTCTTTCCTGTGATTATCAGCATATACCTGGATACGCGCAACTACAGTGATTTGCTTGCATATATATGTAATAATATGTATATATGTATATATATATATATATATATATATATATATATATATATATATATATATATATATATATATGTGTGTGTGTTTGTGTGTGGTGTGTGTGTGTGTGTGTGTGTGTGTGTGTGAGGAGGTGTGTGTGTGTGCAGTACTCGTGTGAGGAGGAGGTGGGTATATGTCACCAGCCCCCTCCCTCTTGCGCCCTCACAATGCCTAACCCTACCTCCTTCCTCCCATCTCCCCCCACCTCCCACACTTGGCACCGCCGCCACCGCCATTCCTCGCTGCTGTGATGGCTGGCGTCGCGTGCGGCCGTAGGGGTAAAGTAGGAGGAGGTGGCGGAGAGCCCTTAGCGCAACTGTTGAGAGGTTGCAGGGGTGTAGGAGAGAGGAAGGTGGGGGAGGTGAGTTAAGAGGGAGGGAGGAGGGAGGAGTAGGAATAAGCAGGAAGGAGTGGGGGAGGGTAAATGGTTAAGAGGAGGGAGGAGGAGAATAGAAAGATTAAGAGGGAGGGAGGGAGGGAGGAGTAGAAAGGTAAGAGGGAGGGGAGGAGGGAGGGTAGAAAGGTTAAGAGGGAGGGAGGAGGGAGGGTAGAAAGGTTAAGAGGGAGGGAGGAGGGAGGGTAGAAAGGTTAAGAGGGAGGGAGGGAGTGAGGTTAAGAAGGAAAGAGATGGGAGGAAGACAAGGAGGAGGGAAGGAGGGAGACAGGGAGGAGGCAGGGAGATAGAGAGGGAAGGAGGGAAGGAGTGTGTGAAAGAGCAAGGACAGAGGGAAGGAGAAAAGGACGAAATTTAGAGGGAAGCAGGAAGATAGAGAGGGAGGGTAGGAACGAAAGAGAAAGGGGGGAAGGATAGAGGGAGGGAGATCTTTCGAGAGTCAATTTAGTTTTTAAGCTTAATTAATCACACATTTGCAAGTGGCGTCTCTTAGAGATTTGGTGGTGCGTCTCTCACACACACACCCTTGACCACCGAAGGGTCACAAACAAATTAGAACACCTCAAATGTTACAATTGTATCAAGCTTCCCTTGCTGCTGTCAGGGAACGTGTAAACGAACTCAAACAAAATGCATGGGAGACATATGTCAACAGCCTGAACCAACACACATCCCTCAGCAAAGCCTGGAAAGACATAAACACAATCAGAGGTAAAAACAGTAGACACGTCTCCCATCCAAACCCTCTGCAAAAGTCGAATGAGCTAATAACAAAGTGGGCTCATGTGTCGAGCTATGACATGTTACCAGCTAGGACTCGGGGACTCCTTGATGCGAAGTCTGTAGAGAGAAGTAATCTTATTAACTTTATGCTGGGCAAACAGCACGATGAGTGTGATGTTCCATATACTGAGTGGGAGCTTGACGCCACCCTCGCCAGGGGTAGGTCTACTTCCCCTGGAGAGGACGGAGTCACCTACAACATCGTTAGACTACTAAGGCGCGTGCTAGGCAATCCATTGTTGGTATTGTACAATATGAGTCATGCCGAGGGCCAACTACCCACATCATGGACCAGCAGTATTGTTGTACCAATACCGAAACCAGGACAGCCTGATGCCTTTCGTCCCATATCACTAACCAGCTGCCTGTGTAAAACCTTTGAGAGGATGGTTCTTGGCAGACTCTTATATAGAATCAGAGAACACATGTCTCCTAACATAAATGGCTTCACCCATGGTAAAGGTGTACATAATTGCATCACCACATTCCTAACTGTGCATGGTGATGAAAGGCACAGATACACCACATTTCTTGACCTAAAAGCTGCATTTGATATTGCCAATAGGCAACTGATATTGTACGAACTAGCCAAAATGGATATAGCAGGTAGGCTGTTACACTGGATAAGTGGTTACCTAACCAACAGAAGGGCTGCTGCACTGTTTCAGGGTTACAAAAGTGAAGTTAAAGATATGCAACTTGGTACCCCTCAAGGTGGAGTACTTAGCCCCACTTTGTTCAATGTTCTTATGAATGCATTATTAAATTTAATACCAGACAACCCCAGCAATATCTCAATCAGCTATGCTGATGATATTCTTATACATACTAAAACTCATCGTGAAATGCAAACCACCCTGAACCATGTATACGCAGCCTGTGAGAACCTCGGTCTTATTATCTCCACTGAGAAAACTAAGGTGTTCAACAAACAAGCTGGTAACCGCAAACGCGGCCCCGCCAAGTTCAAGATAGGTAACAACACTATTGACTATGTTTCTTCTTTTAAATATCTTGGTGTTTCCGTCCCTTGTACCCTACCTGCCATACAACAGCTAACCCGCCAATGTACTGACAGACTGAGACCTCTTAGAAGTGTAGCGGGGTACAGCCCGCACTATGGTGCTAATATTAGAATTGTTAAAACAATGTACCTAGGCTATATAAGATCTCTGATAGATTACCACGCACCAGCCCTGGTCATTCGTGACGGGAAAGGCGTTGACAAGCTCGAGAAAATGCAAAATAAAGCCCTCAGAATTATCCTAGGATGTCCCATGAGCACTAAAGTACTTAATATGAGGAAAGAACTAGGTATACCCAGTGTTAAAGATAGAATAATTGAAGTCAACCTCATGATAGCCCTGAGGCTTCTGCGTGGTGATCCTGATAACATTGTTTCCTTAAAATTGCTAGAATGTATGAACCATGGGACTACTGAGTCTAAATGGATCCAAACTACAGCTACACATATGAAGATGTTTGGACTAGACCACCTGTACAAAGTTGAGACACAACAGCGCTTCCTGCCACCCTGGCGGACAGTTCCCTTCGATATCACAATACCGACGTATCCGCCTAAAAAATTAATTATACAAAGCATTTATCTCCAACACACTGCCAAATTGAGAGCTCTTGAACACATACACATACTACAGACTGATGATAATATCACACAGACCATCTACACTGATGGATCTCTTAACACCGCCTGTGGGAGGGCTGGAAGTGCTATTGTTGTGACTCAACCTGACGGTAATATAATTGAGAAAGGAGTTAGAATTAACAACTGGGCATCCACTCTACAAATTGAATTAGTTGCCATACTCACAGCTATTAAATTCATTGAAACCACTGTTACTGACAGTCTCATCATCACTGACTCTCTATCCTCACTACTTGCCCTTGGTACCCTCGACTCAGGTTGTCACGCTCTTGTCTCTGAAGCCAGACACAAATATGCGTGCCTTGTTGACCGGGGTGTCAAGGTCAAACTGTTGTGGATCCCCTCTCACATAGGCCTCATAAAACATGACAGAGTTGATGCCCTCGCCAAACTCGCGTCTAACAAAGACACCGTTGAATACAATTTGGGTCTGTCAAAAAGAACCCTTAAAACTGTCATTAGGAAAGAACTTATTGATGAGTTTGACGAAAGTTGACTAGTGCAAACAGGCACTAGTCGATCCATAGTTTACCATGATGAGATGTATCAAGTGAAACATGTATATGGAGCAAGTAACAAGATCACTAGATTACAAGATGTTGTAACCACTAGATTAAGGTTAGGATATAAGTACCTTTGGCAGTATGTTCCTCAAGCAGATGTAAACAAAACTAAATGTAAAGTGTGTGGCCAGACATATGGCCACACACTTGAACACTACGTCCTCGACTGTGTGAAGATAGAACCTTTTAGGGACAGGTCCAAGCACACTGTGTGTGAAATGGCACAACACTTCATCTCTAATGGCAAGATAGCCGACATATTAAGATTGTATCCACTTTTTTGCACTTAGTAACTATATCAGTTCTCATGTACAGAACCAATTACGCAATGTGCTTGAATACTTCTCACGTAAATGTGAATAACAAAGTGTGAGGCCAGACATACTGCCTCACACGCCTGTACTCACGCAGTTGTAAATAAGTTACCCTTTATGTATAGAACTAAACAAATAATGTAATTGAAATACTGTGTAACATTCAGTGCCATAATATCCTGACAACGAGGGTTAATTATTATGACCCGTTTTAAACTCTACTCTGTAATCCTTTTGCTCTACCGCTCACAGGATGAGTGTGGGGTGCACAATAAAGTAGCCGCTGTAAGCAGCAAAATCAAATCAGGGTCAAGACGTACCTGGCGCTGCTCTGGCAGCAGCCACATCAACTGTTATGTTGGCCCATACCAACTCCTTCCCCTGAACCCCTCCTCCCCACCGGAATATCAACAAGTTCTCGCCAGAAGTTACTATTTAATTTAGGAAAGGAATGGAACCAGTGTTGAATAGTGGTGAACAGTGCTTAAGTCAGTGAAAAACAACTCGGCAGTAACAGCTGAGTTTTACCCAAGCTAACCTTCACACAGTGAGGTCCCAGGTACCCAGTGATAATTGCCCCTGAGACTCTACAACACCAGCTATGTGTTAATCCGTCCACGATAGGGAGGCCTGGAACCACACCTCACCCACTTGAGTGAGTGAGATCCTGTGACACCAGACCACGTGGTGTCCCCATAATGCTAGGACACCACATAGTGAATGTGTTGCTACAGCATCATGCGATGCCCCTCATAACACCATCTGTGAGGGAATTATTACACCACATCAGGCCCCTCATACACCACCTGTGAGGGAATCACTACACCACATCAGGCCCCTCATAACACCATCTGTGAGGGAATTACTACATCATCAGGCCCCTCATAACACCACCTGTAAGGGAACTACTACTCCACGTGATGCCTCTCATAACGCCATCTGTGAGGGAGTTCCTTTTCTACGTGTCTGCTGTTCAATACCTCAGCGCACATGATCAAGGTGACCTCCACTGTAAACATTAATCTGTATGTTCACTGTATGTTCCTTTACCTTTCTCTAATGAAGACTTTTGTTAAACCACCAATGTATGTAATAAGTCATTTATGTCCAATGTATATTTTCAGCCTTCGGGCTGCAGAACTTTTTCAGAACTTTTTCAATAAACCGTTAATTATAATTATTATTATTACTTACACACACACACACACACACACACACACACACACACACACACACACACACACACATATATATCCCTTATTTTAATTGTGAGGTAAAATATTCAGGTCACGCCTCTCACCAACTTGCTATAGCCGTATCAGATGAATCACTCCCAATTCTCGTTCTCACTCATAAAACAAGCGTTCACTCTCATGAAACACGAGTTCACTCCCCTCATAAAACAAGAGTTCACTCCCCTCATAAAACAGAGCTCACTTCTCTCACAAAACAAGAGCTCACTCCCCTCACAAAACAAGAGTTCACTCCCCTCATAAAACAAGAGTTCACTTCTCTCACAAAACAAGAGTTCACTCCCCTCATAAGACAGTATCGATATCGTCTCATAACAAACTGCTCCGCTTTACTTGTTCTGAACGATATACTGCCTGGCTCACTTCCTGGGCCAGATCCTCAAAAGATTCTATACTGTAATTTTTCTTGTCTAAAAATGTGTGGTCGCTTTTAATTAACTTAATGCAGGGATACATTACCAGACGTTCGTAAATTAAGTTTTCTTTCTCCCGTAATTGGTGATGTGAGAAACCATGTTTGTGTGTCGCCGTAATGCCAGTAAGTCGAGTGGATAAGTTCTCATATCTCCAGTTAAGTTATGACGTTAACTTACATGCAGTATATACCATTGAGAGTACAACTACTGGCTCCTCCTCCTCCCTCTACCCTCTCCCCCTCAACCGCCTCCCCGTCTACCTCCCTCCCCCTCTACTCTCTCTCCCTCAACGTCCTCTCCCTCAACTCCCCTCCCTCACCTCCTCCCGCTACCTTTCCCCCTCTACATATCCCCCCCTCTACCTCCACCCTCTACCCCTTCCACCTCCCGCTGTGAGTTATCGTGTCTGTGTGTGCGTCGATCTACTTCTTGTTTCTTATGTGTTTATCAGCATATGCATACATGGATCACGCGCACCTACAGTGATTTATTTGTATATATATATATATATATATATATATATATATATGTATATATATATATATTTATATATATATATATATATATATATATATATATATATATATATATACATATATATATATATATATATATATATATATATATATATATATATATATATATATATATATATATATATATATATATATATATATATATATATATATATATATATATATATATATAAAACTAATTTCGTCTCATTTACATCATCATAAACAATCATCGCCAAAATTTGTCTTCCCGAAGTTATGAAGTTTAGTGAAATAAAAACCTTGTTTATGTTTCACTTCAAAGACGTTCCCCCTTCCCTTCCTCCCTTCTCTCTCCCTCCCTCCTTCCTCCTCTGTCGAATTCTCTTTTCTCTCTGCCTCTGTTTCTCCCCCCCTTGTCTGCCCCCTCCTTGCTTCCCCCCTCTTCCCCTGCATCACTTTCCTTCCTTCCATCTCTCCCTCCTTGCTTTAGGTAGTGCAAAATGAAGCCATGCGCATCATTCTAGGTTGCCCAAAATCAACCAGAATTGTAAACATGAGGAAAGAGCTCGGACTGCCCTCCCTATCTGAGAGGATAGCTCTACTTAATACCATGTTTTGTGTCAAAGTTTTGTAGAACAATGGTTTACAAACTACAGCTCAAACTGAGTTGATGTTCTATCTAAGTAATCCCGACCATCTCGCCAACCTTCCACAAAAGACTCTCTTTGGGGCGTGGCTTCATAAAAGTGTTGCAGATCTCTTGAAACTGAATGTCCCAATCACCCCAGACGAACCTATTAATGCCATTCCTCCTTGGCTGGATATATCAGTTCCTATTAATTACACTCCTGTTGGTAGTAAGCAAATGTTAAACACCGATGTGGTGAGATGTGTCACACTAGAAACTATTAACAGACACATAGAGAGTATTAAATCAAGTGAATGTTATGCTTTTACTGATGGTTCTGTGCAGACAAACACAGGTAGAACAGGCTGTGCAATTGTAATATATAAAGAAAAAGAGATGATAGTGTCAAACAAACAAAGGCTGAACAACTGGGCCAGCACAACACAAACTGAACTAACTGGAATCTACTTAGCCACAGACTACCTCAAAGAAAATGGAGGTGGGGTGATATTCTGTGACTCTCAAAGTGTTTTGAAATCAATGAACAGCCCATCAGGCTCTATGTCTAAAGTTGTATGTGATATTAAAAGGAATGTGATAACTGCCAATGAGAACAACTTTCGTATCGAATTTGTGTGGATTCCGTCCCATGTTGGAATCAGGTATCATGAGCGTGCTGATAGACTGGCCAATGAGGCATGCAAGAAAGAAAATGTTGACCTTGACCTTGGCCTGTCCAATGCTGTAATTGAAAACATTCAAGTCAGAATCATGAACTCTGATCTAGAAGAAGTGAGAAATGCAGAGAGACCTAACAGTTGTAGCATTAGTAAATATGACAAATTTTGTGACAAGAGGTACCGGTATGGCCAGCATAAGGACAGAACCAGACAATGTGATGTAGTCGTGGCCAGAGTTAGGCTAGGATACAGACACATCTGGCAAGTTAGTAACGCTGTACCCATACCGGAACACTCAGCATGTAAACTTTGTGATAAACCTCTAAAGCATACACTTGAACACTATATTATTGAATGTGACACTGTCAAACACTTCAGGCCACCTGACTTATTGTATCTTGAACTATGTAATTACTTCATTGAATCAGGTGTGCTTGAGGACATTCTTGCTGTTTATCCCAAATTTGCTAGCCCACACTGATTAGTCTTCAATTAGAATATGACTCCAATGTATGTGATCCACTGACCTATATATATTGCTAATGAATATGATGTATTTCCTTCTTTGTGTACGAACCTCTGTCCTGCATGGCAGTGAACAGTGGCATTACCCACATGAATCTGACTTCTATACATTTATAGCTGTTAATGAATATGATGTATTTCTTTGTGTATGAACCTCTGTCCTGCGTGGCAATGAGAAGTGATACCACCCTCAGTGTCAAGACCTGACTGAATTACTCAGAATAGGCAAACTGTACTACAAGCTCTGCCAATAAATTTATTAAACTAAAAACCTCTCAACCATAATCCCTCCCTCCCTGCCTCTCTCTCTCTACTTCTTGCCTCCTCTCTCTCTCTCTCTCTCTCACATTGCATTTTCATTACCCCCCTCCCTCCTTCTCTCATTCTCTCTATATCCCTCCCTCCCATACTCCTTTCCCCTCCCTTCTCCCTCACTTTATCTCCCTCCCTCCCTCCTACAAAGCTGCAATATCATATTTATTATTGTATTTTAACGTCTTGGTAATTAAGGCAAATATTACACACTCCATCATTTTAACATTGTTTTATAGATATTAATTAGAGAACCAATTTTGTTGGTACCAAAATATTACGTCTTGATAAACAACACTTAAACTCTATATTATAATTGATAGACAGACAGGAAATGACGGACAGGCAGACTGACAGACAGACAGACAGATAGATAGATATTCAGTAAAATCATCATACAAGGTTACAATAATCAGTATGTACAGTATATATATATATATATATATATATATATATATATATATATATATATATATATATATATATATATATATATATATATACGTGGAGAGAGAGAGAGAGAGAAAAAGAGAGAATACAGGTGTATAGTTCAGCATGTATACAGTGTACGCAATACAGGTATACAGTTAAACATCTATATAGACAACGCAAGTATACAGTGTACACAGAAGGGGTAGTAGGTAAATGATTTACCTATATGATATTAATAATTGTTTATAATGGTCAGCTTCTTTTTATCTTAAGTAAATAAGTACATTCTTAAATAACTAGTTACGATAAATTAGATGTCCCAGTATGCGATCCATTGTGGGGAGGGATGGTAACCTTAGCTGCCATACCTCGTAGGTGAGGTGTGCGTCGGGGTGACGTGAGAGGAATGGAAGGTTGTGAGGAGAGGAACGACCAAACTGGTGGTGAAGAAACACACCGAGGATACGGCAACAACGACAACAACACCTAAGTGTACCAACTCATTCAGTCCCTTGATAGACGAATTGGACGTTAGTACAGTCAGGGACAGGGATGACAAGGAAGGTATAAAATCTTTAATTGTTGGTGACTCACAGGTAAGGTACATGGAAAGGGCCTTTTGTGGTAAAAACAAAAATAGGATGAGGGTGTGTTTGCCAGGAGCTGGGGTGGGGGATATAATTGACAGGATGGACAATATCTTGTCTGGTAATGGGAACAAACCCATTATCTGCCTAAGTGCAGGAGGCAATGATATTGGCCGGTGTAGGAGCGAGGAGCTTCTTGATAAGTTCAAGGTAGCTATAGATCGTATTAGGACTAAGGGAGGGATCCCTATCATATGTGGTGTCCTCCTTAGAAGGAGAGTTAGCAATGAATGGTTGTCAAGGGCAGTTGGTGTCAACGGTCGTCTTGACGGATATTGCAAGTCAATATCAGTCCCATTCATTGACAACTGGGACAACTTCTACTGCAGAAGGGACCTTTATGCTAGGGATGAGGTACACCTGTCTCGGAATGGGGTGGAAACCCTGGCTGGGTCTCTAGAGGGGGCAGTTCAAAAGATATCGAAGTCTTTAAACTGCTAGGGGAACATATGAGCACAGGGGAGGAGGAGACTGCAGTGGGAGCGGGTAAACAAAGTGACAGACTACAGGGAAATAGTGTTAGGAATGATGACAAACTAAATGAGACAGGGAGTTTAAACCTAAACGCGGTAAAGGGAGGACTCAGAACACGACCAACTTAAATGTCTACTATGTAAACAGTAGAAGCATGAGAAATATAATGGATGATATTAGGGCCTTGGTATGTACCGAAAAAATCGATATAATTGCATTCACTGAAACATGCATCAACCTAGACTCACGTGAGTTACCTGTCGAATACCAAATTGCGGATTACAAATTGTTCCATACCGATAGGCCGTCCAGGAAAGGAGGCGGTGTAGCCATCTTTGTCAGGGATAATCTGAAGTGTGAAATAAATAAGGAAATAAAAACTGAGCGGAATGCAGAAACAATTTGGATAGAATTAATCGACGGTAGGGAAAAATTAATCATAGGAGTACTATATAGACCTCCCAATCTTGATAGAGTTAATGAGCGACTTACCTGGGATGAAATGCGCAGGGCTTCCATACACAACAAAGTCTGTATTGTAGGCGATTTTAACCTTGGCTGAATAGATTGGACTGACCTTACGGGTAACTCAGTATCAGAGGATTTCCTCGAAACGATCCAGGACTGTTTGCCAAGTCAACATATAACCGAACCCACCCGGGGTAATAATATACTCGATTTAGTTCTGTCGAACAGAGAAAACCTCATTAGCAATGTCGAGGTAGGGAACGAACTTGCAAACAGAGATCACAAAGAAATTAGATTCCAGTTAGATTTTCAGGTCAGACGTAAAGGGAATTCCATTAAAGTCCCAGATTTCAGAAGGGCAAACTTTGATAGTTTAAAGAGGCAGCTGAGAGAGGGGGGTGTCGCGTTTGGGTGTGAACCTGACAGATGACACCGACCTGATAACGAGATCTGAGATTGCCGAGTTCCACAACAATTTAAATAATGAGTTACTTAATGCACAAAGGCAGAACATACCATACAAACAACTCAGATCAGACAACAATGACCCTAAATGGATAAATAATTATTTAAAGAACATTATTGGCCAAAGGAAGGCTAGAGGTAGAAGGATAAACCGTGGCGAAATTTACCTCCGGGAGTATTATAAGGCATTGGCCGGTAGGGTTAAGACCGAGATAAGAAAAGCGAAGAGGAATTATGAACTGAAGATGGCAGGGGAGGCGAAATCAAACCCCAAAGGATTCTACCAAATGAATCAAACTAAAACACGAGATAAGATTGGACCAATATGCTCAGATACCGGCGAGCTAACTGATAACGACGGAGAAATGAGCAATAATCTGAATAAATATTTTTCAACAGTTTTCACTACCGAAAATTTAAACATAATACCCGAGGCACGGACTCTATTCAGAGATAGTGAAGAAAACAAATTAATGGTGGCTAAATGCTTTGATGTTAACTAATAATGGGTCACCTGGTTGATGAGATGTTTGCCCAGGTAAAGGAATGTAAGGAAAGAGCTTAGTATGCCCTTAGCAAGAGTTGTTTAACACTCTGTCATTAAACAGTTGTGTGCAGAATCCTAGAGGATAGCGAATGTAATACCAATGATTTTCAAGAAAGGGGGATAGATCACTGTCCTCCTAACTACCATAATCGATCTAACATCAATAGGCGAGTAGAATTACTAAAATCAATTATTTCGTCCATTTCAGAGCACCTGGAAAGCACAAGTTGATCAGATTCCCAGCAAAAGCCACAAGCAGGTGTTTAATGTCTAATAATCTCATTCTTTTCATCAGATTCAGATGGGTGGACGAGGGCACAATTATTATGTGGTATATCTCGACTTTAGCAAGGTCTTCGACAGTCAAAAGACTAATTAGAAAGGTAGAAGTGCATGGCATCAAGGTAATATCCTTACCGCATGTATTGGGGCGTGGTTTGGAACAGAAAAAGCGGTGACATAAGCAACTTTCTACATCATAGCATTAGACAACCACTGAGTGGAGTTCCCCAAAGCTCAGTACTTGGACCATTATCATTTATTATGCATAAAAACAGATATCGGCATAGACAACAACATAAGTAAAATTTGCTGATATTATTACTAAAATAGGGCGTCTTCTCATCAAAGCGAGACTCTGCAAAACTGCAGGAAGAAGATCTAAACAAATTTTTTCGAATGGTCGGAAAAATAGCAGATGAAATTCCGCGTGGACAAATGTAGATACTCAGTATAGGAGATGTAAACAGGGAAACCTTGAATGTGAACAACGATGCCATTGTGGAGATCCGACTACGAGAGGAATTTGGGAGTAATGATAGAAATCTTCAGCCAAGTAAACAATGTATTTTTTGCCTTCGTAACAAAGGCTAATAGGTTCATACAAAAGTGTTAATTTTAAGACTAGCGATTATTATATCAACATGAGACCTCACCTGGATACGCAGTTTAGTTCAAAATATTTTAGAATGGATATAGAATCCTTGGAAAGAATCCAGAGAGGAGAATGACAAAGACTAATCCGGGCATTAGGAACCTTGAATGAAGCAGGTTAAATCATGTAATTTGCCTCCTCGAGACGTAGAGTGAGGGGCGACATGATACAGAATATAAATGGAAGTCAGGGTTAAAACAAAGGGGACATTACAAAAGGTACTCAAACTATCAACCAGAACTTCGGGCATCGTAACAATGGTTTAAATTAGACAAATTTATAGATTTCGGCGTGAAATAGGTCTGGTTTGAAACAGAAGTGGATGAATGGAACAAGTTACCATCATCATTCTCGAATACCTGGATAGTTTCAAACATAGGTTGGAAGCTTATATGAGCAATAGGGGTTGGGTATAAACGGGACTGCCCAGTATGGGTCAATAGGCCCGCTGCAGTTTCCTCCATTCTTATATTCTTATGTTCATCCGAGGTAGTGATGTCGGAGGAGGTGGCAGGTGTTAGCCCGCATGCCCGCCTCTCATCCAATCAACATTCATCTGGTACACTATTAAGTCAGATTTTGCAGTCCATCTTGAGTCACACACTGTAGAATGTGTGTGTGTGTGTGTGTGTGTGTGTGTGTGTGTGTGTGTGTGCGTGCGAAGTAACAGATATTCTTATATCCAAATCATCATTATACCTTTATGGTGTATGGTAAAACCTGGTGGTCCATGTAAAACCTAGAAAATTTACTATAGTTTACGATGAGTGATTTCCGTCCTCTTCCTCCTTGAGTTTGCGAGTTTCCTGTGTGTAACCGACCAAAAGATAATGTTTTATGATATGCTAACGTTCCAACCAACTATCACATAGCACCATCACAGCGCCAGTACAGCACCATCACAGCGCCAGTAGAGCACCATCACAAACGGTACAGCACCATCACAGCGCCAGTACAGCACCATCTGAGAGCCAGTACAGCGCAAGTACAGCGCCAGTACTGGCATAATCACAGCGCCAGTAGAGGCGCGCCATCACAGAGCCGGTACAGCACCATCACCCAGAGCCAGTACAGCTTTTCCATCACAAGAGCCAGTACAGCACCATTACAGAGCCAGTGCAGCACCATCACCTGCAAGAATGATACAGCACCATCACAGCGCCAGTACAGCACCATCACCAAACCAGTACCAGCACCATCCTGAGAGCCAGTACAGCACCATCACAGAGCCAGTACAGCACCATCACAGAGCAGTACAAGACCACCATCACAGCGCCAGTACCAGCACCATCACAGCACCAGTACAGCACCATCACAGCGTCAGTACAGCACCATCACAGCGCCAGTACAGCACCTATCACAGAGCCAGTACAGCACCATCACAGCGCCAGTACCAGCACCATCACAAACCATTTTAGCACCAATCACAAGAGCCAGTACAGCACCATGACAGAGCCAGTACAGCACCATCACAGAGCCAGTACAGCACCATCACAGAGCCAGTACTGTAACACAAAATAAGAGCCAATACAGCACCATCATACAGCACCATCTGAGCCAGTACACAACACCATCACAGAGCCAGTACAGCACATCACAAATTCAGTACAACACCATCCACAGAGCCAATACAACACCATCACCAGAGCCAGTACCAGCACCATCCCACAGAGCCAATGCAGCACCATCATACAGCACCATCACAGAACCAGTACAACACCATCACACCAAACCAGTACAGCACCATCTGGCACCATCACAGAAACCAGTACAGCACCATCACAAACCAGTACAGCACACATCACAAACCAGTACAACACCATCATACAACACCATCCCACACCAGAACCAGTACAGCACCATCACCAAACCAGTACAACACCATCTGAAGCCAGTACAGCACCATCACAGAACCAGTACAGCGCACCATCCACAGAAACCAATGCAGCACCATCACAGAGCCAGTACCAGCACCATCACAGAGCCAGTACAGCACCATCATGCAGCACCATCACAGAGCCAGTACAACCATCACCAGAGCCGGTACAGCACCATCACCAGAACAGTACAGCACACCATCACCAGGCCAGTACGGCACCATCACAGAACCAGTACCAGCACCATCACAAACCAGTACAGCACCATCCACCAGGGCAGTACAACACCATCACAGAAGCCGATACAGCACCATCACAGCAACAGTACAGCACCATCACAGAGCCAGTACAGCACCATCACAGAGTCAATACAACACCATTACAGAGCCAGTACAGCACCATCACAGGTCAGTACAGCACCATCAGAGCAGTACAGCACCATCTGGAGAACCAGTACAACTTTCATCACAGCGCCAGTGCAGCGCAGCAGCGCCAGTACAGCACCATCACAGCGCCAGTACAGCACCATCACAGAGCCAGTACAGCACCATCACAACGCCAGTACAGCACCATCACAGAGCCAGTACAGCACCATCCACCAGAAACCAATGCAACACCATCACAGAAACCAGTACAGCACCATCACAGAGCCAATGCAGCACCAGCATCACCAAACCGGTACAACACCATCACAGAGCAGTACCTTTCATCACAGCGCCAGTACAGCACCATCCTGAAACCAGTACAGCACCATCACTGCGCAATGCAGCACCATCACAGAGCCGTACAGCACCATCACAGCGTCGTGCAGCACCATCACAGAACCAGTACAGCACCATCACAGAGCAGTACAGCACCATCACAGCGCCATGCAGCACCATCACAGCACCAGTAAGAGCACCATCACAGCGCCGAGCACAGCACCATCACAGCGCCAATGCAGCACCATCACAGAGCCAGTACCAGCACCATCACAGCAACAGTACAGCACCATCACAGAGCCAGTACAGCACCATCACAGCGCCAGTACAGCACCATCACAAGCCAGTACCAACTTCCACCACAGCGCCAGTGCAACACCATCACAGCGCCAGTACAGCACCATCACAGCGCCAGTACAACACCATCACAGAGCCAGTGCAGCACCACAGCGCCAGTACAGCACCATCACCAGAGCCAGTACAGCACCATCACAAGAGCCAGTACAGCACCACCACAGCGCCAGTACAACACCATCACAGCGCCAAAGTACAACACCATCTTACAGCGCCAGTACAACACCATCACAGAGCAAGTGCAACACCATCACAGAAACCAGTACAGCACCATCACTGCACCAATGCACAGCACCATCAGCGCCAGTACAGCACCATCACAGCACCAGTACAGCACCATCACAGTGCCAGTGCAGCACCATCACAGAGCCAGTACAGCACCATTACAGCGCCAGTACAGCACCATCACAGAGCCAGTACAGCACCATCGGTGCCAGTACAGCACCATCACAGAAGCCAGTACAGCACCATCACAGAGCAAGTACCAACACCATCACAGCACCAGTACAGCACCATCACAGAGCCAGTACAACACCATCACAGAGCCAGTGCAACACCATCACAGTGCCAGTACAGCACCATCACAGCACCAGTACAGCACCATCACAGCGCCAGTACAGTACCATCACAGCGCCAGTACAGCACCATCACAGCGCCAGTACAGCACCATCACAGCGCCAGTACAGCACCATCACAGAGAGCCGGTACAGCACCATCACAGAGGCAGTACAGCACCATCACTGCACCAGTACAGCACCATCACAGCGCCAGTACAGCACCATCACAGCGCCAGTACAGCACCATCACAGCGCCAGTACAGCACCATCACTGCACCAGTACAGCACCATCACAGAGCCAGTACAGCACCATCACAGTGCCAGTACAGCACCATCATGCAACACCATCACCAGAGCCAGTACAGCACCATCACCAAACCAGTTA
>NW_024732780.1:5408712-5631212 GCF_018991925.1 Homarus americanus
GCCTGACATGTTCCTCTAACTTTATAACTCCCTCCTGAAGGTCAACACTGTCTTAAGGGGCTGTGTTTTGGTATATTCACTGTAAATTGCTTGTATCCTCACAGTATAACACGGGTTTATAGATTCGTGGTATTTTCACTGGACTGTATATTTTTGCGTATATCTTTACAGTATGACACTAATTACTAGTTCGTTTTGGTATATTCGCAGTGTCGCTATATTTATTCCTCTAGTAGGTCAACGTAGGCTTACAGGTCGTTTTTGGAATTACATAGTTTGTCTAATGTTCACAACACACTGTATATCTCCTCACAGTTCAACACAAACACAGGAGCGTGCGGTCGGAATATTCACTAGCTTTTTTTTTTTTCAGGCGTGTGCGTTTGTTTTTAATAATTTATTAACATTTTCTTCGGGTGATTTACGATTTACTGACATGATTTTTAGAAAGTTGTTGGCTGATTTTATTTTTCAGGTCTAAAATTTGGTGTTCGGGAAGTCAGTTGCTATTTTTTTTTGTGATTTTAAGTTTAATTTCTAATTATTATCACATACGTTCCCATTTTCTGCGAGATGTTTTTATACAAATTATTTTACATTAAAGGGTCTTAAATTTTGGTATTTCCTCACAAAATCACTCGTTCACTTACAAAACAATGAACCTGTAAACTCCTTGCTGTTGGAAGGAGACAGTGTGGTGGTCGTGGCTTAATGTGATGATGTATTTTGATAGCTTCTGGTAACGAGTGGAAGAGTTGTAGAGTAAAATTTATCTGGGTTTCTCACATATTCTCGCTCATCCATCACTTGGTATAGCTAAGGCAGGTAGGTCGATGGTCGAGTCTACGGCGGAGAGGGTTGAAAATCCATCCCTGAACTACAAAAACAACAATTAGCTCCATCAACTTTTTCCCTGTTGTTCTTTATGACCGCCATTGGTGTGACGAGTCTCAAGCTCAACCCCGGGGTCACCTAGGGGTCATAGGTCAACCGTGATAAGCCAGTACGGAGAGAGATATAAGGGAAACGCTTAAAAATCATACCATCTTCACCTCAGATCGTTATTATGGGTCGATTACTTTGTCTGAAATCTCCTGAAATGATGAAATTGTATTTATAAATAAGTGTAATAATTCTTTGTGGGTAATGCGCAATGGTCCGTCCTGCTAAAATCAGATATAATTCATTTGGTATTCAGCGTTAACTACCTGTCACCATTTAATAGCACATGCCTGTCACATTTAGAATATTATTACCTGTCAATATTACATACTAGATACATGTGCCAATCTTTGCGACTTTCTATACAGGTAACCAGGACGCACCTACTAGTTTACCTGCATACCATGATTACCCAGGTAACAGGGGTGTGTGCGTCTGACTGTGGACACCCCTACTGTACCATGAGTGCCCATGTAACAAGGTAATTTATTCAGACTGATGTGGGTGTTGGTCCGCTGAGTACAAAGTGAGAGCATGACCCATGACGAGTACTACCTGCATTTCTGAATATTATGTACCGTATTTCAGAATATTTTGTAACTTTATTTAAGAAGGTGTTATACCATTATTTAAGAACTTTTTTATCCATATTTCAGAATGTTTCTCTTATATTTTAGAATATTTTGTACCCATCCTTAAAACTGTTATGTACCGTATTTCAGAATGTTATGTACTCGTACGTTTTTGTATTCGTGTTACAGAATAATTTGCACTAATATTGCAAGAATGTTTTTGTTCTACTTCAGTATGTTTATTTTCATGATATGTTTGCGGGAACGTTTTCTTTGTAGATTTTCCCTGGCATCAATGCTTTCAAGAATTTTCCCTGGCACCAATATTTTCAAGAAAGTTCCCTGGCACCAATATTTTCAAGAATATTCCCTAGCACCAATGTTTTCAAGAATTTTCCCTGGCACCAATATTTTCTAAAAAAAATTCTGTAGCACCAATGTTTTCAATAAGTGTTACTCCTATTAGGACTTTTTTTTTCATTTTTCCCCGATGCCAATATTTTTTGAGAACGTTTTCCTGGCGGCATTGTTTTGTAGGTTATTTTCTGATATTGATCAATAAAATTAAATCAGACGAAATACTATTCAAGAATTTTATCAAACGTTCTAATACTCTAGATACATTTCTTTTTTTAATAGTTTACTTTTAATTTCGCAATTGAGGTTTGTCTGCTTATCTGTCTGTCTATCTGTATGTCTGTTTGTCTCTGTGTCTGTCTGTCTGTCTGTCTGTCTACTTGTCTGTCTGTCTTTTTGTCTATCTGTCTGTCTGCCTCTCTGTCTGTCTTCTCTGTCTGTCTGCCTCTCTGTCTGTCTTCTCTGTCTGTCTGTCTTCGCAGGTTTTTTTCCATTAAGGAAAGAACGGTGCAGCAAAGCGTAATTCTGTTTTTTGATAACAGGAGCCCAAGAGTCCCCCGCTGTGTCGGCACCAACAAAGGGAAAAATAGTCTTTTCAAAATAGACATGAGCAACAGCAACAGTATTCTCACTATAACAGAAAGCCATATCACTGCTCCATTCAAATACCAACGAAAAGGTTATCGCCAGACGAAGCTACGCCTGACGGAAGAAGAAAAAGCATAAGTCTCTCGCACTGTCTGTCTGTGGCGAAGAGGAAGACACAAAGAGAGACAGACAGACAGACAGACGTTAAGCGCGTGTCTGCCCGTGTCTGTTTGTCTATTCGTAGGGAGACGTCTCGTAAGACACACGTCCGCACACCTCAAGGATCTAGTTGGAACTGCTGCCACCACCACCACCACCACCAGGCACCCAGCACCTCCAGACAACCACCCCTTGGCACTTGGCACCTCGCACACACACACACATACACACACACACACACACACACAAAACACGTCCTTGCTACCTACTGTTACAATAATATGTTTTGGGAATTATTATTATGAATTTATATAAAGTTATCGTAAGGAGTTGCATGTTTGGGTGACGTAGTCTCGATATGGTTGTTTACGGTGAGTTAATAAAGGTGTTCAATTTTGGTCTGTGTGGCTATTGGTGACACTGTTTCGAGGCCGTTGGTAATACTGTAAGGATGGTGATGGTTTGGTATACTGTACACACGCTGCTTGGTGTGCGTGTAACCTCGTGTACACATTATTTGGTAAATACACTGATACATATACTGGACGGGATACATACTGTCTGGTGCAAACACTAGTAACTTGGTGCATATAATTTTTGGTGCACACACTACCCAGTACACACAATACCTGATACACACACTACCTAGTACACACACTACCTGGTACACACACTACCTAGTACACACACTACCTGGTACACACACTACCTAGTACACACACTACCTAGTACACACACTACCTAGTACACACACTACCTGGTACACACACTACCTAGTACACACACTACCTAGTACACACACAACCCAGTACACACAATACCTGATACACACACTACCTAGTACACACACTACCTAGTACACACACTACCCAGTACACACACTACCTAGTACACACACTACCTGGTACACACAATATAATACACACCCTACCTGGTACACACTACCTGGTACACACAATACCTGGTACACACACTACCTAGTACACACACTACCTGGTACACCTACTACCTGGTACACCCTACCTGGTACACACACTACCTGGTACACTTTTCTGGTACACCTACCTCAGGTACACACACTACCTAGTACACCTACCTGGTACACCCTACACATAGTACACACACTACTACCTAGTACACACACTACCTGGTACACCCTACCTAGTACACACACTACCTGGTACACACCCTACCTGGTACACACCCTACCTGGTACACACACTACCTAGTACACACACTACCTGGTACACCCTACCTGGTACACACACTACCTGGTACACCCTACCTGGTACACACACTACCTAGTACACACACTACCTGGCACACACACGCACACACACACACACACCCAAGTACATACGAGTGCAATACCTTTGAGTTGAATTGAAACAGTTTATTTAGCCATAAAAACCTAGATACAGAGTGGATAATAATAACAATATTAACATGGCTGAGCCAGTTGAGAACCTGAGCTCTCTTTTAGGCACCTGATATATACTGTACTATACATTTATCTCAAGGAAGTATTATGTAACATTAAGTATCATCTGTAATAGTACAATAGCATGGTGGTAATAAGAACATCTCATAATGTTAACACGGTTTATTTATTTATTATTATTTTATATTTAATTTAGTTTTTTTATTTATATTATAAGTATATACAGTGGAAGTGAAAAACATAAGTATAATGGGAGAGCAGTACAATATGGGTTGTACAGTATTAAGGTTGAACAAGAGGATAGAGCTGTCAGGATTATGTCTAGTTGGCAATTATGTTTATTGCAATGGTAATTTCTTATCTAGTTACATGCTAATTTCCGATAAAACCGTTTTGATGGTACAATAAAAGCAGGTACTGTAGATATAGTAGGTATTACAAGAAATATTAACACTTAGGCAATAGATATTTTTTAAGAGATGATTTAAAGGAAGGGAGCATAGTCTTTGCTCGGATGGGTGGGGTAAGTTGTTCCACACCTTCACACCGTGATACTTTATGGAGGTCTGGGACTGAGAGGAGAGCATGGGGGTGGTCATAGTAGCTCTGTGCGCCTTAAGTTGTATCGCTGATTATTCTGGAACTGGAAATAATTATTGTCAAGCAAGTGACTGATAGATTTGCAAACAAAGAGGGTACAGCAGTTGGTGTTAATATCTTCGAATTTTAACATTTTCAATTTCGCAAATTTTTCGTTTGTGTGATCTGTTTTTTTCAAGTAGGTCATTGTTCGTACAACTCCCTTTTGTGCAGTAACAAGAGATTGTGTTTTTGAAGAGCCAGAGGCCGGAAATAGTATGTGACAGTGTATCAGGTGTTGGTAAACAAGACCATGATAGATTTCTTTCATTGCTGTGGGAGTTAGTGATTGTCGAGTGTGATACATGATACCGCACAGTTTATTGACTCTACTGTGAATTTAGTATTTTGTTCGCGTTTGAAGACTGTATTACCAAGGTACAGGGGGTCCAAGTCTGGGGGTAAGTTTTTCCTTCTGTGAAAGATCGTGAAGTGGGTTTTCTCAAGGTTTAAAGTCAGTTTATTACGTATTACCCAGGTCCTGACTTTAGTCAATTCAGTGTTCATAGTTCTCATCAAGGAATGGAGGTCTCAGTTGCTGGCATAGAGATTACTATCGTCTGCAAATAAGTTGTATTTTATGAGTGTGCTGGCGTGGACTATGTCGTTTATGTACAACAAAAACAGTACTGCACCGAGAATGGAACCTTGGGTGACGCCATACAAGATTGGCGAGGAGTCAGATTAGTGATTTTTATAGCAGACATACTGCATCCTGTTGGACAGATATGAGGTAAACCAATTGTGGGACAGGCCCCTAACGCGTTCAAGCTTTGAAAGGAGGATGATATGGTCGACAGTATCGAAGGCTTTAGAGAGGTCCAGGAATATACCGACTGTGAACTGACTGTCATCAAAGGAATTTAAGATGTCATTAGTAAAGGAGAGCAGAGCACTCTCAGTCGACCTTCTAGCTCTAAATCCAAACTGGGAGTCTGTAAAGATGTTATTGACATTGCAGAAGGAATTTAGTCTACAACATGGTAGCTTCTCCAGTATCTTACTCAAGGCTGGGAGGACTGATATGGGGCGGTAATTCTTAAAGAGACCTTTGTCCCCGGATTTTTTATATGCTGGGTGAACTTTAGTTTATCCGAAAATACACCACTAGTGAAGGAGGAGTTACAAATGTGTAGGAGAACAGGTAGTTATAAGTGGGCTACTTTCTTAATGATGCTCATTGGTATATTGCCTTCGCCTGCTGCTGCATCTTTGGACATTTTTATGATGGCCAGTAATTCATCTCCTGTGACAGGGAATAAGAACAGCTCATTTTGCTGTCTGTTTTGCATGTAGGCTCTAAATTCCTCATGGTGATCAGGGATTCTCTCTGCAAGATTTTTGCCAACATTAATAAAATATTCTTTGAAGTGGTTGGCAATGGTGGAAGGTTCCGTTACAACTGAATCATTTATCATAAAAGCTGAGTGGGGGGCCGAAGGCTGAGTGTTCCTGTTCTGAATAGAACTTATGACATTTCAGGTTTTCTTACCGTAGCCTGATGTTGACTGGAGCTTATTTGTATAATAGCTACGTCTGGCATTTCTAACTTCTTGAGTTACTCTATTTCTGATACTTCTGTAAGCATCACCGAAAGTTATGGGTCTTTTTGCAAATTTCCTTTGGAGTTTGTGTTTTTTTTTATCATTATCTTAATTTCGCTTGTGATATAGGGTTTGGAAATGGATACAGTTTTCACTGACTTAGTCTTGAGCGGAAGCATTTATCAAAGCAAGCATTGAAGATGCAAGAGAAGTTGCAGCTGTTCACGTTAGGGTTGTCGGAGGCATAGACAAGATCCCAGTTACCATTCATTGGGTTGTTTTCAAAAAAAGGGAAAGTTGTCGGCGCAGTAGTCTCTGTATTGTATTGAGACTCTACTAGACCTTTCAGGTCTTGTGGCTGTTTTATACATGGCAAACACTAGGAAGTGATCTGAAATATTGTTATAAATAATTCCACTTGCAAGATTGCTAGGAGTGTTGTTAGTCCAGATATGATCTATCACAGTGGCAGAGGTGGCAGTTACTCTAATGGGTTTGGTTATAGTGTTGAAGAAGAGTTTAGAATGACAGGTAGCAAGAAGGTCAATACTGAGGTGTCGGTCTCTGATTTTAATAGATCAAGGTTGAAATCTCCTGTAATGTAGCAACGTTTCCTCTCTGAACTTATGATAGTGATAAGCTCCGAAAATTTATCAAGAAAATTCCTTACATTAGTGTGGGGTCTTCTGTAGATTACTCCTACTAGGATATTTCGTGTGTCGTTACGTAATTCAATGAAAACACTCTCCATGTACTCCTCCTGAACCTTTAAATCATCTCTTACAAAAGTGTTATACAGGTTGACAACCCTTTATCCGAAATTCCAAAAACCGAAAAGCTCTAAAAACCGAAAGTTTTTTTGTGGGTCATTGTTTTTTTTTTTTTTCAGGGATTATTAGCCCACCCAGGCATAGATCACTGACCCACATCGGGGCCTGGGGGGGCGAAAATGAAATAGTAATAATAATTATAATAATAATAATTATTCATAGTAAATAAAAATTTTAATAAAAATACACCAAAATAAAATAATAATGACTACAATAATAATAATAAAATATAATAATAAAATTAATAATAATAAAACTGTAATAATAAAATAATAATAATAATAATAATACAGTAAAGAAATATAAGAATGAAAAAAATATCAAAAGTGAGAAACATGACCTAGACCTATGAATTATTATTATTATTATAATTTTTATTATATTTTCGATCCCCAGGCCCCAATGTGGGTCAGTGATCTATGCCCGGGTGGGCTAATACACATTAAAAAAAAAACCCTAACCATTCTGAAAACCGAAAAATTCCGAAAACCGAAATGCCTCTGGCCCCAAGGATCTCGGATAAAGGATTGTCAACCTGTACTTGATATCAACATATAGGGCGACACCACCACTGTGTCGTGACGTGTTGACGTTTCTATAATTAGGAATGTTATACAAATGTTCAATATCGTTAGTGAGTTTGGTCTCACAGAACCCAAGTACATCAAATTTGTGGGCAATAGAAGATAAACACTGATCTAAAAAGGTATCTAGATGAAGGGGAATACTGCTGATGTTATGGCTAATCAAGGAGAAGGAATGAGGTAGTAGAAGACTAGAACTAAACTCGGGAGAGTCAGGAAAGTAATAGTTACAGTTTGGGTTGGTGTAACCCAGTGAGTTTTGTAGAAAGGCATCAGGATCGATATGAGGGAGTATTGTGTCGACACCATGGGTAAAGGGGGTGTAACACATACGATCTAGCACATCTAAGGGAATGACGCTAGCATCATCATTGTAGGAACATTGATACTGATTAAGGAACAATAAAAACTCAGGGTCACTGAGGTGTGAAAAAGGAAGATCTAAGAGCATTATAATAGTGGGAGGGTAACGTACTCACAAGTGCTACAACCAACAGAATTAGGATGACCGGTACTGTTGAGGGTGATTCCCAGATGGAGTGGGAGGTGCGCCTGTCACTCGGTTTTGAGGGTTGCTGGTTTCCACCACAGAGGGTAGACGTGTAGTACTCGAGTTGGCCGGCAGGGGGGAAAACTCCTCAGGTGATAGCGACAGTGGCTGGTTCCCCCTCAGTGGGGAGGGGGTTCTCGAGGGTCTTGGGGGGGGGGCAGGTGTCCACTTGCCCGATCCCTCACAACAAGGGTTTTATGACTAAACGTCACGTGTTTCCATTGTTTCCTGGCTTCTTTAAACTGGTCCATTTGCTGTAGATGGGCTTTAGTCGTACCTGGGCAGAGATCTTCGTTGACGAAGATAGTGGTGCCTTTCATTTTAGTGCGTTGATAAAGCACTTTATCACAGTCAGAGGGGGGTGAGAATTTTGTTTTGGTATCGCGGGGGCGGGAGGAGTTGGGTTTCCCGACGCGTTAAACGCGATCAAACTTTACTTCAGGAAGTTGAAAATGGTCATTCAGGAGGCGTGAAATTTTGCGCTGGAATGACTCCCAGTTCTCGCGGGCATCTTCGGCGACTCCGGCAATCCTGAGGTTGTTTCACCGCCCTATGTCATCCACATAATCCACCCGGTCTGCTGTTGTCGTTAGTTCCGTTTGAGCTTGGAATTCTCCTCACTCAGCTGTTGAACTTGGCTCTTGAGTGTTCGGTTCTCTTTAGCTTCAACGTTCAACTTTGCCTGTAAAACACTTACTCCACCTTGATGTACCTCATTTATCACCTTCGTCTGTGCTCCGTCCACTCCGGGGGTTTTAAAATCTTTCAAGCTGGCTACTTTTCTTTAGATGATGTCTGTAATTCCTATCACTCTTAATTTACATTCCACCTCTGAGGTATACATTCTCTTATGTACTAGCATGTTATCCATTGTCTCTTCTGTGAATACGGATGCAAAGTATTTATTTAAAGTATCAGCAGTTTGTCATCCTCCAGGGCCACATTCTTTTCGTTTTTTAGAGGGCCGACAGTATCCCTGGTTTTCATTTTACTCCTGGCAAACTCATAAAAGGTCTTGGGATCTTTCTCTTGCAGACTTCCCTAAATCTGTGATTCATCCACCTGGTCTTATTCCCTCTTCTCTTTGTTTTCCGGGGTATATATTCCTCTGCTGTTAACTCAAAGATTTCCATGAAGTTTTGCATTGATTCGTCTATGTCTGTCTTCTCTTAGTTTATTATCTGTAGTTTGTCTCTCATGAGCTAGTAATCTCCGTGATTGAAGTCATGGTATACCTCCTAAACTACTTTCTCTCGACTATCAAAGGTTGTATTCCATCTTAGTAAGTAGTGGCTGCTGGTTGGAGTTAGTTTCCCCCCGACGTGGACCTCGTCCACCATAGCCTCCTTAGTCGTCAAGACTAAATCTAGAATGTTGTCTCCCCTCGTGGGTTTCGACACGTGTTGTGTGAGGAATGAATCTTGAATAAGATCAAGAAATTCCCCTCCCTCGGCTTGTATGGTAATATTCACCTAGTCTTTTGTCCCATGATTAAAGTCTCCAATGATGAGGGCTTGTGCTCTGGCTGCTGTCTGGATGATTCTATGGAGATGTGCTACTTCCTCCCCTGAGACTGAGTCAGCCTTATACCACACACATAGTATCAGCTTGCTTTTATTTTGAGCTATAAAATCACCCCAAATAGATTCGGATGATCTCATTTCGTTTAGTTCCTCATTATTGGTTGCTTTCCGGTGCTCCTTGACACACACTAGTACACCACCACCACTTCTCGTGGCCCTGTCTTTTTTAAATGCTGGATGATAACCTGGTAAATAAAATTCACCCTGAAACACACCTTCTCGACCCCAGGACTCGCTAATTCCCATGATGTTTGTTTGTTTTGTGTCCGCAAATGCGCTCGATGCATATTATTGGGAGAGCTGGTATATTATTTTGACCCCCCCCCCTTCCTGTACCCTAACTACTTTGTTATTTCTGGTCTTTAATTGAGAATTTCCATATTGTGGGTAGTTGAGTAGCTCTTTCAGGTTATGCCTGAGCTCTGTAGTGTATTTTTTTTTTTTTTTGTGGGGGGCGAATTGTCAGTTACTGTATTATACTCTGTTACTCGCTTGAGGTTTTGTGCCTGCTTTAAGATATCCCTCCTGTGCTGCGCTCATGTTTAGGGATAGTAATAGTCACTGACTACACTGTACGTTTATTTAGTCTTTCCACATTTGTGATATGCAACTCGTCTACATAGTCGACCACATCTCTCAGCATCCATTTGACTGATTGTTCGTTTAGTGTAGGAGCTTATGTAATCCCGTAAAAATTTCATGTTAATTTTTGACACCATACATCATATTAATCCTTATAACCTCTAAGATTAAGAAAACTTATGGTGTCATTTTTCTAAACGGTTTATTATAAAAGAAGTTTTATCAAATAGCGGTGTAATCAACCACACACGTATTACCATTAAGTCCTAAGTAACTTAAAACTGACTAATAACATATGAACAAGTAGTATTATCTGATCACAATTTAACATAATGGTGTTATAATGTCTTATGTGTCTTACAAACTTGGCTGCTCATATATTATATGTCACCCAGTCTCTGGCAAAGAAGAGAATGCAGTAAGTAAAAATGGTTACTTAAGACAAATACTAGAAATTAAACATATACATAACACCATTATCTGAAAAGCTTATCGCATCCATTTTATATTTAGTACTAGTTTATAGTATTATACATCATATGTATACAAGTCACAAGCTATTATTTACGACACTGTTTCAGTCCTCGTCATCAGACTCTTCAGTGTAAAACACAGATTCCTTCACCTGTATAGGCATTTCTCATCATCTGCTTGCCAGTTACTCATCTCGGTGCATGTCATGTTATTCTTTCTGCATGAACATGAGAATGATGCACATTTGCTGACTCCACATCCACACTTAACAAGCTCTGTGATAGCTTCTGGAGCTGGTGGCAGGTCTGATATTGCTGGTATGAAACAATCATTTTCTATCTTTCATCCATGCTCCAATGGTGAAAGCATTTCACTATCTACATCACAAAACCACAGAAAGGCTTGATACTTTGCTCTCAATATATGATGCTTTAGAGTTGCTGCAGTCGGTGGTAGTTTTTCAACCTTAGCCTGCGTTTTCTTGAAGAGATGCCATCTAAATTTTGACAGTTCAGAGAAAGTCATTCGTGGACAGCAGAGATTACATACAAATTCCTCTTGACCAATATACACATCTGTAGGAGGAGCATTTGGTCTTCTCAGCATCTAGAATGCATTTAGGAGCTTTTTGTTAGATTTCATCAAAGTGCTCCAACATGTTTTCTTTCCTTTGCCAGCAAATTTTCCTGTGTAGTCAGATCCTGCGAAGTAATGGAACCCTGGAAGCCTCTCTGTAATGTGTGCCCCAACAGCATCATATATGGATTTGGAAGATACAATGTGTCGTCGCTCACCAGTTCCTGCTTTGATATGCCTAGAACAAACACATCAGTGTCTGGTGACATGATATGTCCCAAGGGGGAGTATTGAGTCCAATGTTATTTAATGTGTTAATGAACAACATAGCCTCGCAAAAATATCCTAAAGTTGTAACCGTCATTTATGCAGATGAGATCTTATTTCAAGGAAACTCTGTCAAAAATTTGCAGATTGCTTTAGATAATTTTTAGTGTTCTTTCTCAAAAGATGGGCCTAGTTATCAATGAAGAAAAAACAAGTGTGAATGTAAAGGAAGAGGAACTGAATCTCTTTTTCTAAATGGAAAAAATATTGAGAAAGTGTCAAAATATAAATATTTAGGAATGAATATTGGCTTTACTAGTGAGAGTAAAGAGAGAGAAATATATCATGTCCTCACTCAATGTAGAGCAAGATTACAGCCCTTGAAGGCTCTAGCATGTTGTGGTAAAGGTGCTGGGGTACCCATACTGAGACTGATGTATATTTCTACCATAAGATCACTTATAGACTTTATACCACCTGTCCTCTCTTGTACTGGTGAAGGAAGGCTACGGAAGCTTGAGATCATGCAAAATGAAGCAATGAGAATAATTTTAGGGTGTCAAAAGAATGCAATGATTGAGGTAATGAAAATGGAACTAGGGTTACAGAACATTTCACAGAGGGTCAGTGAAATTAATACAGTTGCAGTGTAATGACCACTGTTGTACACGTCAGTTAACGTATTATCAGACGATTTATATTACCTTCAATAGCCCACAAATCATGTAGCTATGCCTTCTTTATTGAGTCTCCCGTCTGAGGCGTGCGATTTCTGATCGCTTCCGGACGTCTGAGTCCTCCGTTTTCTCTCAATCTTAGAGTGCACCTGAGACTCCATATTCCTTAGTATAGCGACACAAAAATTTAAATTGCAACTGTAGTTGTATATGTTAAGGCAAATTTGATATGTCGGATTACAGATGAAACACTCAAGATCCCTTGTGAGTGATGTACGAGTGACATGTCCTTATATCGTCCTTGGGGATAGCCATGAGATTCCAATTGCTTCTGAAGTTAGATTATTTTGATGCCCAAACATCAGAGAATATGATATTTGTAGTTTAGTTAGTGTTAGTTGTCTATTTAAATCATTAATCTCCTAAAATATTCTGTAAAACTCAAAATCTCCAAGACCTAACGGATCACCATGAATAGTTCCTTGTTTGTAGTTTCGCTGATTCGGTAAAAGTAGTGATGTTAGTGTGTGTGTGGGGTAATCCACTACATGTGTATTTGACGTCCATATCACTTTTTCTTGGCAAGCTCAATCTCTGAATAGATTATAAAAATAGACATGAGAAATTCACCTGACCCATGACACTGATTTTCATAGTTGAGTGTACAGCGACTGAGTTAAATAGAATTTCTGTCGTTTGTGAGATTAGCCCTTACGGCATGCCTGCACAGGAATGAGCTCCCCGAGGCCCGTATATAAACGAATGCACGAGGAAGACTCACACGCTCGTGACTCTTCCTCAACGCTTCTCCAAGTATGTGAACGATTGTTTTCCGTCGCCATGTTAAGTTAGCTTAACTAAGTTGAATTTTGTGAATATCAGTGTTCATTTTTTAACATAGTGAAATGATCATGTGCCAAGTATAATTAAAGTAAAAGAAGTATCGTCTGTATATTTGCCAGACGTGTAGTTATGTGTAGTTGAGTTAGATATTTTGACGCGCTCCTGACTCTTCCCCAACGCGTCTCCAGGCACTGTCTGTGTTGTCATCACTACCGAGGTCCGGTAGCCGCCTACGAGCAAGATGGTTATTGAAGGATGTCTTTAATTTGGCGAGATTAGAATCTGAGGACAGGAGCTCCCAGGGAACACCGTGCTAAGACACTGCATCTAGTCTACCCCGGGCGCTGAACGAGCTTCTGTTGTTTGTATAGAAAACAACACCCGCGCCCAGTGTGCTAAGTCTTGTCCGTTTCACTAATCTTGGTTATATCTACCGAGTAGTGTTGGTATCCATGATTGGGGATAATTACCAGAAAATAGTTATCCCATGTTGAGTAGTGAACCCATAGAGATTGGTATCACCAGTAATAACGTTTGATATGTGGGTTGTGAGTACATTATTCATATGTACTACCAACTGAGTTCTAGTTAAAGTGACATGTTGTTGACATGTTGTTTATTCCGAAATAACATGATGTTCTAAATAATGTCTTATTTGGGATTTTGTCAAGTGTCATATAACCATCTGTATTGACAATGAAATAATATACTGATTGTTTAATGTTGTAACCAAGAATTTGAAGATATATTTTGTTACTTATAATGTAAGACCTAAGTGGTCCAGTCGTGTGTGAGTGTACTTAATTAACATCTTATTCAGTCCATATGTTAATAAAAATTGAATTAGTAAACTACGAGTATCACCGCTCTATTCCTTCTAACATTTGGTCCTCAGAAAATAACTGCAGTATTGTAATTCACATGCCTAGAAGTTCGCTAACACGCTACCTAACAGTTCAATGAGATATATTATATTCTAATAAAGTCTGGGTAGTGGCAGGTTACCGTTGTAAGAATAATAAGTGTTATAGTAAGAATGACATGGTTTTCCTAAACTAATTCATGGTATAGAATATAACTAAGACAGGATAATAAATTGAGAGAAAGAAAGGATATAAAATTCAGAAAATACAGTAGTATGTATGACACAAGGAATAAAGTATAGAAAAGAATATTGACTTAGAAAATATGAGCCAAGAAATATATGCTAGAAACTTATAGACAGAAAGACAAAGAAAATAAGATTAATATAAAATATAGATATGAAGCAAGTATATAAGTATTGAAGAATAAATAGAATAAATATGAAATAAAATACGAGCCCCCCTTCCAGCAGCAGTTCGATTAATGAGAGGGAACAGTGGGGGAAAATTTGTACAAGATATAAATGGTGGCTTAAAAGATAAAAGGCCCTTCTGCAGGCAAGGCAAGAGAGGATACATGAATGGATTAGTAAATATTATTAAAAAAATTTAATCTGACAGACTGGTGTACAGCTGTTCAGAAAAGTTGTAAGGATCCACCCTGGGAAAAACAAGAAGTAGAGTTAATGGCTTTATATGGGAATAAGATTAGTAATTTGCCTAAAATAAACACCTTGCATGTATATTGTGACGGTTCAGTTTTGTCAAGTGGCAGGGCAGGGTGTGGGATCCTTATAATACAGTACACAGAACAAGGTACTGATTGGACTCCGGCTGAGCAATTTTATATCAACACAAGCTGAGTTATATGTAATGTTAGTTAGATTGGAAATGTTGTATGGAGGAACAAAGATGCATATTTTTTGTTGATAGTAGGGCAGCTTTGGATTCTTTGAACAGTGGGAGTCCGGTCTTTGAACACATTATTGGTTCACGTAGAAAATTAGTAAATACAATATGGAAAAAAGACCATAGTGTTCGGTTTGTATGGGTCCTGTAGGGTTTCGTGATATTATGTTGTCTAGCACTCAGGATGGATGGAAACTCTAAGGTGGTGGTTTTCTTATATAATATAAGTTATATGGTAGACAGTCTGGTGCTGGAGATGCCGTGTGGTGAGGAGCTGCTCAGTAGACACGTTCGGTGAGTAGCGTGTTGAAGGAGGTAGATGTGCAGGAGCTTCGTTAGAGAAGATGTTGCCTGTTGCTGGCCTCCAGGTTGAATGAGAGCTGGACAGCGAGGAGCTTGCTTGGAGGAGGTGTTGCGTGTTCAGGAACGTAGAGTAGAATGAATCTCAATGGAGAGACAGAGCTTATATACACAGCCGCCGGAAGTAAACCGTGGGAAGTCGCCGGTTTCTTGACTCCGTTGCTAGGATACTGTGGCATCTGGTGACGCCCCCCCCTGGGCCGCTCGTTTGGTTGCTAGGGAAGACGTAGCAGGTGGCTGGTTGCTAGGATACTGTGGCATTGGAATGCGGCTACGCAGTTGTAGGGGAGACGTCCACTACAATACTCCCCCTCCCCTCCCGGCGCGGCGGGAGGCTGGATGTTGTCCGGGTTGTGTCCCACACATAACACATACCGGGCAGGTGTACGTACGACTCGGCCGCTACGTGTAACAACTCCGTCTAGTGACACAAAACCTGTGGGAGAATTAGGAGGAGAAAGAGGGTTTGGGATTAGAGGAGGTTGTACAAGCAATGGTTGTTGTGCTCCTGCTGCTGCAGGGGCTGCGTCAGGAGGAGGGTCCATGGCAGGAGCAGGTTCTATGATAGATGCAGGTTCTATGTCAGGAGGAGGGTCCATGGCAGGAGCAGGTTCTATGACAGGAGGGAGGTCTATTACAGGTTCAGGTTCTATGACAGGAGGAGGGTCTACAGGAGGAACAGGGTGTACATGAGGGTGAAAAGAGGGTGCCCAGAAATGTCGTGGGCGTGGTGTTGCTGCCGGTGGTAACTGCGGGTAGACTGGTGCAGGCGTAGTTTGTTGATGGTGCTGCTGGGCTGGGGGCCCGACGGGTAAGGTGGCCGGTTTGACTCGGTCTATGCTGACGGTGTCATGTCTGCCATTCCGGATAATCGTCAGGAACTTTGCTGAACGGGTAACCACCTGGAAGGGTCCATCGTAGGGGCGTTGTAATGGGTTGCGGTGAGCATCATGCCTGACGAAAACATACTCGGCTGTGAGTAGTGCAGGAGGGATGTGTTCAGGGCGCCGAGGAGGCTGGCGTGGAGCAGTAGCTCTGAATGCAGAAACTGCTTGTCGTAGCTTTTGGAGTAAGTCGTGACGAACGGCTGGAGTGGTTTGGTTGGGATCAGGAGGGAGTGAGAAATCCCCGGGTAGCCGAAGGGGCTCGCCTAGTGTAAGATCTGCTGGGCTACAGTCCATATCCTCCTTGTGTGACGCACGGATGCCGAGGAGCACTAAGGGAAGCGCATCAGTCCAGCTGTAAGGGTCGTGCTGTGCCTTGAGTGCGTCCTTCAGCTGCCGGTGAAAACGCTCTACCATGCCGTTGGCTTGAGGGTGGTATGCTGTAGTGCGTTGTCTAGACGTGCCGAGGAACTGTAGGAGGTGCTGCCAGAGTTGTGACTCAAACTGTACTCCTCGGTCAGTGATTACGGTTGCGGGGGGGCCAAAACGGGAAACCCAACCGGACATGAAGGCGCGGACAGTAGTCTCTGCTGTAGCATTGGGCATGGGAATTGCTTCTGTCCACCTGGTGAAACGGTCGATGCAGGTGAAGATGTAGGTGCTACCGTAGGATGATGGTAGAGGTCCCACGATGTCGAGGTGTACTACTTGAAAACGTCCTTTGGGAATAGGGAAGGTTTGTAAGGGGGCCCGTATGTGACGATGTATTTTGGAGGACTGGCAGGCCAGGCACTGGGCAGCCCATTTCTTAGTATCAGACTTGATGCCGGGCCAGACGACACGTTGCGTGAGGAGGCGCTGGGAGGCCCGCACACCCGGGTGGCTGAGACCATGGATGCGGTCGAAAACAGCGCGGCGGTGGACGTGAGGCACGAACGGTCTAGGCTGTCCACAGGATACGTCGCACCACAATTTTATCTTTGTGCCAGGAACAGGGAGTTCTTGGAGTGTGAGGCCTGAGGGGGATGTCTTGTATGCTGCCAGGTCTTCGTCTTTCTCTTGAGCCGCGGCTAGCTGCCCATAATCAATGGGTGGAGATGAGGGAAGAATGTTGGATATACAACGAGAGAGGGCGTCGGCGATCTCGTTGTGGCTGCCTTTAATGTGTTGGACGTCGCTGGAGAACTCCGAGATGTAAGCCAAGTGGCGCAGGACACGAGGTGTATGTGACTGGGAAGCTGAAGCGAAGGCGTGGACGAGGGGCTTGTGATCAGTGAAGATGGTGAACTGACGGGCCTCGAGGAAGTGCTGGAAATGTTTGACAGCCAGGTATATGGCCAGGAGTTCTCGATCAAAGGCGCTGTACTTGAGGTGTGGTGGTTGAAGCCGTTGTGAGAAGAAAGCAACGGGCATGAGAATTCCGTTGATCTCCTGCTGTAAGACGGCGCCCACTGCAGTAGAAGAAGCGTCTGTTGTGAGAGTGGTCCGGGCGTTAGGTGCGGGGTGGGCCAGGAGGGTGAGGCGTGTAATGTGCTGTTTGATAGTGGTGAATGCCGTAGTAGCCTCTTGAGTCCACACGAGAGACTTGTGAGACTTCTTTGGGCGTCCCTTGAGAAGGTCGTGTAGGGGGGCTAGGACGGTGGCAGCTTTGTCAATGAAGCGGTGGTAGTAGTTGACTAAACCCAGGAATTCTCGGAGTTTCTTTGCCGTTTCAGGTTTGGGGAACTCCCTAATCGCAGTTATCTTCTGTGGTAGGGGTTGTATGCCACTGGGCGAGACTCTGTGACCGAGGAAATCGATGGCCGAGGTTCCAAAGACGCACTTAGCAGGATGAACTTTCATGTTGTTGTTCTGCAGGCGTTGGAGAAGGAGTTGTAGGTGGTGGTGGTGCTCGGCAGGCGTCGAAGATGCGACGAGGATGTCGTCAATGTAGACGGTGACAAAATCCAGGTCGCGAAGCATATGGTCCATGAACCTCTGGAAAGTCTGTGCTGCATTGCGTAAGCCAAAACTCATGAAAGTGTACTCGAAGAGTCCGAACGGAGTGGTGATGGCTGTCTTCTGGGTATCTGCCGGTGCTACTGGGATCTGGTGGAAGGCACGCTCCAAGTCGATCTTCAAGAAGATAGTCTTGCCATGAAGTTTGTGGTGAAAGTCCTGGACATGCGGAATAGGGTACCTGTCAGGTTTGGTGACGAGATTCAGGGCTCTGTAGTCGCCACACACCCTCCACTCGCCGGGTGTTTGCTTAGGAACCATGTGAAGAGGCGATGCCCAGGGACTCCTTGAAGGGCGAATGATGCCGTCTTGCAGTAGTTTGTTGAATTCTACTTTGGCTGTGTTCAGGAGCTCAGGGCGCAGGCGGCGAGGGCGTGAAAAGACTGGTGGTCCTTTGGTTTCGATGTGGTGGAAAATTCCCGATGTAGGTGGTGGGGGTAGGGAGACTCGGGGTGAGAAAAGCTCCTTGAATTCGTCGAGCAGGGAGGAGAACTCGTTGGAAGGCGCAAGACAGGTGATAGTGTCAGTGTGTCTGGCACGAGAACCCTGGATCTTGCGTGCTGTAGGCTCATGGATGAGGCATAGATGACTTGGTTTGACGCCGAGCTTGTGGAAGGTGAGGAAGTCGAAACCAAGGATGGGTTGAGACACGTCTGCTATCACGAATAACCAACGCAGAGTCTTGGGCAGACCGAGGTCTAAGGCGAGGGTGCGTACGCTGTAGGAGGCGATGGAGGTACCGTTGGCCGCAAACAGGTCATAAGAGGGTTGCTTTGACTTGTCTCGTAGTGAGGGAGGGATTAGGCTGACCGATGAACCTGTGTCGATGAGGAACTTCTTGCCGGAGGTGCGGTCGGTGACGCGCAGTAATGAGACGCCTGGAGGGACGGAGGCTGAGGCGTCTACCAGCCTCCGGTGTTGCCGTTTCCCGAATAGGGGCAATAGGGCTCACAGTTTCGAGCATTGCGGCCGAAAGTCTGGTGATACCAGCAGAGGGTATATTTGTTGTGCTGGGGGCTGGCTGCTGTGCGTCGGAACTTGTAGGGCGTGGTGTGTGGCAGGTCAGGAACTGGCGCAGCAGCAGGTATGGAGGAGCAGAACTGGCAATGGTGTCCATCCTGCGGTTCAAAGTTTGCAACAGGATAGAGGTCAGGGAGTCTGTCTGTGTGACGGGAGTTCAGCCGACATCTCCTCCCAAGAGACGTCGGGGTTGAGTTCCCGAGGAGATAGAGGATAGATCTTGCAGGAGATTGGGGCTGGTCTGTTGATACTTCGTCTTCCAAGGCATCCCATGAGGGTAATTGTTGTCATCTGGAGGGTTGGAAATGGTCTGCTGAGACCACGCGTAGCGACTTCCGTGGGCAAGGCTGGGGCAGGGTGCCATACTTTTTGCTTTCGTCAGTCGCTTGTGAAACCGGCGAGGTTGCTTCCATGATCTAACCAGTCCTCGACGTTGTGGTTGAAAGTCAGTAGAAGATCCGTCCGTCCTCATCCTGTATGAGTGCTTTTTTCCGGGGGTCACCATTTGTAGGGTTTCGTGATATTATGTTTGTCTAGCACTCCAGGATTGTGGAAACTCTAAAATTGGTGGTTTTCTTATATAATATAAGTTATATGGTAGACAGTCTGGTGCTGGAGGTGCCGTGTGGTGAGGAGCTGCTCAGTAGACACGTTCGGTGAGTAGCGTGTTGAAGGAGGTAGATGTGCAGGAGCTTCGTTAGAGAAGATGTTGCCTGTTGCTGGCCTCCAGGTTGAATGAGAGCGGGACAGCGAGGAGCTTGCTTGGAGGAGGTGTTGCGTGTTCAGGAACGTAGAGTAGAATGAATCTCAATGGAGAGACAGAGCTTATATACACAGCCGCCGGAAGTAAACCCGTGGGAAGTCGCCGGTTTCTTGACTCTGTTGCTAGGGAAGACGTGGCTGGTTGCTAGGATACTGTGGCATCTGGTGACGCCCCCCCCCCCTGGGCCGGTCGTTTGGTTGCTAGGGAAGACGTAGCAAGTGGCTGGTTGCTAGGATACTGTGGCATTGGAATGCGGCTACGCAGTTGTAGGGGAGACGTCCACTACAGTCCCTTCACATGTGGGGATTGGTCTTAATGAAACAGGAGATATAATAGCAAAAAGAGTCACGGAAAAGGCCGAGATCGACATAATATGTATTAAAACCTTGAAACAATTAAGGAGCAAATTATGGAAAATACAGCCAATAGAAGATAATTTAAAAATGAATGAAATATATGAGAAAAGTGAAACAATGAAACATTACCATCATGTTCTCATGAACACAAATTTTACCTATGGGAAAGAGAGGAGCAGGTGGAAAGATTCAGTGTATATGAGGTTAAGATTAGGATATAAATATTATTGGGAACTTGGAGCTGAGAGAAGTGAACAGGATAAAGAATGTAGAATTTGTAGAACATCCAGATCCCATACCCTGCCACATTATATACTGGAATGCCCATTGCTTAATGTATATAGAAATGCCCATATAAATAATGTCCCCAAGCAAATAGAGTGGATGTTTAAAAATAGGAAAATAGATGAAATATTAAAGAAATATAGAAAGTTTGCATCTAGAATATAACTGTATGTACTATAATTGATTACATGAGATATATCTGTATTAGGGATTTATGTGAGCCCTGAGAGGGACATTCCTGGACTGGGGTGGGGATGACTTATGTCACTTCATTCCTTTGAGACATATTTTCTTTTTATTTAAATAAAGGTATCAATCAACCACTCAGCTCTCACAGGTACCAGACCAACATTTGGCGATGATTACCGGCTTGTTTGTTGTTTATGCGCTTGGCAGCATTCCGCAACGATTCAATTTTTTGGGTGTTTGCTCCGGTGCCTGGGTCAACAAAGTTTCGGCTGTGGTTGACCGTTAGGTGCTCGTAGTTATAACCGGGCAGCTCGTTCACCCCAATAAAATGTTAAATATTTATTACCGCAAACAATTTTTGTTTATTTAGAATTCATCATAAAAAACTGTATGAGTGACAAATTTTTCAAAAACATTTAACACAGTCCAAATTTGTAATAAGATCCGAAAAAAAATGCAGTTCAATTCCTTATGCCGTGTGCACATACTGTATGTTATAAATCAGAACGGGACTATTAGGAGCGATATGGATTGTCTGTAAACGGAGCTGCCTACGATAGACCCATAGTCCCGAGACTCCCGACGCAGTTTCCTCTATTCTTATGTTCTTATGATATTTTGTGAATAACCAGTTGAACTACTAGGTAAATAACCCGTTGAACTACTAGGTAAATAACCCGTTGAACTACTAGGTAAATAACCAGTTGAACTACTAGGTAAATAACCAGTTGAACTACTAGGTGGATAACCAGGTGAACTACTAGGTGAATAGCCAGTTGAGCTACCAGGTGGATAACCAGGTGAACTGCTAGGTAAATAACCAGTTGAACTACGAGGTGAATAACCAGGTGAACTACTAGGTGAATAATGAGGTGAACTACTAGGTGAATAACCAGGTGTACTAATAGGTGAATGACCAGGTGACTATCCAGTTGAATGTCCATATGAGTGTCTCGAAAAAAGTTTTGGTGATTATCATAATAAGCGTTGAAGAGGACGACTAGATGAAGCTTCAGGTGAACGTCAAGTTGAACGACCAAGTGAACGTTTAATTGAACATTCAGGTGAACGACCCGTTGAATGCGCAGGGAGGGGTATCTGTGCATGCGTGTGCATGTGTGTGTGTGTGTGTGTGTGTGTGTGTGTGTGCACATATGTATATGTGTGTGCACACAGAGTGGTGTAATGCGTCTAGTGTGGTAGCAATATCATACTGGTGAGGTGCAAGCACTGCTTGCTCCCTCTCGCTTTCAGCTACCGGCGCTAACTAAAGCCTCGTGTTGAACAGGGAAGCAACATGCACAAGCCTTCGCCTGCCACTACACAGCCTCTTCACCATCAAGATTCATGCTGTGCCTCCTCGTGACAACACACGGTAACTGGGTGCCCCATGGGTCCAGGCGAGACCAGCAAGGGATCTCGGAGCAGCAGTGGGCCCCAGAATGACGGCGCACAGGCCTACTGGCTTGTGGACACGTCCTGGCGCCTACCAACCACTGCCAAGCTGTCTTGTGGTTTAACCTTGGTAGGCATAAGGCTACGAGAGTAAACCCTGAACGAAAAATCTGCGATGGAGCCCCGCATCAGGCAGGCATGCTTATGGAGCTCCAACAACATCCAACCACACCTGATGGACAGGCTACTAAGGCGAAAACCAACAAATTGGGCTATCAGCAGTCCATTGCAAGTCTCCCTCTCCCCGGTCGTTACAACACTTGCTCCACTGGATCAGGAAAAGGGAGAGCCAAGATGTGTGGTTGCAGCCTGCGCTCCTGCTTCACCATATAAATCAACTCAAGTGCAGCCATTATCCAGCTCATCATACTTCTCATCATCATCAAAACCCCTATACCACCAAAAGTCTTATGGCGATGGACGACTGCCGGGGGTCTCTAGTCACAACTCTGCACATGGGCGGCATAGATAAGATGGTCGTTTATGCACTGGGATCTAGGCAGCAGTACAATCCGATCCTGTCTATGTGACTAAGCAGCCTTCTCGAGGACCCACTCTGCTCACCCCACATGGGGGAGGGGGCTAAAAAGGTGCCCTAAACATAGCCTGCCTAAAGAACCAAACTGACTGGGCAACCGCACCCATTAAGGTCATCCTTATGCTGTAGAAAACACAATCATAATCACAGATCAAAACAAAAACAATCTATACAACCTCCTATAGTCACTGCGTGCAATGTCAGGACCCTTCTGGATACTGTCACAAATGAGCATCCTGAAAAAAGAACTGCCCTTGTGGCAAAAGAGCTAGCTAGGTATAATATCGATATAGCAGCCATTAGAAAGACACGGCTCCCAAACGAGGGTCAATCACAGAACGGGATTCTAATTATACCTTCTTTTAGAAGGGTAAACCTGCTGCGGAGAGAAACCGCATTTATGGAGTTGGCGTTGTCATTTGCCAATACATCCTACATAGGCTAACTGAGATGCCTGTTGGGATCAACGAGCGCCTCATGACGCTCCGAGTCCCACTGAATCACACAAGACATGCCATTTTCATCAGTGCATATGTCCCAATACTGAAAGCAGAGGATGACATCAAGGAGGCCTTTTATGCCGACCTTAACAGAGTGCTAACCTCTATCTCCAGAAAAGATAAGGTTGTGCTCCTAGGTGACTTCAATGCCAGAGCTGGCAGATACTGACATTTGGCAGGTAATCATAGGGAGAAATGGATGAGGCAAGTGTAATCCCAGCGGCCTACTCCTCCTCAGCAAGTGTGCTGCACACAACCTCACTATCACCGATACCTTGTCTAGACAAGCCGACAAGTTCAAGGGTTCATGGCAGCACCCACGATCCAAACACTGGCATCTCATTGACTACATCATGGTCACAGAAAGAGATCGCCGAGATCTTCTCATCACCCGAGCCATGCGTTGCTCAGACCACTGCGACACTGATCATCGGCTCGTGAGAGCCAAGCTCTCACTTTAAGTCACCCCAAAATGGCGAAGGCAACAAATCTCCAGAAGAGGTTTTAACACTAAGCGTTTGGAGGATCCAGCGGTAGCACATGCATTCAGAGAGCAGCTCGAACATGGGCTGATAAACAACCCGAAAACAAACAATCCAATTCCCAATGCCGAATGGGGTATTCTCCACACTGTCATGGCAAAAACCTGTAGATAGACCCTCGACCAGATCGAAAGAATACACGAAGACTGGTTTGGTGAAAATGACCCGGAAATCAATGTACTCGTCAATGAAAAACGCGCTGCTCAAACTGACTGGCAGAACAATCCAAAATCTCAAACCAAAGCTGATACCTTCCTCAAGAAGAAAGCAGTGGCCCAGCGCGAACTTCGCGTTCTAAAGAACGACTGGCTTAAAAATAAAGCATGTGAAACACAAAAACTTGCAGATCAACACAAGATGCGCGAATTCGTCAATTCCACTAAAATATTTTATAGGCCAATCATTCATGGTGCAACCCCCTCCGTCCCTCCGATGGTAACTCCCTAATCAAAGACGAAGGAAACATCTTTCAGTGGTGAAAAGAGCACTGCCATTCGATGCTCAACCGAACCACCGATGTGGATATCCTGGCTATCCAGCAGGTCCCTCAGCATCTAGAGCTGACCCACCTCAACTATCCTCCATCCTTGGATGAAGTAGCTACTGCAATCAAACAGATGAAAAATATCAAAGCCTCAGGGCCATATGAAATCCAAGCCGAGGTGTAAAAAGCAGGAGGACCTCTGTTTACCAGCCGTCTCCACTCTCTCCTGGAGACCATGTGGAATAAGGAGGAAATCCCCCAAGCCCTTAAAGACGCCTCCATCGTCAATATTTATAAGAACAAGGGAGACCGGTCAGACTATGGCAAATACCACGGGATCTTGCTGCTGTCCGTAGGTGGCAAGATTATTGCCCGATTCCTCCAAAACAGACTTCTTCCTCAGGCGGCAAACGTCCTCCCTGAATCTCAATGTGGCTCTAGACCATCACGTGACACTACTGACACGATCTGTGCTGCTTGCCAGATACAGGAAAAGTGCAGAGAACAGAGTCGTGACCTGTACATGGTCTTTATCAATCTAACTAAGGCCTTCGACTCGGTAAACAGGGAAGCCCTCTGGCGGACCCCCAGCCGTTTTGGCTGCCCACTAAAATTCATTGCCATTGTGAGGCAAATACACAATGGCATGGACGGCAGTGTCCAACACAATGGCACCCAGTCTGAGATCCTTCCTATTCAAACGGGTGTAAAACAAGGGTGTGTACTGGCACCAACTCTCTTTTCCATTTTCTTGGCTGCCTTCCTTACTTGTGCGAGTGCCAATTCAGCCGGCGGGTTGGACATCCAGTACTAGATGCAGGGTCTCTTTAATATAAGACGACTCCAGGTAAGAACAAAGGTGACTGCAACTTCCATTACTGAACTTCAGTATGCAGACAACCTCACCCTTGTTGCTCACACTGAACGTGACCTACAGGAGATCCTGAACACCTACTCAGATGCTTATGCACACTTCGGCCTTGATATGAATGTACGTAAGACTCAGATTCGCTTTTAGCCTGCCCCTGGTTCAGCCACACCTCTCCACCATCCACCTTCTCTAATGTTACCCAGTTTCAGTATCTCAAATCCCACCTGTCCACCAACGCGGACTTTGATGAAGAGATTCAACATCGGATCAGATGTGCATTTCAAGCCCTTGGCAGACTCCATACCCGTGTCTTCAGCTGTAGGAGCTGAAATTATCTACAAAGTCGTACGTATTTTGAGCAGTGCCTCCCCCTGCTATATGGCAGCAAGACATGGGTCACATACAGGAGGAACCTCAAGGCACTTAAAACTTTCACCAACGTAGCTTACATTCCATCCTCTGAGTTCGGTGGGAAGACAAAATAACAAATGCCAATATTCTTGCTGACACCAACTGTACAAGCATCGAGGCTACCATTATTCATGAACAACTACGTTGACTTGCCATTTTATCCGCTGCCTGGACAACAGTAAACTGCCAGAGCAACTACTTTGCAGTCACCTAAAGAATGGTAAACGTAACACTGGCGGGCAACGGAAAAGGTGCAAGGATAGTCCTAGGACAAACCTGGAAAAGTGTCAAATCGACACCCTCACCTGGGAGATGATCACTCCACACCGTAATGCTCGGAGGAACACCACACGAGAAGGTCTCAATACTTTCTAGTTAGCCCGACTGCATACCGAGGCAGACAAGCCAGTGCTAGAAAGAGGCTGCCACCGCCTCTCCCACACTAGATGTACCCCTCCACACATGCAACATCAAGAGACGACCCAGCCGGTCCCGTATCGGCCTCTCGAGTCACCTCAGAGCTCACCAACGAAGGAGACGTTTTTAATAACTCATTCCATTGTATCATAGCTGGATGATCGTCATACTCGATTCCGAGTGATAGCAAAGTAGTAGTAGTAGTAGTACTAGTGTGTGTGTGTGTGTGCGTGTGTGTGTGTTTGTGAAGGGAAACATGCGCCTTAACACTATTATCTTATCGACACACACACACACACACACACACACACACAGTCACACACCCGTAACTCCCCACAATGATAGTAGGTGATAACTAATGATAACACTGAGGTGAGCAACTCTCTCTCTCTCTCTCTCTCTCTCTCTCTCTCTCTCTCACACACTTCCATACACACTCCCTCCCCTCACACCCCCAAAATCTTATCACGACGTCGGTCACGTGACAGCCTATTGTGTAGTAAATATTTATTGTTTACTCAAATGTCTGTAGGCCCAATTCTTACTAGGCCCAGAGTTCTAGTAAGTCCCAATCCTATTTGATCCTTAATCCTAATATCCCCAGCCCTAATAGCCATAGTCCTAATAAACCACTGTCCTAATAGGCCCCAGTCCTAATAGACCCATTCCTAATAGGCCCATTCCTAATAGACCCAGTCTTAATAGGTCTCAATCCTAATAACACCATCTTTAATAGCCTCAGTATTAATAGCTTCAACCCCAATAGCCTCAGTCCTAATAGGCCCTCAAACCTAATAGGCCCCTAGTCCTAAGAGACACCAGTCCTAATAAACCTCCACTCCTAATGGACACCAGTCCTAATAGGCCTCAGTCCTAGTTCACATCACAAAACTGTGCCTTGCGGTCTAATGACAGATATAACGCATTTTACCTACAATAACACCACTTTAAATAATCTGATTCATGGCCGCCAAGTGATGGAAATTGGTGAGTGAGAATTTCCTGCAACTGACTTTTGACCCTTCCTTCATGTCCACTGTATGACATCAGAGTGTTCCAACGATCCCCTTTGTAAAGAGTAAGCTAATAAACCTTGACAAAGACCCTTCAGGTTTATCATTCTTCAGCGTGGACTTGTGTGGTATAATACCAGACCTCTGTTGTAACATTACAAGGAAGTTCTGCGTCATTTAGTACATGCGTAGACGTGACCTCAGTGACGGAAGGGATTTTAGTCATCGGCTGAGTCATAGTGTCGAAGTGTTGGCAGTACAGGATGTCTTCACTCCAGCCTACACTCTCATGGTCACTTTCTTTGTGTGCGAGTTACGTTGACACTCAACATGTACATCCGTTAGCCAGTTGGTGTGTTGCTAAGTTAAAAGTCTTTGTAGAGAGCGGTCGTATGTTTAACACAAGTGGTAGAGTAAGTTGTGTATGAGATAACACCAGAGGGTACTTATCAGTGTTCGCCTGCCAGCCATCGTCACTGTTTTATCTTATCGGTGTAGCGCATATCCTTGGTGGCTCAGTGTACAGTGTTCCCGCCCTACTACAGGAGTACCACCAAGTTCCTGACCAAACGAGGAAGTCTTCTGCTGCTCACTGGCGCCAAAAACCGTCAGTGTAGTAGTGTGTGTGGAGTTACTGCTTATATTGGTGTGGTGGAGAAGGTGGTGGTGGTAATGGTGTGATAGTGTGATAGTGTGTGGGAGACGTGAGCCAGTGTGTGTGGACTACAAGCGTTATCGTGGGAATATCACTAATTTCTGGACCAAAGCGGAATGTCTCTCACTGATCCTAAAACACCAAGACCCCGCCAGTGTTGGGGACAACAATCGTGGTGCTGCTGCTTGTGGTGGTGGTGGTGGTGTTGCCTGTGGTTGTACTCCCTGTAGTGGTGTTATGGTGTTAGTTCCATCCGTATGTATAAGGATGGAGGAGGAGGATGTGCGCTTGTGTGTGGTGTAATGGTCAGCATTCTTGCCTCGAAAGCAAGCGAACCCGAGTTCGATCCCCGGCAGGGTGAAACTATGGGCAAGTTTGTTTACGCCATTTGCCCCTGTCTACCCAGCAGTAATTGGGAACCTGGATGTTAATCGATTTGCGGATCGTATTCCAGGGTAATGGTTAGCCAGTGCAGTTGGCGAGTTGTCCGGTCTTCTCGGACTATTCCTTGACACTGGGTCATGCAACTCGTTAACTTAGAGTGTGGTTGTTGTGTTGGTGACAGCTTCTACACCTTAAACAAATTCACGCCTAGGTGGCCCTTGGGCCGGACATCCTCGTTATACGAGGGGCAACCATTATTTTTATATTGTGTGTGTGTTATTGATATTGATATTGAAACAGCTGATTTAACCAGAAAAACACAGATACAGAGTTGATAATAATAACAATATTAACATGGATGAGCCAGTTGAGAGCCTGAGCTCTTTTGAAGGCACCTGATATATACTTTACATTTATATCAAGGAAGTATTATGTAACATTTAGTATCATCTAGAACACATAGCATGGTGGTAATAAGAACATCTCATAATGTTACCACGGCTATCATTTCGTTATTTATATATTTCATATTTTTTTTTTATTATAAGTATATACATAATTTACAGTGGAGTTGATAAACATAAACATAGGTTGTATTAAGGTGGAACACGGGGACAGAGCTGTCAATATCATGTCATGCCAGCAAATATAATTGTTGCAATGATAGTTTCTATCTCCGTGACAATTTATGATGCAGTGGTTTTGGTGGTACAGTAAAAGTAGGAATATAATATAGGTATTACAAATATATTAAAACTTAGACAATAAATATTTTTTAAGAGGTGATTTAAAGGAAGGGAGCGTTGTCTTTACTCGGATGGGTGGGGCAAGTTGTTCCACACCTTCACACAGTGATATTTTATGGAGGTCTGGGACTGAGAGGAGCGCATGAAGGGGGGGAGGGGGTAATAGCTCTGTGTGTCTCAAGTTGTAACTCTGGTTATTCCAGAACTGCAAATAATTATTGTCAATCAAGTAATTGACAGATTTGTAAATCAAATAGGGCAAAGCAGTAGATGTTAATACCCTCGAACTTAAACATTTTTAATTTAGCAAATTGTTCGTCAGTGTGATCAGTTTTTTTTTTCAAGTAGGTCATTGTCTGCACAACTCTCTTTTGTGCAGTAATCAAGGGTTGTGTTTTCGTAGAGCCAGAGGCCTGCCCCTATAGTGTGTGACAGTGTATCAGGTGTTGGTAAACAAAATCATAATAGATGTCTTTCATTGCTGCAAGAGTGAGTGACTGACGAGTGTAATACATGACACCGCACTGTTTATTGACTTTACTGTGAATGGCTTGTGTGTGATTTCTCCAGATAAGTTTCTCATCAACAATAACCCCGAGGAATTAAGTATTTTGTTAACGTTTGAGGAGTGTATTACCAAGGGGGTCCAAATGTGGGGGGTAAGTTTTCCTTCTGTGAAAGATTGTGTAATGGGTTTTTTCGAGGTTTAAGGTCAGTTATTACGTATTACCCAGGTCCTGACTTCAGTCAGTTCAGTGTTCATGGTTCTCGTCAAGGAATGGAGATCTTAGTTGCTGGCATAGAGATTACTATCGTCTGCAAATAGGTTGTACTTGATTAGTGTGCTGGAATGGACTATATCATTTATGTACAACAAAAACAGTACTGGGCCGAGAATGGAACCTTGACGGACGCCATACAAAATTGGCGAGGAGTCAGATTGATGATTATTATAGCAGACATACTGCTTCCTATTAGACAGATATGAGGTAAACCAATTGTGGGATAAGCCCCTAACGCCGTAATGTTCAAGCTTTGCCAGGAGGATGGTATGGTCGACAGTATCAAAGGCTTTAGAGAGGTCCAAGAATACACCGACTCTGAACTGACTGTCATCAAAGGAGTTTAAGATGTCATTAGTAAAGGATAGCAGGGCACTCTCAGTTGACCTTCTAGCTCTAAATCCAAACTGAGAGTCTGTAAGGATGTTATTGATACTGCAGAAAGAATTTAGTCTACTACATGATAGTTTCTCCCGTATATTAAGATTATGACGTCATTATAGGAGCAACACACCAACACCGGCCTCCAACGTGTCCTAAGACCGAAGACTCGTCGATGATGGTGCTAGTGGTGGTGGTGGTGGTGGTGGTGGTGGGATAGTGGTTGTGATATTGTAGTGGAATGGTGGAGATGGTGGAGATGGTGGTGGTGATAGTGTAGTGGAATTGGAGATGGTGATGGTGATAGTATAGTTGAATTGTGGTGGTGATGGTGGAGATGGTGTGTGGTGAATAATTACATACTGTATTGGATCTCAGCTCTGACAGGCCCTTGCTTAACCCAACCACCACTTAATGCACAGTATAGGGGTCCACACTAAGGGGCTACAAGGACTGGGGCCTATTTTGGATCACCTGAAGATTCACACCCAAGCTGATTTCACCTGCAGATTGACAATTCTAATCTAAATTAATCAAACATAACCCAACCTAATCTAACCTAACTTAACCTAACCGAACCTAACTTAACTTCATTTAACCTAACCTACGCTAACATAGCCTAACCTAACTGAGCTTAACTTAATCTACCCTAACCTAACCGAACTTAGCCTAACCTAACACTAACTTAACCACCTCCTCTACCCAAACCTAACATAACCCAACCTAACCTAGCCTAACCTAACCTAACCCCCAGGTAGAATTAGGATGTATAATCTTCAGGTGATCACCTAAACTGTGTGTGTGTGTGTGTGTGTGTGAGCGTTATCATGTCACCTTCCCCCTCACTCTTCTCTATAATCTACAACATGAGGTGATTGTGTACACTCTCTTATTCAGTGTAAGTCACTGTAACAGTATACATCTTTTCAGTACTCAATGTATATCTCTCCAGAACTCAGTATGACAGTGTAAATGTCTCCAGTACTCAATAAAGGAAGGAGACTACTGAGTACTGTACAAACATGTCCTTCAGAGAATGCAACTTCTGCAAAATGGGAATGATACCTTAATTAATTGATGAATTGATTGGTTGAATAATTGATTGACTGATTTTCTGATTGATGTGTATATATTCACTGACAAAGCGACTTCCATTGATGCGAACACCTAATGATTAGATGCCCCAGGATATTTAATTTGTAGATAAAACGCCCTAGAATTACTTGGGGGAGGTTAGGTTAGGTTAGGTTACGTTACGTTACGTTACGTTACGTTACGTTACATTACATTAGGATAGACATTTAGGCTATCTAATCTTTAAATATTTTAATTGATTTTTTCCCATAAACAATGACTATCTATCTAACTCCAGCGTTTACGTGACTTACCAGAATTGTACTGCGGAGTGAGGGGACGAGGAGGTGAATGAGAAAATCTATGCCACCTACCTGTTGGCGAGAGCTACCTGTACTCAACTGTTGACGAGGGCCACCTGTACTCAACTGTTGACGAGGGCCACCTGTACTCAACTGTTGACGAGGGCCACCTGTACTCAACTGTTGACGAGGGCCACCTGTACTCACCCTGTAGAAGAAATATATATATATAAAGATGAGTGGGGAGGATCAACCGACACTGGTGAGTATGATTAACACTCATAAATCTTATAGATTGTCAGGATATATACAGATAAATCTCGACCTTCTGGTATGACCTTAGCCAGGAGAGAGATATAAAGATAAACAAAGCAGAACAGTGTGGTCTGAAAACATATACTGTAGTTTACACTTCAGGTACACTACTGGGAATGCATTAACACATAGTTTACACCCCAGGTTCAAAGCGCCCTGGCTGGTGAAGTTGCTGGGGTAAGCACGGCGTTGGAGACGGGCACTGTGGTCGATGATGTGGAGGACGGTAGGACGGCTCTCCACAACGCCGCCAACGAGGGCCACCTTGACGTGGTGAAGGTCCTGCTCTACTGGAAGGCAGACATCAACAAGAGAAGCAGATTCGTGGATGACAACCGTGAGTGTGACAAGTCCTCCTTGAAGGGTTCCTCGGGGTTCACATGTCCTCTTTGAAGGGTTCCTCGGGGTTCATATATCCTCCTTGAAGGGTTCCTCGGGGTTCACATGTCCTCCTTGAAGGATTCCTGGGGGTTGAGATGTCCACCTTGAAGGATTTGTCGGGGTTTAGATGTCCACCTTGAAGGGTTTCTCGGTTCACATGTCCTCGTTGAGGGGTCCCTTAAGGTTGACATATCCTCCTTGAAGGGTTCTTCAAAGTTCAGATTCCTCCTTGAAGGGTCCTGCGGTGTTCACATGTTTTCCTTGCAGGGTTCCTCGGGGTTCTCATGTTCTACTTAAAATGTACCTCATGGTCCACAAGCCCTCCTTGAAGAGATCCTCAAAGTTCACACGTCCTCTTTGAAGGGTTTGAAGGGTTTCTCGGGGTTCATATGTTGTCTATGAAAGATTCCTCAATGTTCACATGTCATCCTTGAAGCGTTCTTCATAGTTCACATGTACTCCTAGAAGGGTTCTTCTGGGCTCATATGTCCTCCTTGAAGGATTCCTCACGGTTTACATGTACTCCTAGAAGGATTCTTCTGGGTTCAGATGTCCTCCTTGAAGAGTTCTTCATGGTTCATATGTCCTCCTTGAAGGATTCCTCACGGTTTACATGTACTCCTAGAAGGATTCTTCTGGGTTCAGATGTTCTCCTGAAGGGTTCTTCATGGTTCACATGTCCTCCTTGAAGGATTCTTCATGGTTCACATGCCCTCCTTGAAGGATTCCTCACAGTTTACATGTACTCCTAGAAGGATTCCTCTGGGTTCACATGTACTCCTAGAAGGGTTCTTCAGGGTTCAGATGTCCTCTTGAAGGGTTCTTCATGGTTCACATGTCCTCCTTGAAGGATTCTTCAGGGTTCAGATGTCCTCTTGAAGGGTTCTTCATGGTTCACATGTTCTCCTGAAGGGTTCTTCGGGGTCCAGATGTCCTCCTTGAAGGGTTCTTCATGGTTCACATGTTCTCCTGAAGGGTTCTTCGGGGTTCAGATGTCCTCCTTGAAGGGTTCTTCATGGTTCACATGTTCTCCTGAAGGGTTCTTCGGGGTTCAGATGTCCTCCTTGAAGGGTTCTTCATGGTTCACATGTTCTCCTGAAGGGTTCTTCGGGGTTCAGATGTCCTCCTTGAAGGGTTCTTCATGGTTCACATGTTCTCCTGAAGGGTTCTTCAGTGTTCAGATGTCCTCCTTGAAGGGTTCTTCATGGTTCACATGTTCTCCTGAAGGGTTCTTCAGGGTTCAGATGTCCTCCTTGAAGGGTTCTTCATGGTTCACATGTTCTCCTGAAGGGTTCTTCAGGGTTCAGATGTCCTCCTTGAAGGGTTCTTCATGGTTCACATGTCCTCCTAGAAGGGTTCCTCTGGGTTCACATGTCCTCCTAGAAGGGTTCCTCTGGGTTCACATGTCCTCCTTTAAGGTTTTCGGGTACACATGTCCTCCTTGAAGGGTCTTCATGGTTCACATGTTCTCCTGAAGGGTTCTTTGGGGTTCAGATGTCCTCCTTGAAGGGTTCTTCATGGTTCACATGTTCTCCTGAAGGGTTCCTTCGGGGTTCAGATGTCCTCCTGAAGGGTTTCTTCATGGTTTACATGTTCTCCTGAAGGGTTCTTCGGGGTTCAGATGTCCTCTGAAGGGTTTTTCATGGTTCACATGTTCTCCTGAAGGGTTTTTTTGGGGTCTTATGTCCTCCTTGAAGGGTTCTTCATGGTTCACATGTCCTCCTAGAAGGGTTCCTCTGGGTTCACATGTCCTCCTAGAAGGGTTCCTCTGGGTTCACATGTCCTCCTTTAAGGTTTTCGGGTACACATGTCCTCCGTAAAGGCTTCCTCAGGGCTCACACCTCAATCATGCAGGACTCCTTGGGTTGTTCACGTACCCAGGACAAAACATGAGTGTGAGTGTCATATGTGTGTTTACCTTTTGCAGGGGGAACGGCGCTCCACCTTCTTGGAAAAACGGACACACGGAGATCCTGGAACTATTGTTGTCTTCAGGTGCTGAAAAAGAAGCGCTTGATGACAAAGGTAAGATGAACACAACTCTTTACCTCTGTTGACACGTTATCAGGTTTGCTTTTTTTTTCTCTCACTCACTCGCCCATTTATGACTCATGGCAATAAATTTACCAGACAGTTTTACAGTTATGAACAGGCAGTAAAACTTATGGTTTACTGAGAGTGCCTGACGCCTTACATGAGAGCACTACGACGTGTGACAGAACAGTATTTCAATGACATTTGATGGTATTTTTGGCTCATTGATAATCCCTGACACTTTTTATGCTAATTTTAATCTGTAACAGAGCTGTGTATAGTACCTAAACAGAGAGCCTCACTGTTAACGATCCAACATACGTCTTTACTTTGATAATAATCAGAATTCACCTTAATATTAGATACCCCAGAATTTCACCTAATGATTAAACACCCTAACCCTAACCTAACCTATTCTAACAAAATTTAGCTTAATACAACATAACATCATAACCTAACCTAACGTAACCCCCAAAGCGTTAGGGTTTTTAATTATCAGGTGAAATACTGTAAGCAGGGGAGGGGCTAATCTTATTGTCTTCAGATAATCCGTCAACAGAGTTTGAATATTAAGAATATGTCTACATTGCCTCTCGGTGATGTATCTCTGACCCCAAAAAAAAGATCAAACATACGTACGGTACCCTTGTATATTACAAGTGTCCATGACAACTTTACTGTCGTTTAGGGCGACGGGCGACACACAGGGCAGCCTCGAGGGGTCAACTGGAGTCCCTAGAGGTGTTACACAGATACGGGTGTGACCTCAACCCTCGAGACAACGGAAAAGCGACGCCCATCCACCACGCTGCCTTCTTCGGCGACTTCGACCTTGTGAAGTGGTTGGTGGAACACGGGGTTTATAGTGCTCAAGGACAAGAACGGACGCCTGCCTAAGGACGTGGCCAAGAAATACGGCCACAACGACGTGCACCGGTACCTGAAGGAGAGTAACACTAAGAGGGGCGGTATGGTGAGTGTTGCTCTACTGTAGTGTTGTTTTGTGCTCACAGAATTGGTGGTAATTACAGTCTGTCATCCAGATGATACAAAGAAAGCCACACCAATCGTTTATCTGTTTGATAGACAGATAGATGGAAAGTTATTCAGTAAATCATTATTCAGGTCCACATTGGTTTAGTAAGGACAGAGTGTTGGTATACCAGGTTATCCCAAGAAAACTGTTAAAGACGTTTATTCTTTTTTACTGCGCTGTGTGTGTGTGTGTGAAAATAATATTATTATTAATAATAATAATAATAATAATAATAATAATAATTATTATAATAATAATAATAATAATAATAATAATAATAATAATAATAATAATAATAATAATAATAATAATAATAATAATAATATTAATAATTAATTAACGGTTTATTGAAAGAGCATGGCAGCCTACAGGTACATAATTGAGGAATGATCACTTGATTGACAAATAATATACTGTACATGCAACAAAGTGATACATATATGATATATAATAACAAGGTGGGGAGAAGGTCATACTACAGTTACATTTCAAAATATTAACAGTGCAAAAGTAAGATTGGCTGGGAGTGAACACACTGGTTAACATGAGTTATTGATAATTTTTACAATGGTTGGGACTAGGCTTCTTATAGCGATCAGTGCGGGCTCGTATGGGCTCGAGGCGGTTGTGATGTCGAACACCAATTCGAGGATGAGGATTCTCGGGTGGAAGCAGGGGCCGGTGTCGAGGATGGTGCAGAAGCTTCTCCCCAAATTGGCAGATGAGGTCATGGTGGTGACCAGAGAAAGCCGAGGGATTAGTTTGTTGAGCGCTTCTTGATATGTGGAGTAGGAGGGGGAGAGAATAATCTTGCACTTTTCTAGGGATTTACGTTGTGTGGCATTTTGGGGAGTGTTACGAACCCCTCCACCCAGCACTACGAACCACGCCATCTATTGTCCTGATCTACCTACCCAGCACCACGAGCAACGCCATCTAGGGACGAGACACGAGTATGACTCGTCTTAGTTACCACTCAGGGGTTTCCCTTCTCCATATCCTGGTTGTTGCGTCACTTCCTCCAAGTCTTCTTTGTGAGCTCCAATTCGAGGAGAGAGCACTTGGCTCTGGGAAGTGACCACAGGATCATCTATCCTCTAAACCTACGGACAGTGACTACCTACCGTCTTCTACAATACTCAGCCTTACTCGTCAGCCATCTCAGCTCCTCACTTAAGTACTTGTATCTTGTATTGCCTCCCCCACGTCCACTTGCTTCAAAATGGTTTATGTTGTATTAATATGTATATACTGTTAATGTTTAGGTTAAGTTTGGTTAAGGGTAATTTATAAGCTGAATATTTTGTTAAGGGATTTATGGTACTTTATTATACACAACGAAAACTCGCATCCTTTGTCTACCCTTTTATAGTCCGATTGTCTTTGTTTTTTTGTTTTGTTACCTGTTGGGATCTGGGTAGACGTATAACTATATTCTAAATCCCCAACTCGTAACAAATGGCGACCGTGACAGGACACGACCTTAAGTACCATATTCCTTCCTCCCTTGTTACTCAGTGTTAATTATTCCTCCCAGTCACTTCTGTTCATAATTGCTTTACGGTGGTTTAAAGTTTCCTTCATATGTGTGTGCATATATTGGTATTACCGTACAGTAAGAGTGACAGCCGTAGGATATTAGGTTCCAAGTGTCATAAGGCTTACCTGTTATTACACGTGGCAGTCGTGTAGTAAGTCTTATCGAGTGTAGGGAAGAATCCGGATCTGTTTAATGCCGTACCCTCACTCCAGAGTAGGCTGTTCCATAGTCACTAGTTTAGGGTGAAGTGATATCTTGGGACGCCCCGCTCTACCAGGACCCCATAATTATAAAGCCTCAATTATTGTTCTTCTCATTATCTCATTCAGGGTCAATCATACCATTTATCAGGGTTGTTTATCCGGATCTTTATATTAACGCCGTAATACGCCCTTCCTCTTTAAAGTATCTCAGGGTTGTTAATCCGGATCTTTATATTAACGCCGTAATACGCCCTTCCTCTTTAAAGTATCTCGGGGTTGTTAATCCGGATCTTTATATAAAATGCCGTAATACGCCTTCCTCTTTCAAGTATCTCAGGGTTGTTAATCCGGATCTTTATATTAATGCCGTAATACGCCCTTCCCCTTTCAAGTCTCTTATCCTTATCTAAGGATCTTCTCAGAAGAACAATAATCATAAGTGTAATTTCCCTAGGTAGTTTCCGGGACTTTCTGGTTATCCACTGCCGTGATATTTTCTAGGGTAATTTATAAGCTGAATATTTTGTTAAGGGATTTATGGTACTCTATATATATACAAGAAAACTCGCATCCTTTGTCTACCCTTTTATAGTCCGATTGTCTTTGTTTTTTATTATTTGTTACCTGTTGGGATCTGGGTAGACGTATAACTATATTCTAAATCCCCAACTCGTAACAAATGGACCGTGACAGGACGGCAATTTGTTGCAGGTTGGGATTTAGAATAATACGTCTATCTAAAATTAACAATATAACCAACAACCTAAACATTAACAGTATATACATATTAATACAACATAAACAATCTTGAAGCAAGTGGACGTGGGGGAGTTAATACAAAATACAAGTACTTAAGTGAGGAGCTGAGATGGCTGACGAGTAGGCTGAGTATTGTAGAAGACGGTAGGTAGTCACTGCACGTAGGTTTAGAGGATAGATGATCCTGTGGTCACTTCCCAGAGCCAAGTCACAAAGAAGACTAGGAGGAAGTGACGCAACAACCAGGATATGGAAGGAAACCCCGGGTGTTAACTAGACGAGTCATACTCGTGTCTCGTCTAGATGGCGTTGCTCGTGGTGCTGGGTAGGTAGATCAGGACAATAGATGGCGTGCTTCGTAGTGCTGGGTGGAGGGGTTCGTAACAGGGAAGACCAGCGGGATTTGGGAGGAAGACCAGGCAGGGGAGGCACAGGTGAGCTTGGGAATTATGAATATTGAGTAAGCACTGAGGAGCTCGGGCGCGGGTACTCCGAGGGACTTGAGACGCCGGAGGAGGTGGAGACGAAAATTGGGGGATTTGACAGTTGTACCGACGTGTGTTTTCCAATTTAGTTTGTTATCTATAGTGACGCCTAGGAGCTTGGTGGAGTCCACAACCTGGAGTTTGTTGGGGCCCAAAGTAATGGAAGGAGGTGGGACAGGGTCAGAAGAGAGGTTGATGTGCCTAACCATGGTCTTGGCGTGGTTGATGGTGACATGATTGTTAGTAGCCCAATTTTAGAGACTGTTCAATATATTTTGGAGGGCGTTGTCGTCGAGAGCCGAGTTGCTCACATTGATCCCAATGTTCGAGTCGTCAACATATTTCTAACCAGCAGGAGATTCTCTTTGGTCATCATTGATAAGCAAGAGGAAGCATGCCTTAGGGGATGCCACAGGTGAATGACTTTGTGTGTGTGTGTGTGTGTGTGTGTGGTTTTGTTCACCCAACAGGCGGCACCATAGAGGCTGAGCTATAACGATTGGACATCAGTAATTCCCCTGAAGACAAATGCAAAGTTCAAGGTCGAATATGACGGCCACTGAGCTAAAAATTGATTCTGTGATCCTCCTCTAGGTTCTTCTACACGAACTATTCAGTTTTGATATGGTCACTTTTGTTGTGATTATTAGTTGCCTGTATAACTGTTTTAATTATTGTGAAGGTACACGAGCACCTGCATGGAGTAAAAGTAATAAGTCGGGACGACTTATTACTTTAGTTACAAAATCATATAACTAAGAAAATATTTCATGATCAGTTTCATCACAACCTTATAATATTCTTATCAAATATGTACAGTAAATATTCCATAATTAATTTCAGAATCTCCTGAAAATATCAACAATAAATTTGAGATCTATTTACAGTTTGGGGGCACCAAGGCTCGCAGGAGTATGATAGAGACATCCAACCGCCAGAGGGCTGCCCGTGACGGCTCTAGGTCAAGACCTGGATCCGTGGCTATTAGTGAACCCCTGAGGAGGTCACAGGGACCTGAGCCCGCCCTTAGGACTCAGCTATCGATGGACCTGATGGACTCCAGCCAGTCTCAAGGGGACATGCCGTCACTGGACGACACTTCTCTGGTGTCTACACTGAAGCCATCACTCCAGAACGCTAGAGTGGCCTCAGAGCCGTCCTTAACGCCCCCTGACTCACCCACCCGACACATGATGGACGCCAAGGTATGGGAGGACCTACTGGTGATGGTAGTTTAGGTGTTGAGACTATCTGCACCAGTTATAAGAGTGTGTAGTGAAGTGTAAGTGAGGTGTCTTTCATACACCTTCTACCAGACAGTGGTGAAGGATTATTATGACGGATGAATAACTAAGTAAATAGGTAATGATTTACTACATACAATATTACCTAATAGCGATAACTTACATGTATTCCTTTTGTTGTGAGACTTATTACTGGCCATAAGCGATCATGTAGATTATAAAAATTCATGTAACTGAATACTTTCACCCGAAATCTAACCTGACCTAACTTTACCTCACCTAACCTAATTGGGGTATAATTTGGTTGCCTTTTAATGGTAAATGACGTCCTAAATGAAAAAAAATTATATGCAGATTAATTTCCATTGCGATGGCTGATTTACGATCGACAAAGAAACAAACACAGGGCTGTAGTGCGCGGGTTGGCCGTGAGACGGCATATGGATAGGCATTCAAGTGAAGGTAGAGATGCGTGGACTGTAGGGGTATCGAGATATTAATGTTGTCTAGCACTCAGGATGGAAGGAAACTCTAATGCGGTTTTCTTGTATAATATAAGTTATATGATAGACAGTCTGGTGCTGGAGGTGCCGTGTGGTGAGGGGCTGCTCAGAGGAGACGTTCGGTGAGTAGCGTGTTGAAGGAGGTAGATGTGCAGGGGCTTCGTTAGAGAAGATGTTGCCTGTTGCTGGCCTCCTGGTTGAATGAATGTTAACAGCGAGGAGCTTGCTGGAGGAGGTGTTGCTTGTTCAGGAAGATGGGCAGAATGAGAGTTGGTTGGTGAGGAAGCTCAGAGAAGGACAGCTGGTGGGTCGCCATGCTCGCTGGCGGGAGCGAGGACCGCCAGGCAGGCGAGGAGAAGCGAAGGCAGCCAGGCAGCGGCGGAGGAGGAGGTGTTGCTTGTTCAAGAAGAATGGTCAGAATGAATCTCAATGGAGAGACAGAGCTTATATACCCAGCAGCAGCCGCCAGTCCTCTATGAATCATGTTGGGAAAACCCAGAAAGTCGCCGGTGACTAGTTCCGTTGCTAAGATACGGTAACATCTGGTTGGTTGCTAGGGAGGCGGTAGCAGGTGGTGGCTGTGGCTACGCAGTTGTAGGAAGTTGTAGGGGAGACGTCCACTACAGGACCATAGGGTTAAAATTAATATTGTTTCCTTATAAAATTTCACTGACTTGACATAGAAAAATATAATTTGCTTTGCTTGAATCCTTGCAAGACAACGATTAATATGAGTATACATAACCCCCAGTTTGCACTAGAGATAAAAAAAATCCATTCAGTGGATATCCATGGCTATTCATTCGATGGATATCGTTTAAGCATTTTTTTTTTCATATATAGACGAGATGGTCTTAGTTTGTGACCATCGTTAAAGCTGAATATCGCTTAATGGGATATTGGGGCCTAGGGGAAAATTAAACAAATCAAGAGTGAGAAACGATATATATGTTGTGTGGTCAAAGAAACAGAAACAGGTGAGACCCTGAAATGTGGGTAAATAAGGCAGAAAGTCAGATCAGCAACCTAGGACTATTATGTCACAATTTTTGTGGTGCTATATAGCAGCAATTGACTCTGCTCGGGGAAGCTTACAAGTATAAGAAGGATGAATAACAGTACCAACATAAGGATAAACAGAAACGTTTATTTGGTAACGTTTCGACAAATCTCTTGTCATCATCAGACCTAAAACATAAAATTAAATACAATAGCATCGAAAAAGTACAATATGATGATGCGTGTGTTTCTTCTCAACGTTGATAGAAAATTAATATAAAGATGTTCATCACAGTCATGAACATGTTCATTACAATCATGAACATGTTCATCACAGTCATGAACATGTTCTTATTTCCATCAACGTTGAGAAGAAACACACACATCATCAGTGTTGTAAATATGGAATACAACAGTCACCAGTTTCGTTAAAAAATATAATTAAATAAAATAATTAAAAAAATAATGTTCGATCTAACAAATTACATTTATTAAAAGATAACGTTAATAAATACAACCCATAATAAACACTCAAATTAAAACACAACATTAATGTGTTTAAACTTTACATTATGAAACTTTATAACATCTTATTATTGTAAAATCAGCTGAAATGAACAAAAAAAAAAGATCGTAAGCAGTGACACAAATACTTACTATAAAATGATCAAACACGACAGACAAAAACCCACAAAACTAAATAAATTATCGAATAAAACATCAAATGGCTACAGTAAAGTAAGATTGTCATAAAATAAAAAAATTCAACCTCAAAACGGATCACATAAATATTCAACACCTCGGATTATTTCACCTGAATATTAATCATCCTAATTTAACCTAACCCCACCAGGATAGCATTATGATTGCTAATTTCCAGGTGACCCTTAGAATGTGTAGAACTAAAACAAACTTAATCTATTTACAATGTCACAACGAAATGGTAACTGCGTGAAGTGGGAATGTTGTGTTATTGCTGTTGTTGTTGTTCGTATTAATCTTTTAGCGATCGATGACTCAGAGATGACATTGTGTAAGATTTCAGCCTCCCCCCCCCAAAAAAAAAAATTAAACAATTACAGTAAAAAAGGCAAAATTATTATACATGTTCAGAGTTCTTTTTGGCCACATATAACAAGATGGATGTCTCACCTTCTTGTAAACACCTGGATGTCGACAAATATTCCAAAATTATGGAGATACAAAAGAAATATGAACTCTCTTCAAACAAGTTCTCGGCAAGACTAATGTGTTTATCAGAACGATTGCGAGCATTTATCCATATATCATAAGTTTTCTTTTCTCTATAAGAACATAATAAAATAAGGAATCTGCAATAGGCCGGTTGGCCCGTGCATGGCAGCTCCTGTCGAGAGTTACTACCACTCTATCATCCATGAATCTATCTATCCTCCTTTTAAAGCTTTCCAGCGTTCCATCACCTACTACAAAGTTGCTAAGCTTGTTCCACTCGTCTACCACCCTATTTGTGAACCAGTTCCTTCCTATCTCCCTCCTAAACCTAAACTTATCCAACTTAAATCCGTTGCTACGAGTCCTATCCTGCTCGGATATTATAAGAACTTTATCTATACTCCTTTATTGATTCCTTTCACCCACTTCAATACTTCTATCATATCTCCCCACACTTTTCGTCTTTCTAGGGAATGCAAGTTTAATTTCTTTAATCTATCTTGATATGGAAGGTTTCTAAGTCCCGGAATCATTTTCGCCATTCTTCTCTGCACCGACTCCAGTGAATTGATATCCGGTCTCTAATAAGGGCACCAGAACTGAACAGCATAATCGAGGTGCGGCCTAACTAGCGTAAGATATAGTGCAATATGACCTCCGCACTCTTATTACTTACATTTCTAGATATAAAACCTAATACTCTGTTTGCCTTATTTCGAACATTAACGCACTGTTTTCTAGGCCGTAGGTCCGGGTTTACAAATACCCGTAAGTCTCTTTCACAAGTCGACTTCTCTAGGTTGATGTTGTTAAGGCTGTATACATTGGCAGTATTTGTTCTTCCAATATTAAGTACGCTGCACTTGCTGGTGTTGAATTTCATTTGCCATTTTTCTGACCACTTCTGCAGTTTATTTAAATCCTCCTGTAGTGCATTTGTGTCCTGCCGTGAATTAATCTGCCACCCTATTTTGATGTCATCCTCAAACTTACTTATGTCACTGCTAATCCCAGTACCTAGATCGTTTATGTAGATTATGAACAAGAGTGGGCCCAGTACTGACCCCTCGGGAACCCACTGGTTACACAGCCCCACTCAGATTTAGCACCATCGGTGAGCCATGACTTTATCCAATTTAAAAATTTCCCCTCGATACCATGAGCCTTAACTTTTCTCAGAATCCTCTGATGCGGTACTCTGTCAAACGCTTTGCTAAAGTCTAAGTAAATAACATCGTAATTTTCGTCATTATCTACTACTTGGTGTGCTCTCTGCTTGGGATTTGAGCTTTGCTGGTGATTCCGTATATTGCACAAATAACCATAATTGTTGATACACTGGTCCCGGGACCAGACGCGGGAACACACGGAGGTTACCAGAAGATGTGTGTCTAGAACAGTGACGTCACAGAGCTGTACATTGTGGGTAAAACAAGTGCCCGGTGGATTATCCTTACTATCTCTAATCCTTCCCCTACCCTACCCTACCCTACCCGACCCTCCCCTAACGTAACCCTCCGGTTAGCGTTAGAGATTTAATATTAAAATTAAATAAGATAAGTTAGGTTTGGAGGGTGATGTGATAAATGCACAGTGTTTATCGGGTACATACTGTACCTTCAAGAGAGCTGCAACACTCGAAAGACTCTTAGCGTTGCTGTTGTTTACTTTGTATCTCTGCTATTCTGGCTAAATCAATATTACGTGACACAGGTGGAGCCTCGGAAGCGGACCTGGAGTCTGAGGTCAGCTAAAGGCAGGAGCAGCCTCAAGTCTATGGTAGATGATCTCGCAGAAATCAAGGTAAGGGCACTTGAGGCATACTAATGCTCACTTTCATGGGATGGGACCCATCCATCCATGACTGTGTGTGTGTGTGTGTGCGTGTAAAACTTTCCAATGCGATAGCATGAACAAATATCAATAGATTTTAACCAAACTTAGTACAGTACAGACATATACACCATAACAAAATCACATACGAGTTTGATAAACAATATTTAACTCTTCTCACTGGATCGAAGTTGTAGGTTTCTTGTGCTCACGATCGAACGGCTGATCTTGAACATTTTCTCAGGCACTACACCTACACTACACTACACCTGAGTATGAATCGTGTGTGTAAACGCAATAGGAACCAGGATAATACTAATTGTTTCACTTATATTGTACTGGTGTTTTGATGATATAACATGTCACAGCATATTTGTCCGAGACTTGAGCAAGTCATCTACAGGTTTCACACTTGCTGGGTCAATCTGAATTTGTATAACTAAATATCTATCTATCTATCTATCTATCTATTTATCTAACTTTATGTCTGTCTTTCTGTCTGTCTGTCTGTCTGTCTGTCTTTCTGTTTTTATATCCAATTATCTATCTATCTATCTATCTATCTCTTTATCTATCTATATATATATATATATATATATATCTGTCTTTCTAAATATCTATCTGTCTGTCTGTCTGTCTGTCTGTCTGCCACATGCGAAGGGGGAATGTAGGAAAATTGGCACAGAAAAAATGGCAATAGGAAAATATGGCATTGGAAAAAAAGGCATAATCATCAGACTAGGAAAAATGGCACATTAATTTTTATTGACATGTTTTCGCTAAAATTTTATGACGTTTGTTACTAAAACTTACTTAGAGTTATATCAACGCCATAACATAAAACATTTATTACCTTTAACCAAAACATTCTCCCCTACGTTAGTGAAAACTCGTACATAAATGAATTACAAAATTAAAAATGTCACATTGCATATTATTGTTTAAGATTTCCAACGAATGTTATAGCCAGCGCCTAGCACAAACTCTTGGACTGACTTGTGACCAGCTTGGCGGTCCTGGCAGAGGGTCTTCAGCCTTGTCTAGAGGTTCTTGTAAACTCGTATTTGGCTCTTCCTGGGTGATTCACCACGAGATTCTTTGATGATGTGAAATGATACAACAGCATGGTCAGCTTGGATCCACTGGATGGAACGCCAGATAGTTGGCTGGCTGTGCCCAACCAACCTGGTAGTAGAGGAAGTAAAGAAAGCTTTGAAAGGATTGAGTGTTAGTTACAAGACTAGCGAGGTCATCATAAAACTATATATTGCGCTTGTGAGACCTGACTTGGATTACGCAGTTCAGTTCTGGTCACCGTACTACAGAATGAATATAGAATCCCTGGGCATTGGGAACCTTGAGTACAGAGACATGTTAAAGCATCTTAATCTGCACTCCCTCGAGAGACGTAGAGTGAGGGGCGATATGATCGAAGTGTATAAATGGAATTCAGGGCTAAACAAAGGTGATATAACAAGTTTCCAAACATCATCATTAACTCTAATACGCTGGATAGCTTCAAACATAGGCTCGCTAGCTCGTTTGTGGTTCGTGAGCTCGAAGTGAAATTTGTTGTGCCATTTCTTCTAGTATGAAAATTATGCCATTTTTTCCTGTGTCATTTTTTCCGAGTACCGCGAAGGGGAGTAACATTGATCAGATTATGGATGGAACTTGATCAAAGAGGTGACATTATAGTTTGGATACATCTTGATTTTATAGTTTGAGTACATCTTGATTACATAGTTTGAGTACATCTTGATTATATAGTTTGAGTACATCTTGATTATATAGTTTGAGTACATCTTGATTATAAACAGCAATTACGAGATGGTTGGTTGACCAGTTTGCGTAGTGAAACATACCCAGATAATAGACGATATACAACCAAGCAGTTTACCAGAAGTTGTTGCTCACACAGGGAAGACAAGACGAGGAACTCGAATACAGGGCTGAAGAAATAACCCAACTCAAGAACCAGCTAAGTCGTCTGGAGAATGAGAAGGTAAACACTTGAGGCGGCTCGTGTGGTCGTCCTTCCTCACCAGGTCTTCAGAGAGGATGAACAACTAATTATCCTCAGCATCGTTATGTTGGGCATTAGTCTAAACATGATTGATTTAGATAAAGTTTTTTTTCTGGTGTTTATTAGTTACTTCACCTAATTTAGGCTCACCTTATATAACGTAACCTAATATAACCTTAGCTAACCTGATATACGTTAACATAATATGTTCTAATTTAACCTAATTTCACTTAGCTTAAATTATTCTAGGACAACTTGATTTCATCCTATTTATCATAATCAAATCTAACCTAACCTAACCCAAAATAATCTTATTAACCTAACCTAAATCCACCATAGCTTAACCTAATTTAACATAATCTAATGCTAAGCTACCCTAACGTAGCCTAACCAAATTTAACATAAGCTGACTTGACTTCCTAATCTAAACAAACCTAACTTAACCTAACCTACTATAACCTTATTTAATTTAACCCATCCCAACCAAACCTAACCTAACCTAATCTAACCTAAATTAATTTAACCGAGCATAACCTAACCTAATCGAACCTTACATCCCAGGATTCGGTAACATTAGGATGATTAATCAATAGGAAAAATAAGCTGGATACTAACCTTCACGTGATCTATTGGTTTAAGTTATAACACCCTGAGGATAATGGTTTAAGTTTTAACACCCTGAGGTTAATGGTTTAAGTTTTAACACTCTGAGGATAATGGTTTAAGTTATAACACCCTGAGGATAATGGTTTAAGTTATAACATTCTAAGGATGATGGTTTAAGTTATAACACCCTGAGGATGATGGTTTAAGTTATAACTCCCTGAGGATGATGGTTTAAGTTATAACATTCTGAGGATGATGGTTTAAGTTATAACACCCTGAGGATGATGGTTTAAGTTATAACACCCTGAGGATGATGGATTAAGTTATAACATTCTAAGGATGATGGTTTAAGTTATAACACCCTGAGGATGATGGTTTAAGTTATAACTCCCTGAGGATGATGGTTTAAGTTATAACATTCTGAGGATGATGGTTTAAGTTATAACACCCTGAGGATGATGGTTTAAGTTATAACACCCTGAGGATGATGGATTAAGTTATAACATTCTAAGGATGATGGTTTAGTTATAACACCTGAGATGATGGTTTAAGTTGTCACATTCTGAGGATGATGGTTTAAGTTATATACCCTGAGGATGATGGTTTAGTTATAACATTCTGAGGATGATGGTTTAAGTTATACACCCTGGTGATGATGGTTTGAAGTTATAACACCTGAGGATGATGGTTTAGTTATAACACCCAAGAATGATGGTTTAAGTTATAACATTCAGAGATGATGGTTTAGATATAACTCCCTGAGGATGATGGTTTAGGATTGATAACATTCTGAGGATGATGGTTTAGGTTTTACATTCTGAGGATGATGGTTTAAGTTATAACACCCTGAGGATGATGGTTTAAGTTATAACATTCTGAGGATGATGGTTTGAAGTTATAACTCCTGAGGATGATGGTTTAAGTTATAACACCCGGGATGATGGTTTAAGTTGTCCATTCTGAGGATGATGGTTTAAGTTATAATACCTTGAGATGATGGTTTAAGTTATAACATTCTGAGGATGATGGTTTAAGTTATAACTCTGAGGATGATGGTTTAAGTTATAACACGGATGATGGTTTAAGTTGTCACATTCTGAGGATGATGGTTTAAGTTATAACTCCCTGAGGATGATGGTTTAAGTTATAACACCTGAGGATGATGGTTTAAGTTACTAACCTAGGATGATAGTTTAGTTATAACTCTGAGGATGATGGTTTAAGTTATAACATCCTGAGATGATGGTTTTAGTTATAACCCCTGAGGATGATGGTTTAAGTTATAACACCCTGAGGATGATGGTTTAAGTTATAACATTCTGAGGATGATGGTTTAAGTTATAACACCCTGAGGATGATGGTTTGAGTTATAACATTCTGAGGATGATAGTTTCAGTTATAACACCCTGAGGATGATGGTTTAAGTTTTAACATTCTGATGATGATGGTTTAGTTATAACATTTTGAGTTATAACAAGCATAGTGTTGTTTGGTCACTCACATCGTTTAATGAAACATTTTCTTTTTTAGATAATTGGGTTATTGTTTATAGTAGGGAAGTTAATTTAAGAAGAGGTGTCGGATCCAACTTTCTACTGTTATTCACAAGAAGGTGGTCCAGTCTTTTGGTTTAATTCGAGATTGAAGCTGACTTAAAGGTGTTTATTTGGTTATACATTTCTTTTTGTTTTTGTATTAAATTTGATTATTTTTATTGTCGTTTGGTATTGGTGGTGGATTATTTACCTATTCTGCTTTTAATATGAACCAAGCGTGTTCCTCGCTCTTCTTACTACTGGTGGTTCGTTGTCGAGCTGTTAGCTACAGTTTCTGGAGTCTAACTCATTTAAACTTGTTGCCATGTTTTTTGGCTTGGTTTTAGATGTCTACGTTTACCGTGTTGATGTTGGCTCTTTTGTGGGAGTTCTTTTTGTTTGTTACTCTTTCGTAACTGATGTTATATGAATCATGCTTTTTATTTTGTACCGTTTGAATTTTCTAATTTCGTTGCACTGAATGGGTTGGTTGGTACAAGCGATAGCACATCAATGATTTTATTAGTGCCGTGTATAATTTCCTTTTTTGTTTGGTGTGCAGGCTTTTTAATATTCTTTATTTTTGATTGTTTGTTGCGTAGTTTGTGGATCTTTCGTTGATGAAGCCTCTGGTAACCATCTTTGTGGTTTTCAGTCCCAGGATGCTGCCTTCCTTGGTGCAAGGGTAAATTCTCCATCTACTATTACTGTCTGGACCTTTTTTTTTTAAGTAATTGGTATGATTTTTAAATTTGTTGATGTTTGTCCGTATTTTATTTCTTTTCGTAGTCATTTATGTTTTTTATTGCTATGCCGTATGTATGTGCCATCATTGCTTCTACTTTTCCGACATGATATGTTTTGTGTGATGTCATCGGCAACGATAATGTGTTCGCCGGTAAGTTGGTGTTGGTTCAGGTAAGCGTTTCTTATACCGTATATGGCGAATAGTGTTGGGGGGATAGACGCCTCGAGCACCTTAATTTCTAGGTCGAAGGTGGTCCTAAATGGCTGCCAATTTGTAGCTGTGCTACTCTGTTTGAGGTAGTCACATAGGATTCTTTTTTTCTGCAGGTAGGTCTTAGTTTTAGTATTTTTATATGTTAGTCCGTTGTGCCACACTTATAAAAGGCCTTCCACATCTCTTAAGACTATTTCTACTTGGTTTCCTTGCTGTTTTTCTTGGCTAAAATTTCTGTTATTATTGCTATTGCCGTTTGGGTTCCTCCACCCTTCTAAAGCCGTGCTGTCTTGGGTTGTTTTTATTGTGGTTAGGCAGGAACTTGTCTCGTCTGTTATTTAGTATGCGTTCTAAGAGTTTCCTGTTTATTTCATTAAGGTCTGTAGATTATTATTTGTTTGGGGTCCTTGGCCTTCTTTGATAATGAAGATCATTTTTGCCCCCTGAGGGCGACGGGAAAGTAACCAGAAGGATAAGGTTGAGTTGCAATATTTATCAGGGCTTCCATTGGTCTGCTGCAGGTTTAACAACATGTTTCGGGTCATGCCGCCTCAGTCCAGGGGATTTTCTTTTAAATCATGTGCAGGCAGTAGTAGTTCGTCGTGATTTATGAATTATTGGGTCTAGTTCTTCGAGCTTCCTGTGGCAGGGAGTCATTCTATTGCTTAGTTCTCTGTCAGTCTTTAATTAATTCCTCGCGTTCTTCGTCAAAACTTTTAATTTTCTTCTTCTGATATCTAAGATCTTTCCACTCTCTTCTGAATATTCTTCTTTTTCATGGCTGTAGAGTTTTTTGTCCGTTTTGGTCTTTAACAGTTTATTGTCCGTTTTTTTCGTGCCAAGTAGTTTGTTGATGGCCGGAAGTTTTTGAGTCCCTTTGTGGTACCCATGTTTTTTATTAGATTGTTCCATTTTTCTTAATTAATTTGCCTGTACTCTTCTTTTGTAAGCCTTGTTGGATTTTCATTACGGAGTAGTTCTCTAGTGGCCCAGTTTGTTCAATAAATGTCCATATGTTATTATATTGCACTTGTAGTCTCTTTAATTTTCGTTGGGTTTGTTACTCGGAGGTTCTCGGTGTGTCATTATTGGGGTTGTCTGGTTGATTGCTTGTTTTATTTCCTCGAGTGTTGCATCTTTTAGATTTATTTCTGCAGTTTTCCCACAACCTATTTCATCCAGTCTGTTTTACTCTCATCTGTAGCTTTGGTGGTATTTTTTGTTGAATTGGGCTGGTGGAAATTGTGAATATTATTGGAATGTGGTCGCTTGGGGTGATGGGACCTTGCTCTATGTGGTAGTTATGAAACGCTTTGTTGTTGTTGTAGAAGATTTTGTCGGTATGTTGAAACGCCATTGGCCCATCCAGGTATGCGGGTCCAGGTGAAGTAGTCTGCCAGTGTTGATTATATTACATTCCAATGCTGTGCCTATCTGGTTATTGTTGCCGTTGTTAAAAAATGTGGTGTCTTGCATTGAAATCTCCCAGGATGTACATTAGACATTATAATTGTTGTTTCAGCAGGTCTCTATAGGAGGATGGTCTTCTTTGGGGGTAGGTATGTTAAGTTGCGATTATTATTTCACCTTGTGTTATCTGTACTATAATGGCAAGGAATCTGTTGTGTTGTCTATTAGTGTGTTTGATGCCTTTTTTCACCGCTACGGCAACTCCTGTCATGTTTTTCTCCACTTTTTGTTCCATTGGTGGGTTCGCCGTGTGCATTTATTAATATTACTGTACAGTACATTTGGATTTTTTCATTGAATATGTTACGAAGCGATGTCTTGCATGTGTGCTAGTCACGGACATTGTGTTGTAGGATTTTAAGTGTTTTCAGTTGTAGATGGTCCATTATTTCTTTTTCGTTGTGGTTTAGAGTTGAGGGGGTGATCTCATTTCGTTGAGTCCCGATTTTTCCCTTTGAGTTCAGCTGCAGTGATTACAACAAAGACTTTGGGGCCAATTTTTATTTTGTCTCTTTTAATCATTTTCCATACCGTTCGTCTGTGTATTGCCAGGTTACTATGTCTTCGATAAATTTTCCAGTTGGTTTTCTGTGTGGTTGGTAAGGTATTCTTGAGGTTTGATAAAACCTTAATCCTATATCTGCTGCTTCTTCAGGTATTGGGAGGGGAAGGGGGGGGGGCAGTTGTTGATGGGAAGTCGATTTCCATTTCATTTTCATTCTTCTTGGCCGCTGATTTCCTTCTCGCACCCGTTCCTTGTGTCAGTCTTGGGTCTCTCGTCTTCTCAGTCATGTCTCCAGGTCGTTCTGCTTTTTCCGGTACGTCATCCAGCTCTGTCGGTGATATTGTGTCCTTGGGCGTGTTTATTCGTTGTCTCATTACTTTAAGATGATCAGTGTCACTTAATTGATTATGGTGTCAGTAGTTGGCTTTGTTGCTTCTTTCACGGCCCACTTTCCTATTTCAGCATATGTGCTTTGATCTTTCATCCCTTTCTCTTTGGTCTTCCTGCTCTTGTTTGTACTTGATGAGGGTCTTTTTGATGGGGCAGGACATGACCAATGGCCATGGTTGGGTGGCTGTGGTACACATTCGATTCTTTGCCCCTGAATATGTATGTTTAGACACTAGCATGAAGACCTTAGGTGGTTGAGAAGCTGAAATGTTGAGAAAAATGTTTCTGCGGGTTATGATTTTTTTTAATCCAAGATGGCCGCCATAAATACTTGCGGGAAACATTGGTTTTCTGGTTGGTTAGACTCTGTAGTTCCAAACATTTGTAGTTTGAAAATCAACAAAAAATCGGAGCGACGGACAAAATCTGAACATAGTAAACCGTACTATTAGGTTGAGTCAACGACAGCATTTCCAGCCTTCCCACAGCCAGTGTTAAGAGATCCATCATTGCAAATGATCTTTGGTAGTGTATGAGTTCTAGAGCTCTCACTTTGGCAGTACATGGAGATAATGACTGCGTAAATTAATCGTTTAGGCGGGTAAATCGTTATTGTGATATTGAAGGGAACTGTCCGCCAGGGAAGCGCTGTTGTGTCTCAACTTTGTACAGGTGGTCTAGTCTAGTCCAGACATCCTCATATGTATATATGTAGTTTGAATCAATTTAGATTCACCAGTTTCATGACTCAAATATTCTAGCAGTTTATTAGAAGCAATGTTGACATGATCACCAAGCAAAGGCCTTAGGGTTATCATGAGGTTGACTTTAATTATTCTATCTCTGACACTGGATATACCTAGTTCTTTCCTCATATTAACTATCTTGGTGCTCATGGAACACCCTGTGAAAATTCTGAGGGCTTTATTTTGGTTTTTTCGTATTTGTCAATGCCCTTTCCGATCACGAAGGAACAGGGCTGGTGCGTGGTAATCTATCAGATATATCATATAGAATAGGTACATTTTTTAACTATTTTGATATTAGTACCTTAATGTGGGTTGTATCCCGCTACACTACTAAGAGGTTTCAGTCTGTCAGTGCTATACATTGGCGGATTAGCTGTTGTATGGCTGATAAGGTACAAGAGACATAGTCAACACTGTTATTACCTATCTTAAACTTGGCGGGGTCGCGTTCACAGTTACCACCTTGTTTGTTGAACACCTTAGTTTTATCAGCGGAGATGATAAGACTGAGGTTCTCACAGGCTGCGTGGACATGGTTCAGGTGCAGTTTGCATTTAACGATGAGTTTTAGTTTGTATATAAATATCATCGGCATAGCTGATTGTTATATACTTGGGACTGTCTGGAATTGACTTTATAGTGCATTCGAGACCCATCAGTGTGTGTTGTACTGAGAGACAGTGTCAACTCACCTGAATGATTCATCTGTGGACAGTCATCTGTTTTTATCCCATTTTTCCCATTTTTGTTATCCCACTTAAATGATTTAGTTCGGTTAGCTTAGGTTATATAAGATTATGATAAGTAACAATGGTTTGCATTATATTGCTAGGTTAGATTAGGTTAGGTTATCATGGGTTAAAGTTGTACTAAATTGTCTATCATCTATTTGGGAATCTCTTAAGTGTCATGTAACCTGAAGGAGAACCATGTTTCCAGAGCCAAATGGAGGACAAAGTGAAACAGATGAGAGTTCACATCGACCAGCAACAGCATCAGCTGGTGGACAGTGTGGCCCTTCAGGAGCAGCTGCAGACACTGGCCCTCGAGAATGACCAATACCAGACCAGCAGTGTAAGTTGGGATCACTGTACCATTCATTGTAAGAAGTGGTGGTTTTAAATCATTCTTACATACCAGGTTCTATAAGTAGGGATGGACGGGCTCTTCTAGTTTGTGTGTTGGGGGATGGGTTTTTGTGGTGTATGTGAGTGTGTGGGACATGCCCTTTTGGTGTGTATGGGAACGTGTCATTATGGTGTGTATGGGAGGAACGTACCCTTGTGGTTTGTGTTTAGGGGGATGTGCTCTTGTGATGAGTGTGTTGGGGGACGTGCCCTTGTGGGGTGTTTGTGGTGTTTGGGTGTGTGTGTGGGGAGGGGGGGGGTTATGTGCTTTTGTGTTGGGAGAATTGATTTCTTTTAATTTTGCTGCAGACATCAGTTAGTTTATTGAGCCTCCTCCCCCCCCCACCCCCATATTCATCCCGTGAGCGATAGTACAAATATGATTACAGAGTAGAGGCCACAAAATGTGTTTATCAGACCCCAGTGATCAAGATGTTATGGAACTGAGTGTTACAGAGTATATCCTCATTGTTTCTTTAATTCGGTAAATAGAATTTTCCTTAGGTAATAGATACTAAGTGTGGCTATAGCTTAAGGAAAACATACTCTGCTGGTGTGTGTGTGTGTGTGTGTGTGTGTGTGTGTGTGTGTGTGTGTGTGTGTGTGTGTGTGTGTGTGTGTGTGTGTGTGTGTGTGTGTGTGTGTGTGTGTGTGTGTGTGTGTGTGTGTGTGTTTGCACATAGGCCCACTGGCATACCAAACACTGCCTCGCTGCCGTGCGGATTAACCTTGGTAGGTATAACGCAACGGGTGTAAACCCCGAACGAAAAATCTGTGGTGGAGCCCCGCATCAAGCAGACATGCTTACAGAGCTCCAACAAGACCCCAACGGTGGCATACTGTAGGTGGAAAAGGTGATCAACATGGGGACCCAACGACTAGACCGACATATGAAGGCAATGCATGATGGCCAGGCTACTAAGTTGAAACCCAACAAACTGGGCTATCCATTGAAACTCTCTTTCTCTTCACAGTCGTTGCAACACTTGCACCACTGGATTAGGAAAAGAGAGAGCCAAGATGTGTGGTTGCAGCCTGCGCTCTTGCCTCACCACATAAATCAACTCACGCGCAGCCAGCATCCAGCTCATCACACTTTTCATCATCATCGGCCTCTCGAGTCATCTCAGAACTCACCAACGAAGGTGACATCCTAAAAAACTGATATCATTGTATCATAGCTGATTGATCGTCATACTCGATTCCGCAGTAATCGGCACGACGGACTTCAAGACCAAGTACGTAATGGGAAAGGTGAATGAGTGGGTTAGGGAAATCCAAGCACTATCTGAGATTACTAACACAGAGCCTCATGCGGCTTTTGCGGCATTCACCCATGGAGTCAAGCATCGATGAAACTACCTAATGCTCACTATCCCTGATATCGGACCCCTCCTCCACCCTCCGGAAGAAGCTATCAGCGTCAATTTCATTCCCAAAGTAGTGAAACACCCTCACTTAACCCCAGCAGAAAGATCACTCCTTGCACTACCACCGAGACTGGGAGGAATGGGACTGATCAATCCAGAGGAGATTACTGCCACCAAGCATCAAAACTCAGTTAAGCTCAATGCAGCTCTCACGGACCACATAATACCTCAGAACGCAACAGGGAGGTGGATACCAGTGAAGTAAACAAGATTCGAAGGTCCATTACGACAGAAAGCCAGTACGGCCAAACTGATAAGGTGCAGCAACTGTTGCTGCAAGTACCAGAGAATTTGAAAAAAAGTAGCAATAGCGCAGGAGGTGGGCGCCTCGAACTGGTTAACTACGTTACCGATAAGGGCAAATGGTTTCAGTCTCAATAAACAAGAATTTACAGATGCCAATGATCTAAGGTACGGTAGGCCAGTAGAAGGTTTGCATTCCCAATGCGTGTGTGGCTCTTCCTATGACGTCGATCACACTATGGTGTGCAAGAAAGGGGACTTCATATACATGAGGCATGATGAAGTAAGGGATCTCACAGCAAATATGTTGAAGGAAATCTACCGTGATGTCAGGGTAGAGCAGACCCTCCTTCCATTGGACGGTGAGATTTTCCAACATAGGACTTCAAACACATCCAACGAAGCCCGTGTTGACGTCAGTGCTCGAGAATTCTAGACACAGGGGCAGCAAGCCTTCTTCGACATCAGGAATTTTGATCCCATGGCCGCATGTCACCGTAACTTAGCTCTCGATGCTGCACACAGGAGGAACGAGAATGACAAGATAAGGGCATATGGGGAGAGAATTCAGAACGTTGATCAAGGCAGCTTCACTCCTCTAGTGTTTACAACCTCTGGTGGGATGGGAGCAAGTGCAAGATACTTCTACGCCAGACTCACGGAGGTGATATCCGAACAGAAGCAGCAGCCTAGAAGTACATTTTGATATGCACCTGTTGGAAGGAGAAACACACACAACGGAAAAGCTTCCTTATAACAAAAACAACTACATCTTTGACGGAAGCTTTGTTCCAAGCACAAGTGACTGTACCTACCACATTTGGGAAACTATCAGAGTGTCTATTTGAGCAGCTTCCAAAAGAATTAAAATATTGAAAGAGAATGAAGAGGTTCATCCATAGCATATTTGATCAAAAGCCAATGACAAAGATCCCAAGAGAGTGGAAAAGTTTCTTGTTAAATGAAACAAACGAGCAAAGCCTTACCTGTTTCCTTCTGAAAGAATGGAAAAGGGACAAATATGTACAAAAGCTACTGTTTGTTGTGTCAGCTGACTCGCTGTACGCAATCCGTCGGCCACCCCAGAGTGGCCAACGCCTATTAAAATATAACCTTCAAAACAAACCTCACAAACATCAGAGAATAAAAATTTGTAAGTCCCATAGATATCCTCCTAACACTTTTATGTTCGTTCAGACATAGGGTGTAGTTTATTTTTTAGTTTGGTTACATTTTTTTGTGTTTGAAGGAAATATTATTTGGGTACTCGACGCTTGGGTTGTGGTAACAGTGGGGCGATCCAGCTGATTTGAAAATATTTGTACCTGTAACTCTGCCCAGTACATTGCAATCCCGACCCATCGTATTGCCCGATGTGTCTTCTTGAATGACCTCGCAGCCGGGCATACCATCGGGCATGATGTTTAAGAATAAGGCCCTATGTCAGTGAGTGTGTCTGGGTGTGTATGTTGGTGCATAACGGTATATGTGCACTTGATTTCGAATGACAACAAATTAGTGGTAGTAGTACTGTATAATATAAGTTTATCATGTATGTGTGTCTGCTTGTATCAGTGCATGAGTAATTTTCCAATTTATATATGCTAGTGTGTGTGTGCTTGTATGTGTATTTTAGTGTGTGTGTTTATGTGTACAGTATGTATGTATGTGTAATGAGTGACATTCATAAATATGTATGTTACTAGATATTCTTAGGGGGAATTTTCTAAACACCACTTTCAATACAACTATTTAGCAGTTGACTGAATGACACAGACACATTAATAGATCAATATATCGAAGTTACTGGACACTGACTCTCGTACACAAACAGGAAATAGAAACACCTCCCACTTTAAGTAACTCACCCTAATGGATCGCTCCGACAATGACTCACGTGTGACCTGAGGGAGGCCCAGCGGCTGGGGGATGCGTGCAGGTGCTGAACTTTGTCTCCTGTCGGAAACTCTGATAGCTGGGGACCCAGTACTGGGGAGGAAAGTCCCCCTCCTAGCCTCGACTTGAGACAAGTATGACTTCTGTCTCCTGTCTCTGGGAAGGAGCTGTCAGCCCTTCCCTGTTACAATGATAATCCTAATGCTAATATTTTTCGGAAGGTTGTTGTTATTGTTGGTGGTGGTTCCGGCTGGAGCTCTTGGAGCAGCCAGACCGGATTTGGGATTGGAGGTTGTCCTATCTGCAGATATGAAAGGATACTGGGGTCGCACTTGCTGGGGGAGGATACTTCCTAAGCTATCTGGGTGGTGGGCAGTGGTGGGCACGGTTCCGCTAATCCGCTAACCGCCGGAGTGAATGGAATGTTTCGATTAATAACGTTTAATACTTTTTTTTTACAGTAAATAAAGACTGTCAGTGTATGTTGAAAGAATCATAGAATGTAATTGTAAACTAATGTATAATTTCATTTCTCATGTATTTGTTAATTTAATTAGGATTTTTTTTTGTGTCAATATATTTGGTTATGCTAAATACTGCGTAAGTTCATAACCAGGATGTCATCCAAGGTGTGCGCCAAACAAAATTTTCTAAAAATTTTCTTTTCATTAAAGTTTAGAGTTTTTTGTTTATTTACATGACTAAGACTAACAATAGGTTATATAAAAATGCACTGGTATAATGTGTATGTGGTTGGTATTGCATATTTACATGAATAATGAATAAGACCGATAGGTTGAATGAGAATGCAAATTAATTATTTGTGAAATTGTGTACAGAGTACACCTTGATAAGTTGATCATCATCTGATCTTGGCATGGTGCTATTTGCTACCTATGCTATACAGTACTATAGTTTTTGGATTCGTTTAATACTTTCTGTCTTTTCGTACAGTAAATAAAGATTATAAAGTGTATGTTGAAACTTGAATGTAAACTAATTTTTAATTTCATTTGTTCATTTAATTATTTGTGTACACCTTGATCATCATCTGATCTTGGCATGCTATACCTTTTTGGAAAGCTTTATGTCTAAGCTACAAGACAACATATGAAAAAATTTCAGCTCTCTAGGTCTGTTAGTGGTTAGCGTTAGCTTCTGCTAATTTTTTTAGCTGTTTAGAGGTTTAGCGTTAGCGAAGTTAACTTTTTAGTTAGCGGATTAGCGGTGAACGAAGCTAACTTTTCGTTTAGCTGTGCCCACCACTGGTGGTGGGTATCGTGTGATGACCGGAAAAGGTGGTGAATGTGGTTTGTTTGGGCCTTTCGGGTTAGAGTGGCCGCTGGTGTTGTGTGTGCTTCTTGGAAGTTTCGAATTCTGTTTCTGAGACTTTGTGTGACTTCGCAGTCGAGGAGATAGTGTTCCAGTGGGTTGGCTGCTGGCTCCTGACAGTAGGTGCATTCCCTGACGACATTTCCGATCATCTGCCAGGAGCACTTGTACCCTAGTCGTAGTCGATGAAGGCTAACTTGGGTTTGTCTTGGTATTTTCTTGCCCGTGAAAGGTGGTTCCCCTTTTGTAGCCACCAGGTACCATTTGGCTGATTGGGAACCAGCGTTGAATGCGTGAAGGAAGCTCTTTTGGATGTGGAGATTGGTAGTCTTTCTGAGGTGGTTCTTGATCTGTTGCACGCTTGCTGGAACTTGGATGTCTATGCTTCTAGAACGTGTGGCTGCCTTGGCTGCTTCGTCTGCCATGTCATTTCTCCCGATCCCTACATGACTGGGAATCCAGTGTAAGACGAGTGGGTGATTTTGTCCTGGGTGTGTCTGGTCAGGTGACAGGTGTATTGGCTGGAGGATAGCTTCTTGAGTAACACGGTCATGTCGCCGGGTTAAGCTAATCGCGTGGCAGAGAACTCTGGGTCATTGAGACCGTGACCCTCTTGGGTCAGGTCTGGACAGCTGTGTTTGCCCAGGTACGTGGTCATGTCGCCGGTCGGTAATGCTTCCTAATTATTACCACATGGGTGTGTCTTGGTCAGGTGAGTTTCTTGAGTAACACGGTCATAACGCCGAGCTAACTCAGGTACCTTGTGGCCGTCAGCTTTAATGGTTCAGGTCCTAATCTTACTGTAGGGTGTGTCAATCTATGTGGGTTACCACGTGGGCATCTACTTACTGTTATATGTGTTGTTCATCTGGGCTGTAAGCTGTGGTCTGATAAACAATCATTACATACAGTATGTGTTTGTGTGTGTGTGTGTGTGTGTGTGTGTGTGTGTGTGTTTTAGTGTGTATAACTTTGTGTGTATGTTTCAGTGTGTATACATTTGTGTGTTTTTAGTGTGTATATATTTATGTGCATGTTAGTCCAGGCATCCTCACCTACTCACATAATATTCATATTAATTCTCTCAATCATTATTCATCAATTCAGTATAGTTGTTCATTTTATCTATACATTCATTTCTTTACGTATCTACTTATATGCAAATGGGTAAAGATGAGAGTGAGAGGGCCAGGACAAGAGAAGGGGGAGGAAATATAAGTCTGGGAAGGTTTGATGAAAAGGAGTTAGAAAACACCAACCCCCTGGCATGAGAATAACACATTGATTGATTGATGTCAACAGAGGCAGAAGGCCAGCATGGAAGCGGAATTAGTGGAACGGGACGCCCTGAACAAGCATACCATTGAGGCACTGACGAAGGAGGTGGAGCGACTATCACATCAACTGTCCAGCACCGAGGAGAAGCTGCAACAGAGTCAGGTAGGAGATAGATGAACAGACACATATGGACAGACAGACTAACAGAGAGAGAGACAGACAAGCAGAGATAGACAGAAAAAACAATTACAGATAGACAGACAGGCAGAGACAGATATATATACAGACAGACAGACTGACAGAGAGAGAGACAGACAAGCAGAGACCGACAGAAAGGAATTTACAAATTGACAGACAGACAGAGACAGACAAAGAGACAAACAGAAATACAAGCAGACAGAATCAGATTGACAGACAGACAGACATGCAAATACAGACAGAGATAAAACAGACAAAGAATTAGAAAGAGAGACATACAGATAGGCAGAAAAAAGATAAACAGCCAGACAGATGCACAAGACAGAGAAAAACAGAGAAAATTGGCAGCTGTTAACAATTTACTAGGTTACAGTCACAAGGTTTTGTGATTTATCTACCTCTGTGTGTGTGTGTGTGTGTGTGTGTGTGTGTCTGTCTGTGTGTGTCTGTGTGTGTGAGTGTGTGTGTAGAATAATAGTGGGCAACGGAAAAGGCATAAGGATAGTATAAGGACAAACCTGAAAGAGTGCCAGTTCGCCCCCCTCACCTGGGAGACGATCACTCCACACCGTAACAATTGGAGGAGCACCACACGACAAGGTATCAATAATTTCGAGTTAGCCCGACTGCATACCGAGACAGACAAGCGCCAGCGCCGGAAAGACGCTACCGAAACCTCTCCCGCACTAGATGTAGCCCTCCACACGTGCAACATCTGTGGACGACCCTGTCTGTCCCGTATCGGCGTCTCGAGTCACCTTAGAGCTCACCAACGAAAGTGACATTCCTAATAACTTATAACATTATATTATAGCTCGATGATCGTCATACTCGATTTCGATTGGCAGCAAAGTAGAATAGTGTGGAGAATATATGGGAGAGGAGGATATCCCCCAAGATCGTAAAGACGCCTCCATTGTATGTATGTATATATATATATATATATATATATATATATATATATATATATATATATATATATATATATATATATATATATATATATATATATGTGTGTGTGTGTGTGTGTGTGTGTGTGTGTGTGTGTGCAAATCCACACCAGAAAAGAGAAACAATGGAACACCTTAGCTTTCGTCTTTATGCAAGACATCTTCAGAGGCAACTGAATTTTCAGAGACTGAGAGAGGCTTATATACAAAGGGTGACCTATATAACATAAGAACATAAGAACATAAGAATGGAGGAAACTGCAGCTGGCCTATTGGCCCAAACTGGGCAGTCCCGTTTACACCCAACCCCTATTGCTCATATGAGCATCCAACCTATGTTTGAAGCAATTCAGCGTATTCGAGTTAATGATGATATTTGGTAACTTGTTCCATTCATCCACTACTCTGTTTCCAAACCAGTATTTACCTATTTCACGCCTAAATCTAAATTTGTCTAATTTAAAGCCATTGTTACGAGTTCGCTCCTGGTTGGATAATTTGAGTACCTTTGTAATGTCCCCTTTGTTTAGCCCTGCCTTCCACTTATACACCTCTATCAGGTCGCCCCTCGCTCTACGTCTCTCAAGGGAGTGCAAATTAAGATGCTTTAACCTGTCTCTATACTCAAGGTTCCTAACATCAGGTCAAATCAATAAAATGGGATTCACTAATATAAACACCACCTCCACCGCATACGAAAAAAGAGCTTATAAAAAATGAGCGACGTAACAATTAATGCAAAGTCAGGTAAAAAACTTAAGACCCACTAATCATCTCTCCTACAGCTACCTCAAATGCTATCAAAGCATTTCTAACCTTGGGCCACTGACAAATAAATTTATGTAGCATATTATCAGCTTTGACCATCACTAAGGTTTATAGAATTCATTTCCCTAATCAGACTAGCTTCTATACTGTTTTTCCAATCCATGGGATGATTATTGTTCCTTATATGAACGAAAAGTACACTGCTTTCAGATGCTGTTCTAATATTATACTTGTGCTGTTGTATTCTAAGTTGCAATGTTTTCCCAGTATGGCCTACATAATTTTCATTACAATTGCTACATGGAATGCAGTAAACACTTCCATTTGCATTCAAGGTCGGGCTGTTATTATTTAACATACTAGTAATAGTTGAGGTAGTTAAAATATTCTTAAATGTAGGAACTTGTCTAGTATGAGTACAATAAAGGAGTTCTGGGGCTCTTTTAAGACAACGAAAGGCAAACATTGAAGGATACCCAAGTTTTTGTGCAATGGTCTGAATGTGTTGAGTTCTTCTTCAATAAATCCAGGGTCACAAATTCGCAAACATCTCAAAAACTTAGCAGAAAAAATGACATTTTGGTAGACTCATGGTGACTCAATAAAATATGTATGAAACTGTCTACATTGTGTAGGCTTTCTGTACACCTTAAATTTATAATTGTAACCATTTCTTATGATAAGCATATCAAGAAATGGAAGGGATCCGTTTGCATCTTTTTTTTCAATTTTGAAGGTAATACTAAGGACAAGATCATTAAGTTTGTCCAAAATTTACAGTGGATCCCCGTTTCTAGGCCATAGACAAAGAGCATCATCAACTTAGCTATACCATGGAGGAATAAAATCACCTATGTTGGGTAGTAATCTAGCTTAGAAAAAACATGTCAAATATTTGTTTGTAAAACTTTCCATTTGCCCTAAAAATATTGTCAGTGACTCAGTTCTATCAGTCTGAGAAATATGTCATGTTCAATTGTCAAATCTAACAGATATAATTCATCTTTTAGGAATGAAAGTAGGTCATTCACTGGTACTCGAGTGAAAAGTGAATGATATCAAAACTTATTAATTCACATGGTTCAATGTGTTTCATGAGTTTATCAATTAAATAATTGCTGTTATGTATATGCGAATTAGATATCTGGCCTGTAAGAGGGGATAGCATATTAACCAACCACTTGGATAATTTGTAAGTTACAGAACCCACAGAACTCACGATAGGGCGTAATAAATTATTAGGCTTATGTTGATCAATCCAAACATATGAGGTAAAGTGGGATTGATTTGTGAGAACTGTTTAATAGGATCTGGGTTCTTTTTTAATAACTCCTTCATTTTAGAGTTAGATAACTTTTTAATATTTTTCAAGGGATCTCTTCTAAGCTCACAATAACTGCTTTCATCACTTTGTAAGGAATTCATCTCATCATTAAAATCGTTTTTATCCAAAATTACAATAGCACTGTACTTATCAGCCTTAGTAATATGGATATTCTCATTACTTTTCAAGTTTTTCAAGGCTGTTAATTTTTTGTTTTATGTTTTAAACCATTTTCCTACGTAAAACGCTATGTATACAACCTTTCGCAATGGAAATATCTACATTTGTAACAACTATCGACTTATCCAGTTTGATTATATCTTTAGCAATAGGAAGTGGTTTAACGGTGAGCTGAGCAATAGAAAACGTTTTACCAAAACCAAGCACAAGTTTCTCATGTGTCTGTAACTCGTAAGATGATAAATTTATGTAGATCACCCTTTGTATACTGTATTAGCCTCTCTCAGTTCCTGTAAATTCAGTTGCCTCTGAAGATGCCTTGAATAAAGACGAAAGCTAAGGTGCTCCACTGTTTTCCTTTTCCTGTGTAGTTTTATCGAGATTTATCTTGTCCACGTTTCTAATGTGGATCTACATGATATATATATATATATATATATATATATATATATATATATATATATATATATATATATATATATATATATATATCCTCGATAATCGCATGGGTTAAGTTCCAGAAAACTACCGTGATAAGCAAAACCGTACATATCAAAACATAACATATGGGAAAAATGAGTTTCGTCCCACGACCCGAAAGATGCGTCCCCTAACTGACCAATATATACCCCTAAAAATGTATAGGTACTCTAAAAATATATTACGAGTAACATATCTTTACTACTTAATGAATAACAAATAAACAATTACAGTTCTGTATAATATTGTATATATCATGAATTACAGTCATAGTAGAATGAGAGGCAGAGTGTCGGTGAGACGCAGTGGGTGGGAGGGAGGAGGGAAGGTGGGTGGATATCGTGCAGTGGACATTGTGCTAATCTTCTCTGTCTTAAGGAAATCCATCACTGAAATTATGATTTAGATGGTGATAATAGAGGTAGTGGTGGAGTGGAGATGGAGGAGGGGGTGAATGTGGTAAGTGTTGAAGATGCATCGATCGGTTTGTTTGGTAAGACTGACTGCAGCACTGCCAGGCACAACTGAACAGCTGATGTCCACCCATTAAACTGAGTTTAAGTATAAATGACCAAGTTCGTATTCCATCCACATTCTTTACATAAATTTTAAATTATGGAGTGAGAAAGCAGAAAGGTGGGGCTCTTAAAGAGGTGGAATGGATGGAAGTGGTAAAATGCTTGGCTGGATCATGAATCTTAACACTACTCTTGTTCACAGGAGCCATAGTGGAGGGTAAGTAAAAGTTAGAAAAATTACACCAAAAACAAGCACGGAGCAGGAAACCGTCTTCAAACACCAACCAAACCAGAGCGGGGAAACAAATACTGTTGCTGGAAGCTGGCGCCATGAGCGGTGCAGCCATCTCTTGGCAGTCACTGCTACCACTGGTTCTCGCAGACCCGCCGCTGTCCTGTGATAATTCCGAGATAATCCAGATCAATCATTGATAAGCGTACACATGGTCGCAATCGAGGATACCGTGATAAGCCATATTAGCGATTATAGGGTCCCGTGATTATCGAGGATACATACATTTATAAGACCAAGGGAGACTGGTCAGACTGTGGCAACTGCTGCGGGATCTCGTTGCTGTCCATAGCTGGCAAGATTATAGCACGAGTTCTCCTAAAAAACTTTTTCCCAGAACCTCAATGTGGCTTTCGACCATCACGAGGCACCACTAACATGAGCTTTGCTGCCTACCAAATACCGAAAAATTACAGAGAACAGCGTCAAGAATTTGTACATGACCTTCATCAACCTGATTAAGGCCTTCGACTCGGTCAAAAGGGAAGCCCTCTGGCGGTACCAAAATTCATCACCATTGTGAAGCAACACTTTTCCATTTTCTTGGCTGCCTTCCTTACTCATGCCAGTGCCAATTTGGCCAGCGGGTGTACTTCCAATACCGGATGAAAGGACTTTTTAACATAAGTCGACTCCAGGCAGTAACAAAGTCATCGGTCCACTTCTATCACTGAGCTACAATATGCAGACGACCTCACCCTCGTCGCTCACACTGAACGTGACCTACAGAAGATTCTGACATCTGAACACCTACACAGATGCGTAAGCACCCTACGGCCTTGAGGTGAATGTACGTAAGACTCGGATTCTCTTTTAGCCTGCCCCTGGTTCAGCCACACCTCCACCAACCATCTTGGTTGATAGTACCACCTTTTCAAATATTACCCACTTCAAGTACCTTGGCTCCCACCTGTCCACAACCGAGGACATCAATGAAAAGATTCAACATCAGATTAGATGTGCATCTCAAGCCTTTGGCAGATTCCATATCCATGTCTTCAGCAGTAGTGACCTGGAATTATCTACAAAGCTGCAGGTATATCAATCAGTGGTCCTCCCCACCCTGCAGTACGGCAGTGAAACATGGGTAACATACGGGAAGCACCTCAAGGCACCTGAAAACTTTCACCAACGTAGTCAATGTTCCATCCTCCGAGTTCGCTGTAAAGACAAGAGAACACATGCCAGTATTCTCGCTGTCACCAACTGTAGGATCATCGCGGTTACCATTACCCATGAACAGCTACTTTGAACTGGCTATGTTACCTACATGGACGACAGTACCACATTTACAGTCACCTAATGAGTAGCAAAAGTAATGCTAGCAGCCAACTGAAAAGGTATAAGGATAGTCTTAAGACAAACCTGAAAAAATGACAAATCGACACCCTCTCCTGGGAGACGATCGCTCCACACTGTAACGCTTGGAGGCGCACCACACGGGATGGCGTCAATACTTTCGAGTTAGTCCGAATGCATTCCGAGGCAGACAAGCGCCAGCGCCGGAAAGACGCTACCACCGCCCCTCCCGCACTAAATGTAGCCCTCCACAAGTACAACAACTGTGAACAGCCCTGCCAGCACCGTATAGGCCTCTCGTGTCACCTCAGAATTCTCACCCAGAAAAGCTTAATAATACACAAACCTCAAAAACTATGCAGGGCAGTGTAACTCATATCACTGTATATTCGGTGGATGATCGTTATACTCATTTCCGGGTGACAGCAAAGTAGTAGTAGTAGTGTGTGTGTGTGTGTGTGTGTGTGTGTAATAATAATAATAATAATAATAATAAACGGTTTATTAATAGAGTTGCAGCAGGTGGCTGAAAATATACAGACTTACATTTGATTTAGACATAATGATATAATATGCATTGAATACATTTACAGGGCTGTACAGTACATAAATCAGGAGTGTGTGTGTGTGTGTGTGTGTGTGTGTGTGTGTGTGTGTGTGTGTGTGTGTGTGTGTGTGTGTGTGTGTGTGTGTGTGAGTGTGTGTGTGTGTGTGTGTGTGTGTGTGTGTGAGTGTGTGTGTGTGTGTCACTGTCCTTTTTCTGGTCCTTTTTATTGTAATTTACCTTAATTTCAGTGTTTGTGAGACCCATTTCCATCGTGTTTTGTGGCTTCCACTGTCATCTTGGTCTTGTTACATCAGGTTTTTTTTTTTTTTAGGGGAATAGCCCACCCGGTCACAGGTCATCGACCCACAACGGGGCCTTAGGGGCGATGAAATAAGAGTAAAAAGAAATTAAAAATAGAAAAGAAAAAGATTATATTAATCTACACCACGGCCTTGCCAGCGATACACAGGATGCCAAATCCACCGAACATTGCCCGTTAAAGTACCTGTAAAAGAGAGAGAGTGAAGCAACATTGCGGCGATGAGAAAAGGAAGAGAGATCACCAACTAAAAGAGGAGAGTTAATAAGAAATGCCTTTGATTCCACCCATTCTAACAGATGGACAGAAGAAGAGCCACCCCAGATATGAGAGCAATACTCCAAGTTAGGACGTATGAATCCCTTATAAACTTGAAACAACTGCTCAGGAGTAAAGTAGCTACGGCATCTGTACAGCATTCCCAGATTTTGGGAGGCAGCTTTAGCAATGTTGAGGATGTGTGGCATCCATGACATATTAGAAGAAATGGTGAGGCCTAGCATATCTATTTTATAATTTGGCAGAATGATAGCATCCTGAAATGTGATTGGTGGGAGATCATCTAATTTGGGAAGTGTGATTGGTAAATACTGAGTTTAATTACTGTTGAATTTAATCAAGTTCCACCTCCCCATTCAGAAATGCTGCACAGATCCGCCTTGATAGATGAAATGATATCACCGCTATAAACACATCTAGTTTGAGAATTAGGGGGAAGGGAAAATGTGAAGAAGAGTGAAGAGTAGAATCATCAGCGTAAGAATGGATAGACTTAGTCGTAGTGTGATGTAAATCATTGATAAAAAGAAGAAAGAGAGTAGGTGAAAGAACAGAACCCTGTGGGACGCCACTATTGGTGGAGAAAGAGCGACAGATCGATCCCTCGACAACAACTGCCATGGATCGGTTCTCAAGGAAGTTAGAAATTAGAGAACAAAGTAGGGGAGATAAATCACAAGAGGGAAGTTTAGAAAGCAAAGACTTGTGCCATACCCTGTCACGTGTTTTGGAGATGTCGAGGGCCACGACAAAAGTTTCCCCATAATCCCTAAGAGAGGATGACCAAAGATGGGTGCTGTAGGAGAGCAGATCAACAGTAGATCTCGCCTGGCGAAAGCCATACTGGTGATCCAAGAAGAGAGAATGGCGTTCAAGGTGACGTAGAAAATGAGAGTTTAAGATAGTTTCGAAAATCTTAGAGAGGGATAAAGTTAGGACAATAGGGCGATAGTTAGAGGGATTGGAAACGTCACCCTTCTTCGGGATGGGCTGAACCGAGGCATGCTTCCAAGAAGAAAGAAAAGTTTGGGTTTTGAGGCAGAGGCGAAAGAGGTGAGCAAGCACAGGGGCTAGAATTTCAGCACACTCCCTCAGAATATGAGGGGGTATTCCGTCCGGCCCATGCGCCTTACTCACATCCAACCTGGATAACACACTTTCTTGTAATCTCGACACGAGTGGAGATTATAGGAAAGTGCATAGGTTCAGTAGGAGATGCAGGGGTAGGAGGGATAGAGTGGGAATCGTCTAAGGTGGAGTTAGAGGAGAATAAGTTGCCAAAGAGATTGGCTTTATCAGGGGAGAGTTGGCTATAGAGTTATCAGGTCGGAAGAGAGAAGGAAAAGAGGGAGTGCAGAAGTTATTGCAGATGTGTTTGGTTAATGACCAGAAGGATTTACTAGAAGAAGAGTTAGTCAGGACAGCGGTCTTTCTTTTTTATAAAATTCCGCTCTGCCCTACAAAGAATAATAGCCTTACAACGATTCCTAGAAGTAATGAAAAAATAGTGGGTAATAAGAAAAGGAGATAGTTCATAACTTGATTCGCCCTATCTCTCTTCTAACGCGCAAGAGAACAGGAGCGATCAAACCATGATTGTAAAGTGAAAGATTTTGTAAAAGAAGGGATAAATGCACTCATACCACCCTGTATTACCCCAGCAATACTGTCAGCACATACCGAGGCGTCCCGAGAGGAAAAGCATCATTTATCCCAAGGAAAGTCGGAGAAGAATTCTCGCAATGATTGCCAGTTTGCCCTCCGATAGTGCCATAGTTGACGGTTAGATGGAGGTGGGGGAGGTGGTCGTGCCTAGTTCGATTTAGTAGAAATAAGATTGTGATCAGGAGACCCCAAGGGGCAGAAATTGAGTATGAATAGTGTGAGGGGTTAGAGGTAAAGCGAAGATCAAGAATGTTAGTAAGTTGATCGTGTTTATCAGGAACGCGTGTAGGGTGTTTAATTTATTTGTTCCAGATCATTAAGTAAGGAAAAAATAGCATGCCTCAGCTCCACCTTGGTTATCTCTTGCAGAGCCAAGCCATTCTCTGTGATGTACATTGAAATCCCCTAGGTAGAAGTGAGATAGTCAAAGAGTTCTAAATAGTTGTTAGAGTTGGACGAACAGTATAGGAAACAAAGAAAAATAGTCATAGTTGGTAGAAATATTTTGAGCCAGATGACATCATAAAGGGAAGATTCAAGATCCGTGAGTCGAGCTATAGGTGTACGTGTGTTGCAGTAGGCGCATACACCTCCCTTAGAACGGAAAGAGTTGTAAAGGTTGTAGTTAGAGACTTGAAAAGGTTTGGGTGAAGCTGCTTTGGTCAGTTGAAGTTCAGATAGTAGTAAGAGGTCGGGGGAAGAGGTTAATAGATGGTGCGTCACAGGAGGAAAATTGGATCTCAGGCCGCGAATGTTGGAGAAATGAAGTGTGAAAAAAGCCGATCCTCCAGCAACCGTGGTGACGTCAGTTGAGGCCCCAGTAGTTTGATGATGATCAGGTCGGCCCTGGGGTCCAAACCCTTCCTGACCAGTGGGACCCATCCGAGAAGGCCCCGTTTCAATATTATTGTCAACTGACTTCATAGGAGGATAAAAGAATAGAAAGAGTAGAACAGATCAAGAGTGAGTACGGTTATATATGTTGTATTGTAAATAGTAAGAGAGACAACTGAGACCCTGCAATCGTGTGTAAATGTGGCAGAAAATCGGCTCAGCAACCTGGGACTTGGTCACAATTTTCGTGGTGCCATATGGCAGCAGGGTCTACCATCAGACAAAACATACGTTATTGTTGTATCTATTAATTCTATTTTATTTAGTTAGTTCAACATTATTGTTCTTTTTGTTCTCTTTGTTTTATTTGTATTTTTTTTTACTTTGGTATTTCTTTTTATGTATTCCTGGTCGCCTTGGCAGGAGGCAATTGTCAGCGTAGCACAACAAGACACCTCTGCTGCCTCCAAGATTGAGTCCCTCACGACGGAAGTGGAGCACCTAACCTATATGCTGAACGACGCGGGAGAGAAGGCCATTAGAGCCCAGGTAAGACGCACACACACACACACACACACACACACACTCACACACACACACACACACACACAATTTGAGAAATATGTCATGTGCAATAATCAAATTTAACAGATGCAATTTATCTTTAAGGAATGAAAGTAGGTCATTCACTGGTTCCCTGGTGAAAAGTGAATTGACATCAAGACATTAACTTTCATGGTTCATTGTGTTTCTTGAGTTTATCAATTAAATCAATGCTTTTACGTATATGCGAATTAGATATGTGGCCTGTAGGGGGATATCATCTTAACCAACCGCTTGGATAATTTGTAAGTAACAGAACCCACAGAACTCATTACATCCTATCGTGATATATGGCTAGATAGATAGATGGATAGATAGTTTACTCCTGAAGAGAGTTTCAAAATACAGGTGTCATTTATTTTCGATGCGCTTGTGTCATAGGAAAGTGCTTTATATGTCTACTTATATTTAAATTTGTGTAATGTCTATGGACCCAGCTTTCACTGTGGGGATTTTCCTATGTCATTATGTCATCCTTCTGACCACGTGTTACCGCATGATGAGCCCAGATAGGGTGTGGTCAGTATTTCATCATCCACCGAAAGTCATAGGTGTGGTCGTGACCCATCTAGGGGTGCAGGTGTGATATGTTCCAGTAGCTCCTCGCACTTGAGTTGCCAGGTACCAGTTTTGGCTATACCCCTGTGCAAGTTCTTATTGTATAACATTTATTGTTTAACTCATATTAATTACCTACTGGTCGCTCATACATATTCTTATTCTTCTCCCATTATAACTTGCCTCAAACCTTGTGTTGTAATTAATGTAACTTTGTGAATTAAATGACATTCATCTGTGCATGTATCGATGGGCGGAGGTTACTGAGCAGGTTATGTCGGCCATCTCTTATGATCCATGGAGGTCTGTTTCACACTAGCCTTACTGGAGGGGAAGAGGTTTCTGCCACTCCTCCTCCCTTGTCTTCTCCAATGCTTACATAAGGGTAGATGTTTGTCTGCTTCTCTTTCCTGTTCTGAGCCACCATGTGGCTAAGGTTTGTGAAAGCTAGGGAATGTTAGGTGGGAGTCATTGGTGCACATGCTGAGCTCCCAATTAGTTAGGATGTGCTTTTATATTATGTCTTGTACCCTTTATTTGTAAATATATGCAATTAAAGTAGATTTACCTAGGTGTTTCTGTTGATCCTTTTAGCCCAGAATTTTATTCATCAGCCATGACTGAGTTTTGGGAGCATCTAAAGAGAATTTCATGAAGCCTAACCTACTTAAAGCTAACCATAACACTATATCACTGTTGTCCAGCCCTGTGTCTTATGGGATAAGCTTGGACGAGACATCGGGTTGTGATAGACAAATATATCTGGATGGTCTGATGTATTATTGGAACCCCAGGAATAAGAATTACTGTATATTTTCATAAGCACTCTTAGTTAATGGAGATTTTATTACAATGCTATTATTTTTTTCACAGGAAAAACTGGAGCAGAAAATAGCAGCACTGAAAAAAGAGAATGAACTTCAAAAAAATACTGTCACTGTGTTGACTGAGAGGTTGGGAGAAGCTGAGGAAAATGATTTCAGCCTCCAAGTAAGTTGACATTTATGACACTCTGAGAGAGATGAGGAAAGTGTTAGTCGGCTGAGAGGTAAGTTAAGCTCTCCTTCTTAAGCTGGTGTAAGAGATGCCTCAGTAGCCAAGAACTACCGCCCAATCAGTCTAACACCAATAGTAGGCAAATTACTGGAAGCAATCATTTCAAACTCTATTCGAAATCACCTGGAGAAGCACCGATTGATCAATGATTCCCAGCATGGCTTCACAAGCGGACGTTCTTGCCTAACTAATCTATTAACATTCTTTTCATCAGTTTTCGAATCGGTAGACGAGGGGCACAATTATGATGTGGTATATCTCGACTTTAGCAAAGCCTTCGACAGAGTCCCCCACGAAAGACTAATTAGAAAGGTAGAAGCACATGGCATCAAAGGTAATATCCTTAAATGGATTAGGGCATGGTTACAGGACAGGAAACAGGGAGTGAGCATTAATGGCACTAAGTCCCATTGGAGCAACGTCACAAGTGGAGTTCCCCTAGGCTCAGTACTTGGACCATTATTATTTATATATACATAAACGACATAGATATCGGCATAGACAGCAACATAAGCAATTTGCTGATGACACTAAAATAGGGCGTGTTATTAAATCTGACGAGGACTCCGCAAAACTACAGGAAGATCTAAAAAAAAATTTCGAATGGTTTGAAAAATGGCAGATGAAATTCAACGTGGACAAATGAAAAGTACTCAGTATAGGAGATGTAAACAGGGAAACCAGATACCAGATGAACAACGATGCCATAGAGAAATCCGACTGCGAGAGAGATTTAGGAGTAATGATAAGTAGGAACCTTAAGCCAAGTAAACAATGTGTTTTTGCTCGTAACAAGGCTAATAAAGTACTTGGGTTCATACAAAGGAGTGTTAGTTATAAGACTAGCGAGGTCATCCTAAAACTGTATCTTGCTCTTGTGAGACCACACCTGGATTACGCAGTTCAGTTCTGGTCACCGTATTGCAGAATGGATATAGAATCCTTGGAAAGAATTCAGAGGAGAATGACAAGACTAATCCCGGGCATTAGGAACCTTGAGTATAGAGACAGGTTAAAGCATCTTAATTTGCACTCCCTCGAGAGACGTAGAGCGAGGGGCGACCTGATAGAGGTGTATAAGTGGAAGGCAGGGCTAAGCAAAGGGGACATTACAAAGGTACTCAAACTATCCAACCAGGAGCCAACTCATAACAATGGTTTTAAATTAGACAAATTTAGATTTAGGCGTGGAATAGGTAAACACTGGTTTGGAAACAGAGTAGTGGATGAATGGAACAAGTTACCAAATATCATCATTAACTCGAATACGCTGAATAGCTTCAAACATAGGTTGGATGCTCATATGAGCAATAGGGGTTGGGTGTAAACGGGACTGCCTAGCATGGGCCAATAGGCCAGCTGCAGTTTCCTCCATTCTTATGTTCTTAAGGTTAAGCTTTCTGGTTAGCTGAGAGAAGTTGACGGGAAAGATTATGGCATCTAGAGAAGCTAAGCTCTTTTCAATCGTAGTAAATAAAACTTTCTCTTTAAGTGAGAAAAACTGAAGAAAATGCTCTCAGATTGCAGGTAAGTCATGCTACCTGACAGTTCCTGTGTTCTATTTATTATCACTGTATCGCATTGTAAACAAAAAAGAATATTGCCCCAAAATTAAGCACCCTAGATTATTTATCATTATGAATAAATACCATGATGTTAACCTTACCTAACCCCGGTAGTGTTCGGGTGTTTAATCATATGAAATAAACTAGGGTGTTTAATCATCAGATGATCCAAAAAAAGCTGTATTCATGTCATTCCTCTGTCAGTGAAAATTACCTTCGTGTCACGCTGTCAGTTTACCATTGCATTTTGTACAGCAGTTGCAGGAGGAGAAGCTGGTACAACTGAACCAACTGGTGGAGCAAGATAAAGACAACCAGCTGACCATCACCTCCCTCAACACTAAGATACAAACGTTGGTGGAGCAGAATAACTCCAACGACTCGATGATCAACTCTCTCAATGCCAAGATACAGGAGTGGGAAGACCAAGACAATGCCAGCCAACTCACCATCGCCTCCCTGAACGCTAAGGTGCAACAGCTGACTCACTCAATCAACGACCAGGACCACAAGACCCTCGCCTACCATGTAAGTCAAACTGGTAATATATTCTAGCCATCATTTCTTAAGGTATATTAGGGGATTCTTATTTTGTGGTCTTTTAGGATGATGGCCTATTCGCAATGGGACCTTTTACCACCACTGGGGGTCAATTAGGACTAAGGTCTATTGGAAGAAGGGCCCACAAGAACTCAGCCGATTAGGAAAGAGGTTTATTGGGACTGAAACCTACTAGGACTTTGGACCTATTAAATTATCAGTAGGGCCCCAAATAACCTACAATCTCTGTACGCCCGACAGAAACAGCAACATGCCAAGATAGAGGAACTGACAGAGAAGGATGAATCTTACCAGAAGACCATCTCAGCCCTCACCAGGAATGTTGACCAGCTGTCCCTCAAGCTGAAAGAGAACCAGGAAAATCTCGTGTGGTATCAGGTATGTCAAGGGGTGAACTCGAGGTACAGTACCAAATCAAAATGATGTGAAGAATGTGTGAAAAGTTACGAACAAAAGAAGGTATAAGTGGTAAAATGTGGGGTTACATGATGAAATATAAAGGGAATATATATGAATGAATTATAAATGTGCTTACCTCCCAGGGAATGGTAAATGTAAGGAGAAGAGAGAAAAGGTTTTGGAAGACCTGATAGATTCAATTTGAAAGAATGATAGGAATAGGGGAATTTGACAAATAACTTTGCTACGTAAGTAAGGTGAGGATTGCACCCATACCATCCCCACTCAGAACCAGCAGAGAGAGAGAATTCTAATCACCTTAACTTTTCCACATAGACAATAAACTAAACCATTACCATCCACAGAGTCAACTACAAGAGGTCGGTGATCGAGAAGCAAAGGCCCAGAACACCATCGCTGGGCTGAGGGGGGAGGCGGACACCCTCAACCAGAGGCTGGAGGAAGTACAACATTCCAAGACGCCCCTCACCCAGGTGAGTGCACACAGACAGACACACAGGTAGAGAACTAATTGCTCTGTAGTATTTAAAGTCTTTTTCGGTTCCTTGGTTGAAGAGAAGTATAACAGCAGCATTACTCCAGCTGTCTCTCAATTGTCTTCATTTAATGCATTTTCTTAATAACTTTTCATGATTAAAATTAATTTTTCTCCTTTGATAATATAAACTGATATTCTATCTTCTGGTTCTTTCTCATTCTTCATGTTACTGGTAGTAGGTAGCGAGTGTTGTGGGAAACCTGTACTTAATACTCTTTTTTGCCCTCTGACAGTCACATTCTAATTTCTAATACTTTTTTCTTGCCGTGACTTTTGTACATCACACACTGCAACACCAGCTTCGCAAAATAGGTTTGTACAGACAGACCATAGATTACTTTTACCCCTTCGTTGTGGAACAATCGGACAACTCTTTGAATAATTCTGTACAAAGCTCTTGCATCTGGGTTCACATTGGTAGCCCTATTTTCCTTATACTGGAATATGTGGAGCCACCAGTCATAATGCAATTTCCCTTTCTGTGTAATTGTTGAGCTGTTGAATTATTAGTTTGAGGAACTTGTATTTCAATGAATGTTTATTATTATATTGTAGGGTTTCGTGATATTATGTTGTCTAGCACTCAGGATGGATGGAAACTCTAAGGTAGTGGTTTTCTTATATAATATAAGTTATATGGTAGACAGTCTGGTGCTGGAGGTGCCGTGTGGTGAGGAGCTGCTCAGTAGACACGTTCGGTGAGTAGCGTGTTGAAGGAGGTAGATGTGCAGGAGCTTCGTTAGAGAAGATGTTGCCTGTTGCTGGCCTCCAGGTTGAATGAAAGCGGGACAGCGAGGAGCTTGCTTGGAGGAGGTGTTGCGTGTTCAGGAACGTAGAGTAGAATAAGAGAGCTGGTTGGTGAGGACGCTCAGAGAAGGACAGCTGGTGGGTCGCCATGCTCGCCGGCGGGAGGGAGGACCGCCAGGCAGCGGCAGAGGAGGAGGTGTTGCGTGTTCAGGAACCGAGGCCAGAATGAATCTCAATGGAGAGACAGAGCTTATATGCACAGCCGCCGGAAGTAAACCGTGGGAAGTCGCCGGTTTCTTGACTCCGTTGCTAGGGAAGACGTGGCTGGTTGCTAGGATACTGTGGCATCTGGTGACGCCCCCCCCCCTGGGCCGCTCGTTTGGTTGCTAGGGAAGACGTAGCAGGTGGCTGGTTGCTAGGATACTGTGGCATTGGAATGCTGCTACGCAGTTGTAGGGGAGACGTCCACTACAATATCGCCATTGTCAATGTTTTCTCATTTTGAGTGTTGGTCACATTATTAGACAATAAATATCATATTCCCAGTGAGGGATTAATTAAATAACATTAAATATTGGTGCGATTATAGTGACTTGGAATGATAATAATTGAAAAGACATTTCAGGAGCTGATGACAATAGTGTGCATCTTTAGTTGACAAGCAGTTTTAAAAACTTACTTTTAATACATTTGAAAATGAAAATCGATGAAACAAAAAAATACAAATATTTTTTTTCTTTTGATAACTCTCCATTCATTTCTTAGACTGGAAGAAAATATGCAAACAAATTTTATTTAACTGATCTTTCGTATAAGCTCCTCCAGCCATGATGACTTTGGTTTGTCGTCATTGGTGCCTGTGTCTTCGTAACGCCTAATTCACAGAGTTATCGTGGGCTTAGACACACCTACCAGCCTAACAACTTCACAATTGCTGATGCAAGGCTATGGGGAGTATTTACAGCTGCTCTGGTTGTTTGGAAAGTCTGCATAGTGAGTGGCCAGGTTATGACAGGCGTTTCCGTCATCGACTCTGTTATTGTACGTTTGCATAACAAAATTTAGTACAGACAAGCTTCACTCCTGATAATTTTACGATAAATTGACCTTTTGAAAAAATCCAATTCTGCTAACTTATATAAGTGGAAGTTTCCCTGTTTAGAAAAACAAGGATTAAGGAAATGAAGTAGCAATACGCTCACCAACCCCAATGAGAAGTCAGGAGAGATAGTGTTCATTTTGAAATCCATTGTATCCAGGGGTAAATGCAATTTTTGTTCTGACTCTGCACTTCACAGTGTGCACTGTTACCCCCACACACACCACCGAAACACAAGAATTACTCTGCATTCGGTCTACCTCAGCAACGAACACAGTACACATTATCTTGCATCATGTATTGAAGCATCATTTTAATACCAGGGTATTCAATCACCACACAGTATGAGCGGGGTGGTACAGTGGTCGCCCTGCAGAAGAGAGAGGCAGCCAACAAGCAGACTATCAAAGCCCTAGAAAACAGACTTCAACACTTAACTCAGAAGATGACAGACAGCGAGCAAGCTTCTCTCCGTGTCCAGGTAGGTCCAGGAGGCCTCCCTCATTGAAAAAGTCCACTTGAATTTTTTCTGTGTTCATGAAGACAGCCCCTGAAGGTCCCCTTAGTTTCCAGGTTCCTCTCGACAACCTTTGTTTCCTGTTTGAGTAGGTCCAGATACTTACATTAGTGCCCAGGTATATACGTAAGGCTTCTCTTCGTATTCATATATATGTCTGGAAAGCATTCATTAACATCCTGGTAATTCTAGAATTTCTCCTTTCATGGTCAGACAAGAATATGCTTGGCCTATTTTTGTATGTAGGAAGGTCTTAATGTCTGGGAAACGTAAAGTAATGTTCAACTGGTCTGAAAATCCTTTGTTGATATACAAGTACATCTGGAATTTCCTGATATTTAATCAGATAGGTATGGAAAACATTTAAATGTCCAAGGACAGTACTCTAAGTCATAAAGGATCCTTCCTGTAGTCGTTGTAGCTGTGGACGGTCCTCCTAGATGTTTGTTCAATATAAGTTTCACATGAGTATCATACTGTAAGTTTTCCTTTGTGTTCGGGAAGGTCTGGACAGAAACTTTATTTGGTGCATTCAAGAAAGTGTTATGTTGATATTAATACATAAATGAATCTAAATGATTCTTGTCCAGTTCTTTGTGTGTGTCTGTGTGTGTGTTGCCATTGTTGAAAATTAAGGGAAAGTCACTTTACAGAGAGAGCAATTGGAGACGATCGCTTCCCTCAAGACACAAATGGATCAGCTGAGACAATATGGCACTGGTTCACCCAACTTACTACAGGTCAGTCTTACTTCTGCTTAAGACCCTCGCCTGTGTGGTAGCATCCTGGGTGTTGCTACCTGTCTATATGCTTTTCCTGGTGACTAGCCAAGTGGACTCTAATCCTAGTTGGCCTCAGTCTTTATGGGTTTTACTCTAACTTAACCTCATTAACAATTAAAATTAAGGCCCAGTTTTAGGGACCACACCTCTGATGGCTAGGTGAGGTTAGGTTAGGGTTCAATGAGGCTGGGGTAAATATTACCAGGAACCTCTACATATGTCCTTGACTGTCTGTTTTCACACCAATTAATGCAATATTTATTTCATTACCTGCAGCACCTAGGGGGTGTGTGTGTGTGTGTGTGTGTGTGTGTGTGTGTGTGTGTGTGTCTCTTCCATGCCTTAACACTTGGCTAATTGGAAGAAAACTTTTACTATTCAGCCAGTCTAAGCCTGGACTAGTGTGTTGTCACGTTCTTACTATCTTACAGTGTCATCATTTTCTTATAGTAAATTGAAGTGGAGCAAATCAGGTAAGTATTAATTTAAGAGTCAGCAACCATAACGAAATATGTTCAAGTAAAGCATCATTTTGTTCCATACAATGTTTCGTAAGTTGTCGGTTCATAGATGTAAGATGGTAATAGTAAGAGTTTTTTCTTGTATTGTATGTCAAAAACAGATCATTATATATACCGGTATAAGGCACACCTATGACGCATATGGATACACACACAGGCAGGGGTGCATCCAGGGAGGGGGGGGGGTTTCCTGGGATACGGACCCCTCTTTTCATCAGAAAATGTAAATACTTTTTCTTTAATGCAGTAAAGTACTCAGGCGTTTTTGTAAAGCAAAAAGTAATTATTATTGACTTGAGAATATCTCCTAATATCAAGTGCACATGGATTCAAAATGACCTTAAAATGCCCATAATATTGATCAGATTAAAAAAAAAAATCTGGGGGGGCTTGCCCCCCCACCCCCACCCCTCCCCTCCCTCCCTTCCCCAAACTCCTCATCTGGGTGGGCTCGTTGTGCTCGCCATATTCCCCCACCCACAACTTCTTGGACCCCCCCTTTAATATTCCTGGATCCGTCCCTGCCAGACAGACATTCACATATACATAAACACACATACAAATACATTTTAGCTGGATAAACCTCATAGAAGTCATTTCCAGTCAAATCAATGAACAGTGCGACATCCTGGTAACACACTCGTCAATCACTAATTTTTGAAGCAACGAAAGAAATCTTCTAGTAAACTATTTGATTGATACATATATACCCAAGACCAAACCCACTGGCTTCTGGGATACAAGGACACCGTAACCCATGAACCACGCGGCGGTTGACAACGCTAAAAAGAAATCTAAGAAATTCAAGAGATGGGTCTCGACAAAGGATGAGCAGCACGACGGAAGTATGTATGCCGGGTCCAGGAACCAAGTAAAGTCGTAGTGTAGAAAGGCTGAAAAAATTCAGTGGCGGACTGCAAACAAGGTCAAATCAAACCAAAAGGCTTCCACTCTTAGGGATTATGGGGAAACTTTCGTCATGACCCTCGACATCTCTAAAGCATTTGACAGAGTATGGCACAGTCTTTGCTTTCTAAACTTCCCTCTTATGAGTTTTCTCTCTCACTTTTTTCTCTAATTTCTAGCTTCCTTGAGAACCGATCCGTAGCAGTTGTGGTCGAGGGATCGATCACTCGCTCTTTCTCTGCCAATAGTGATGTCCCACAGGGTTCTGTTCTTTCACCTACTCTCTTCCTTCTTTTTATCAATGATTTACTGAACACTACGACAAATTCTATCCATTCTTACGCTGATGATTCTACTCTTCACTCTTCTTCACATTTTCCCTTCCCCCTAATTTTCAAACTAGATCTGTTTCTAGTGCTGATATCATTTCATCTATCATTGCGGATCTGTGCAGCATCTCCGAATGGGGAGGTATAAACTTGGTTAAATTCAATAGTAATAAAACACAGTATTTACCAATTACACTTTCCAAAATATAACATCTCCCACCAATCACATTTCAGGATTCACTCCTTCTGCCAAATTCTAAAATAGATATGATACACCTCACCATTTCCTCTAATATGTCATGAAAGCCACACTTCTACAACATTGCTAAAGCTGCCTCCCGAAAGCTGGGAATGCTGTACAGATGCCGTAGGTACTTCACTCCTGAACAGTTCCTTCAAATTTATAAGGGATTCATTTGTCCTAACTTGGAGTATTGCTCTCATATCTGGGGAGGCTCTTCTTTTGTCCAACTGTTAGATAGGGTGGAATCAAAGGTATTTCGTCTTATTAACTCTCTTCCTTTAGTTGACACTCTTTCTTCCCTTTCTCTTTTCCGCAATGATGCTTCACTCTCTCTCTATTTAAAGGTACTTTAACGGCCAATGTTCGGTGGATTTGGTATCCTGTGTACCGCCGACAAGGCCGTGGTTCGTGACACTCGTCTTCCCCGCGGTGCCCACCGTTTCAGTGTGGATGTCGGTCACGCTAGAATAACCCGTTATAGTTTATCCTTCTTTCTTCACACAGCCAAACTGTGGAATTCTCTGCCTTCTTTTGTGCTTCCATACTCTTACAATCTGTCTCACTTCAAAAAGTTGGTCTTCTGGTATCTTCGGTGTAGATTAATATTGTGTTTTTCTCTTATATTTTTTTTTTTTTTTCGTCCTCCAGGCCCGGTTGTGGGTGGAGGACTTGTGCCCGGGTGGGCTATTCCCCGTTAAACAAGTTATTTTCCTCGGTGTTTACAGGAGTGGACGCGAACAATCTCCTTGTGTTTCAGGAAAGACGGTTCAACGTAGCATTGACACACATTATGTTCTCAGAAGAGTGTATTAGGAACAAGTTGTTAAAGTTAAAGGTTCATAAGAGCCCTGACTCTGACAGTTTTTAGTTTAGCAAATTTATTGGCAAAGTGTAGGGTGCGATTTGCCTATTCTGAGTAGTTCAGCTAGGTCTTGACACTTTGAAACTGAGGGTGCTATCACGGTTCATTACCATGGAGAACAGTGGTTCATATGTATAGGAGATAATAGTATAGGTCTTATTCATTAATGTTATATTCTATTTGAGGACTAATAAGTGTGAACTGGCAAATTTGCGATAGACTGCAAGAATATCTCAAGCACTCATGATTCAATGTATTAATTACCTAGTTCATGATACAATAAGTCAGGTTTCCTGAAGTCAAAATTTTAAAGTGTCCCATTCTATAATATAATGTTCAAGTGTATACTTTAAAGGTTTATCATAAAGTTTACATGCTGAGTGTTCCGGTATGGGTACAGCGTCACTAACTTGCCAGATGAGTCTGTATCCTAGCCTAATTCTGACTACGACTACATCACATTGTCTGGTTTTGTCTCTGTGATGCCCATACCGGTACTTATAGTTGCCAAAAAAAATCATATTTACCGTCAGGCCTCTGTACATTTCTCAGTTTTTCTAGATCAGACTTCATGATTTAGACGTGTATGTTTTGAAGTACAGCATTGGACAGGTCAAAGTCCGAATCTACATTTTTTTCTTACGTGCCTCATTAAAAGCCATGATATCATACTGTATATTAATACGAGATAGAAAGTGCCTTTGCCGATGATTATTATCTTTACCATCGTGACATAATCCTGACCTAGATTGTTATATTGTCACACTAACATGATCCTGCTGTATTGCCTTCACTCACTTACCATATACTGAAATAATAAAAACATAATAAATAAAATTAAATATCAAAATTAATAAAAGATACGTGATAATATGGCAGCATTTTACTATGTTTTTACATTTTGTAATCACGATCATACTAAATAATATATAATAATTTCCTCGTGATATTGTACAGTATTTTTCAGGTTTCAATATTTTTTTTTTTATTGTTCGCTTCATATACACAATGTATTGGCCAAATTAAGGGATTCAATTTAAATTTCACACACACACACACACACACACACACACACACACACACACACACACACATGCATACGTAATACGTATATCCCCCACTGCCATTCTCCCCACTCCCTATGACAGTTTGGACACTTCTCTCTGATGCCTTTCAAATATTTATATAAAATCACCGGCTGATCATATCTAATTCAGAATTTAGTCAGTAAGTTAATTAATTTGTAATAATGGGATATCACTGCCCCCATTCATTATTTACCCTACTTCCTTGGTGACCCAGCTCCGGGCATATTCCCCTCTTGAGCAATAGCTGGTATGATGATTGATTATTTTCCTCTATTGACAGAAACAACAAGAGGAGATAATCCAGAAACAGAAGGAGGAGAGCCTGAAGAAAGACCTTATTGTAGAGACGCTCAACAAAAAGGTCGAACATTATTCAGCTGAACTCCAGAAAAATTATGCAAATTTCAGCAGTTGGCAAGTAAGTTTTCTGTCAGTATTTCTTGCTTATTTCTCCTCCTTTTCTTTGCAGAAAATAGTAGTTTATAATTTATTGTCTCTTTCGGTGAATATGAAACTAATTCCCATATGATTGAGAGTCCATAGGGGACAATACAGATACAACACACTGATTACTAAACTTCCGGTAGACAAGGAAGCAGTATGGCTGGCACTGCACTCAACTGTTATTATCAATTCCCAACTATAAAGACAGGTGCCTGTTCCCAGCTGACTGGACTGGAGTTGCCCCAGGTGTTAAACAGTGACCCTTAGGACAGGACACAGCTTTCTCCAACACTTGGCTCTCCTCTCATACTTCAAGCTTTTAAATCTATCTTATCTTCCCGGGCACACTTAGCAGTTATCTTTCGTCATACTTACTTATTCCTTCCTTGCTTTTACCCTGTAAGATAAACCAAATATATACCTATACTAATGTCCTATATATGTGCGAACAGGCTCAGCAGCAGGAAAAGGACAATGAGATGCAACAGCATGAAGCAGAGAGTCAACAGACCATCAATAAACTGAGACAGCAGTTGAACCAACTCACACACCAGCGGGCCAATGGTCAGGTAGGTGACCTAGGAAAGACACTTGTCAGGTGTGTCACCCAGGTGTCAAATGGATCACCCAGGGATTCTATAGGTTACCCAGAGGCCAAGTAGATCACCCAGGGGCCAGGTAGGTCACCCATGGGCCATTGGGCCAGATATGCCACCCAGAAGTTAGGTACAGTTACCCAGGGGCGACATAGGCCACCCAGGCTTTGGGTAGGCAATAGGCACCAACAAGTTAGGTACGCCACCCAGGTGTACATAGGCCACCCAGGTGTTAGGAAGGCACCAACGTGTCAGATAGGCACCCAGGTGTTAGGTCACCCAGGTGTTAGGTAGTGTAGGCACCCACAGGTGTTAGGTAGGCACCTGGGTGTTAGGTAGGCACCCAGGTGTTAGGTAGGCACCCAAGTGTAAGGTAGGTACCCAGGTGTTGGGTAGGCACCCAGGTGTTGGGTAGGCACCCAAGTGAGGTAGGCACCTAGGTGTTAGGTAGGCACCCAGGTGTAAAGTACCAGGTGTTAGGTAGGCACCCAGGTGTTAGCTTGGCACCCAAGCATTAGGTAGGAACCCAGGGGTTAGGTACCAGGTGTTAAGTAGGCACCCAGGTGTTAGGTAGGCACCCAGGTGTAAGGTAGGCACCCAGGTGTTAGGTAGGCACCTGGGTGTTAGGTAGGCACCCAGGTGTTAGGTAGGTACCCAGGTGTTGGGTAGGCACCCAGGTGTTTGATAGGCACCCAGGTGTTACATAGGCACCCAAGTGTTAGGTAGGCACCTGGGTGTTAGGTAGGTACCCAGGTGTTGGGTAGGCACCCAAGTGTAAGGTAGGTAACCAGGTGTTGGGTAGGCACCCAGGTGTTTGATAGGCACCCAGGTGCTAGGTAGGCACCCAAGTGTTAGGTAGGCACCTGGGTGTTAGGTAGGTACCCAGGTGTAAGGTAGGAACCCAAGTGATAGGTAGGCATCCAGGTGTAAGGTAGGAACCCAAGTGTTAGGTAGGCATCCAGGTGTTATGTAGGAACTCAGGTGTTAAGTAGGCACCCAAACGTTAGGTACACACCCAGGTGTTAGGTAAGAACCCAAGCATTAGGTAGGCAATCAACTGTTAGGTAGGCCACGCAAGTGTTAGATAAGCACCCAAGCATTAGGTAGACACCTAGGTGTTAGGTAGTCACCCGGGTGTTAGGTAGGCACAGGGTGGTGTAAAACGTTTAGTGTGACAACAGTGTGTTAGTGTTAAGGTGCAAGTACTGCTTGCTTCCTCTCGCTTTCAACTACCGCCGCTGGTTACCCCTCGTGGCGAATAGGGAAGCAACTTGCATAAGTCCTCCCCTGCCAGTACACAGCCTCTTTACCTTCAAGATTCCAGCTGTGCCTCCTCCTTACAACACACGGTAACTGGGCGCCTCGTGGTCCCAGGAGAGACCAGCAGGGGACCTCGTAGCAGCAGTGGGCCCCAGAGGGATGGCACATAGGCCCACTGGCATGTGGACATGCCCTGGCGCCTACCAATCATTACCCCCGTTACCTTGGTAGGTACAAGCGTACAGGAGTAAATCCCCAAACGAAACATCTGCGATGGCGCCTCGCAACAGGCAGACATGCTTACAGAGCTCCAGTAAAACCCCAACGGCGTTATAGGCGGAAGAGGTGGCCAACGTTGAAACCCAACGATTACACCGGCGGATGAAAGCAATACAAGATAGGTCGGCTAATAAATAGAAACCCAACAGTCCATTTGAACTCTCCTCCCCAGTCGCTGCAACAGATGCACCACTGGATCAGGACAAGGGAAAGCCAAAATATGTGGCTGCAGCCTGCGCTCCTGCCTCACCACATCATTCAGCTTACGAACAGCCATCATCGAGCTCATCATACTTCTCATCATCTTCAAAACCCCCATAACATCAAACGTCCTATGGCAACGAAAGGGTGCTGATGAGGACAAGCAGAGATGACTGCCGGGAGTCTCTAGTTACTTCTATGCACATGGGTGGCATAGATAAGATGGTCGTTTATGCACTGTGATCTAGGCAGCAGTGCAATCCGGTCCTGTCTCTGCGACTGAGCAGCCTGGAAAGGGGCACTCTGCTCACCCCACATATAGAGGGGGCTAGAAAAGGTGCCCTAAACATAGCCTGCCTAAAGAACCAACCTGACAGGGCAATCGCACCCAGTAAGGTCATCATAATCACAGATAATCACAGATAATCACAGATAATCACAGATAAAAACAAGAACAAACCATACAACCTCTTATGGTTGCTGCATGCAATGTCAGGACCCTTCTAGATACTGGCACAAATGAGCATCTTGAAAGAAGAACCACCCTTGTAGCAAAAGAGCTAGCCTTGTATAACATCAGAGCAGCCATTAGTGAGTCCGGGCTCCCTGACGAGGGTTGACTCATAGAAGGGGGGCTAGCTACACCTTCTTCTGGAAGGGTAAGCCTGCTGCGGAGAGAAACTGCATTGATGGATTTGGCTTTGCCATCCGCCAATGCTTCCTACGTAGGATAACTGTAATGCCTGTTGGAATCAAGGAGCGCCAGATAACGCTCCGAGTACCGCTGAATCATTCACGTCATGCCTTTTTCATCAGTGCATACGCACCAACACTAGATGCAGAGGATGACATCAAGGAGGACTCTTACACCAACCTTGACAGAGTACTAACCTCTATCCCCAGAGAAGATAAGGCTGTGCTCCTTGGTGACTTCAAAGCAAGAGTTGGCAGAGATGCTGACATTTGACAGGGAACCATAGGGAGAAATGGACAAGGCAAGTGTAATCCCAACAGCCTACTCATCCTCTGCAAGGGTGCTACACACAACCTCACTGTCACCAATACCTAATTTAAGCAGGCCACCAAGTTCAAGGGTTCGTGGCAACACCCACAATTCAAACACTGGCATCTCAATGACTACATTATTGTCAGAGAAAGAGATCACCGAGATGCTTTTATCACCTGAGCCATGCATGGCTCACCACACAGTGACACCGATCACTGTCGCCCCAAAATGGCGACGGCAACAAGATTCTACAAGAGGCAGTAGCACATGCTTTCAGAGAGCAGCTCGAACATGGGCTGATACTCAATCCAACAACAAACAGCTCAAATCCCAGTGCTGAATGGGGTATTCTCGACTCTGTCATGACAAAAACCTACAAAGAGACCCTTGGCCAGATCCAAAGATTACACCCGGGAATCAACGTACTCATGGATGGTAAACGTGATGCTTTAACTTACTGGCAGAACAACCATCAGTCTCGGATCAAAGCTGAAATATTCCGCAAGAAGAAAGCCGTGGCCCATTGCGAACTTCGCAATCTAAGGAACGAATAGCTGAAAAATAATGTACGTAAAATGCAAAAACTGGCAGATCAACACAGCCTCTGCAAATTTTTCAATTCCACCAAAATATTTTATGGGCCAGTCACTCATAACACAGCCTCCCTCTGCTCGTCCGATGATAACTCCGAATTAAAGATGAAGAAAGCATCCTTCAGCGCTGGAAAGAGAAAACCATACGCTGCTCAACAGAAACACCAATGTGGATGTCATGACTACCCAGTAGGTCCCTCAGCATCCACAGCTAACCAACCTCAGTTACCTTCCATCCCTGGATGAGGTAGGTACTACCATCAACAAGATGAAAGCCTAAGGGCCTGATGGAATCCCAGCCAAGGTGCATAAAGCAGGAGGACCTCTGCTTACCAGCCGTTTCCACTTTCTCCTGGAGAATATATGGGAAAAGGAAGAAATCCCCCAAGCTCTTGAACACAACTCCATCGTCATTATTTACGAGAACAAGGGAGATCAGTCAGACTGTGGCAACTACCACGGGATCTCGCTGTTGTCCATAACTGGCAAGATTATCGCCAGAGTCCTCCTAAACAGACTTCGTCCTCAGGCAGAAATCTTCCTCCAAGAATCTCAATGGAGCTTTAGACCATCACGTGGCACCACTGACGTAATCTATGCTGCCCGCCAGATACAGGAAAAGTGCAGAGAACAGCGTCGTGACCTGTACATGGCCTTCATCGACCTTACCAAGGCCTTTGACTCGGTCAACAGGGAAGCCCTCTGGTGGACCCTCAGCCGTTTTGACTGCCCACCAAAATTCATCACCATCGTGAGGCAAGTCCATAATGACATGAACGACAGCGTCCTGCACAATGGCACACATTCTGAGTTCTTCGCCATCGAAATAGCGGTAAAACAAAGATGTGTACTGACACCAACTCTCCTTTCCATTTTCTTGACTGCCCTCCTTACTCGTGCCAGTGCCAATTTATCCGGAAGAAGGGTCTTTTCAACATAAGTCGACTCCAGGAGGATAAAAGGTGTCAGCAGCTTCCATTACTGAACTTCAGTATGCAGACGACCTCACCCTCGTCGCTCACACTGAACGCGACCTACAGGAGATCCTGAACACCTACACAGATGCGTATACGCACTTCAGCCTTGACGTGAAAGTACATAATATTCAGATTCTCTTTCAACCTGCCCCTAGTTCAACCACACCTCCACCATCCATCCAGCATAATGGTACTACCCTCTCTAATGTTACCCACTTTCAGTATCTCGGCTCCCACCTGTCCACCACCGCAGACATCGATGAAGAGATTCAACATCGGATCTCATATGCATCTCAAATCTATGGCATACTCTGTACCCATGTCTTCAGCTGCAGGGAGCTGAAATTCTCTATAAAGTTGCACGTATATCGAGCAGTAGCCCTCCCCACCTTGATATATGACAGTGAAATTTGTGTCATATACAAGAGGCAGCTCAAGGCACTTGATAACTTTCACCAACGTAAAGGTAGTCTACATTTCATCCTCTGAGTTCGCTGGGAAGAAAAGGGCATTGAAGCTATCATTATCTATAGCCAACTACATTGAATGGGCCATGTTACCCGCATAGACGACTAGAAAGGTATAAGGATGGACTTAAGACAAACCTGAAAACGTTCCAAATCGACCCACTCACCTGAAAGACAATCACCCCACACGAGAACGGAGGGGGGCTGCGCCACGAGTGATTGGCCCATAAAATGTTTTAATGGAATTGAAAAATTCGTGCATCTTGTGCTGGCCTGCAAATTTTTGTGTTTGACATACTTGATTTTAAACCAATCGTTCTTTAGATTGCGAATTTCCCGCTGGGCCACCGCTTTCTTCTTGCGGAAGGTATCAGCTTTGGTCAGAGACTGAGGGTCGTTCTGCAAGTCAGTGAAAGCAGCACGTTTATCATCGATGAGTACATTGATTGCGGGATCATTTTCATTAAAGCAGTCCTGGTGAACTCTTTCGATCTGGCCGGGGGTCTCTCTGCAGGCTTTTGTCATGACAGTATTGAGAATATTCCATTCAGCACTGGGATTTGTGTTGCTTGCTGTTGGGTTGTTTATCAGCCCATGTTCGAGCTGCTCTCTGAAAGCATGTGCTACCGCTGGGTCCACCAGACGCTTAATGTTAAAACCTCTTCTGGAGGCTTGCTGCCTTCGCCGTTTTGGAGCAACGTGAAATTAAGAGCTTGGCTCTGACAAGCCGTTGATCAGTGTCACAGTGATCTGAACCACTCATGGCACGGGTGATGAAGACATCTCGGCGATCTCTTTCTCTGACAATGATGTAGTTCATGAGATGCCAGTGTTTGGATCGTGGGTGTTGCCACGAACTCTTGAACTTGTTGCCCTGCTGAAACAAGGTATTGGTGATAGTGACCCCGTGCTCAGCACACCTGTTGAGGAGGAGTAGGCCATTGGGATTACACTTCCCTAGTCTATTTCTCCCAATGGTTCCCTGCCAAATGTTAGGATCTCTGCCAACTTTGGCATTGAAGTCGCCAGGGAACAAAATCTTGTCTTATCTAGGGATTGAGGTTAGCACTCCGTCGAGGTCGGCATAAAAGGCCTCCTTGATGTCATCCTCTGCATTGAGAGTTGGGGAGTATGCACTGATGAAAAAAGCATGATGTGAGTGATTCAATGGGACTCGGAGCATCATATGACGCTCGTTGATCCCAATAGGCATTTCAGTTAGCCTGTGTAGGATGCGTTGGCGGATGGCAAAGCCAACTCCATTAATGCAATTTCTCTCCCCAGCAGGCTTACCCTTCCAGAAGAAGGTATAGCCAGACCCCTGTTCTGTTAGTTGGCCCTCATCTGGAAGCCAGGACTCACTAATGGCTGCTATGTCGATGTTATACCTAGCCAGCTCTTTTGCCACAAGGGCAGTTCTTCTTCAGGACGCTCATGTGTGCCAGTATCCAGTTGGGTCCTGACATTCCATGCAGCGACCATAAGAGGTTGTATGGTTTGTTTTTGGTTGGATCTGTGATTTTGACGGTGTTTTCGACCTCATTAGGATGACCGTACTGGGTGCGGTTGCCCAGTCAGGTTGAGTTTTTAGGCAGGCTATGTTTAGAGCATCTTTTCTAGCCCCCTCCCCCATGTGGGGTGAGCAGAGTGGCTCCTCGAAAAGGCTGCTCAGTCTCACAGACAGGACCGGATTGTACTGCTGCCTAGATCCCAGTGCATAAACGACCATATTATCTGTGCCGCCCATGTACAGAGTTGTGACTAGAGACTCCCGTCAATTATCTCTGCCTGTCCCCGTCGCCAATCGTTCGTCGCCATAGGACTTTTGGGGGAATAAGGTTTTGATGATGATGAGAGGTATGATGAACTGGATGATGGCTGCACGTGAGTTGATTTATGTGGTGAGGCAGGAGCGCAGGCTGCAACCACACATCTTGGCTCTCCCTTTTCCTGATCCAGTGGTGCAAGTGTTGCAACGACTGGGGAGAGGGAGAGTTGCAATGGACTGCCGATAGCCCAGTTTGTTTGGTTTAACCTTAGTAGCCTGTCCATCAGGCATTGCCTATGTCCGCCGGTGTAATCATTGGGTTTCCATGGTGGTCACCTCTTCCGCCTATACCGCCGTTGGGGTCTTGTTGGAGTTCTGTAAGCATGTCTGCTTGATGCAGGGCTCCATCACAGAGTTTTCGTTCGATGTTTACTCCAGCAAGGCATCGGACCAATGGTTGGTAGGCGCCAGGACGTGTCCACATGCTGTCCCTCTGGAGCCCACTGCTACTCTGAGATCCCCTGCTGGTCTAGCCTGGGCCCACGGGGCACCCAGTTACTGTGTTGCCACGAGGAGGCACAGCAGGAGTCTTGACGGTGAAGAGGCTATGTACTGGCAGGGAAAGACTTATGCAAGCTGCTTCCCTGTTCGCCACGAGGGCTAGCCAGCGGCCGCAGCTGAAAGTGGAGGGAGCAAGCAGTGCTTGTACCTTAACACTAACATAATAGTGCCACTCTAGACGCGTTTCACCAACCTGTGGGTGGCTGCACACACACACACACACACACACACACACACAGTGACCTACCATGTGACAACCTCTTCATCCCCATTATAAATGATGATCAAATATTGTACATAGACTTACAAATAGTCTAATTATCATTATTATTATTATTATTCACAGATACTTGGAGATTATCTTAACACTGTACAGCACATGGTTAAGAATTTATTAATGTGCCCATTCACACATCTCTAAATTGCCATTACACGTGAACCAGGCAGTGTTTGACTAAGCTAAGAAGAAAACTCAGGATTTCGAGAAATGGGTTGGGACAAATGGTGAGCAGGATAGGAGGATGTATGCCAGATCCAGGAACCAAGCAAAGTCAGAGTGTAGAAGTTCTGAAAACGAGTTCTAGAGGCAGATTGCAAGTGAGGTCAAGTCAACCCCCAAAGGCTTTTTACCATATAGCAAACTCGAAATTAAAAATGCGATTAGGCATATCGTACCTGAGGCTTGAAGATGGTAGTTTCGCAGATTCTGGCCAGGACAAGGAGGAGGCGTTGAACAAATCCCTTTCCTCGGTGTTCACAAGAGAGGATGCAAACAATATTCCTGCATTTGAGGAAAGAAGGTTTGACACAGCGCTCACCCACATTGTGTTCTCAGAAGGGTAATAAAAATAAATCGCCGTAGTTAAAAATTCTTAAGGATCCCGGCCCTGATATGGTGCATCACAGTGTTAAGAGAACTGTGTAATGAGCTTGGGGAGCCTTTAAAATCCTGCTCTGTAAATGCCTGGACGAGCAAAATGTCCCCAATGACTGGAAAATGGCTTATGTGAGTCTGATATTCAAGAAGGGCGATCGTCTCTCCACGAATATTGTAAAGCCGCGAGCCTGACAAACATAGTGTGTAAATTACTAATGAGCATCATAAGAGATGCCATTATGGAACATCTGTTTCGAAACAATCTTGTAAAGGTCTGCCAACACAGTTTTATGCCAGACGCTCCTGCTCAGTACAATTACTCAAGGTCCTGGATATTTGGACTCAAATTCTAGAACAAGGCGGAAATATCGACAATACAGTGTATACTGTACCTAGATTTTGCAAAGCTTTTGACAGAGTACCCCATGAAAGGCTTAGAATTAAATTGGAAGGGTAAGGAATTCGGATAAGTGACCTAGCGTCGATCGGAAACTTTCTTCACGATCGCAAGCAGTGTGTGGTTATTAATGGCACAAAATCGTCATGTGTACCTGTGACAAGCCGGGTACCACAGAGCAGTGTATTGGGTCCGTTGTTGCTTGTCTGCTTCATAAATGACATGCCAGAAGCTATACACTCATCCAAACAAATGTTGGAGGACTATGCCAAGTTATTTAGGGAAATTAAGAACCAAACAGACTGTGAAGACCAACAGAAAGATCTCTGTGAGCTTCAAGAATGGTCGAAGATATGTCTGCTTAGATTCAATGTCATTAAGTGCAAGAGAATGCACCTGGGTCGCACCAACAGTAAGGAAGTGTATCATATGCCCCAACAGGACGAAGAAACTGCGTTAATTGAGACCGAATGTGAAAAGAACCTGAGTGTGTATGTCGACAAGGAACTTAAATTCTCGGGCCATTGTGAGAAGAAGGTGAATCAAGCAACTCAACTAGTAGGTCTTATAAGAAGGTCGTTTAGACATCAGGATGGTCTGTCGCTCGTCATGGTCATTAAGAGTGAGGTATTTCCCCGTCTGGAGTACTGTCACCCTGTCTGGTCCCAGGGATATGCTAGAGACTTTCAATTGGTTGAAACTGTCCAAAGGAGGGCCACCAGACTGGTGCCTGCTTTACGGAACCTCATCTACCCAGAGATTAGAACATCTGCAACTGCCTAGCTTATACTACAGACGGGTAGTTTAAGTGTATAAACATCTCAGAGGGCACTACTCAGTCGAATGTGCATACCTGGAGCTGGAGGACGCCCGCTCCACAAGGGGTCACAGCTCAAGGTTGAAGAAGTCACAAGTCCAGAAAACAGCGAGGGCAAACTTTTTCGGTGTAAGAGCTGTGAACACTTGGAACAACCTGCCAGAGAGTATTGTGACGGCATCGTGTGTGAGCTCTTTCAAGGCCGCACTTGACCAACACCGGAGCAGGTTCCGATATATTCAGGAGCCAGTTCATGACCAGTACTTGCCAACAGTGCGTAACAGAGACGTGACCGACCGCCCAAGCGGCTAACGAGCCGATCAGTGGTGAAGAGGATAAAAGTAAAAAGTAAAAGTAAGACTGAGACATCCGCGTATTCTCGAAAGGGAAAATGCTGAATGTCATCCCTGTGGAAAAACTAAGTGCAGACATCCCATGATTCATGAAAGGGTTACATTCCTGAAAAATCACCCATAAATCAATATATTTCATAAATCGTGGGATGCCTGTATTTAATAACAGACTACAGACTATAAATTCATACTGTACACTAACTGTACACTACCCCGGGTTTACTGATCGCTCTACCATGCTGAACTGGTTATCACATCTCGTGTTAAGAAAAATAAATGCTGTATCACTGTAACAACATAATTACCTATAGCTGTATCTGGAGATCTGATTACTAGATTTTAAGTAATGTATCACACAGGTGAGTCATCATCAACAGCAGCAGCGACAGATGAGACAGCAAGAACAGAGCGCCTCCACATACAGCAGCCTCCCACACCAGCTCAACCACTTGCCATACATGGACAGAAACACAACCTTCACTAAATAAGTAAGACCCCTAATCTTTCCATACATTACCTGACCAAGGTTCCCTTTAATTGTTTACATCAATGTGTAGAATGTCTTTCATGTGCACCATTATCAAGGTAATGTGCAGATGTGAGCCATCAGTAAAACCAAAAAATCTACTATATAATTTGTGTTTAGTTACCATCGATATACAAGATATCCAAAAAATATATAAAAAGGTGGAAAAAACAAAGTGCACTGCTAATATGTTTATTGTATCTGATATAATAGAGAGATGCCACTATCGCTGACGATATGAGTGGCTGTAAAAATTAATTGTGCAGCACTTGATAGGCTGTTGTGCAGCCACTTACGTCCACATACTAGAGCATCATTGTACCTGACCTAATTAAGCTACCCACACATTACCTTACCTAACTAACCCAACCTAATATAACAAAACCTGACCTAATCTAACCTAACATAACCTAAATTAACCAACCTAACAAAATGTGACCTGACTTAACTTGAACAAACCCAACCTAACCTAACAAAGTCTGACCTAACCTATTATTTATTACTTTTACTTTTATCCTCTTCGCCACTGATCGGCTTGGTAGCCGCTTGGGCGGTCCGTCACGTCTCTGTTATGCACTTTTGGCAAATTCTGGGCATGAACTGGCTCTTGAATATGTCAGAACTTGCTCCAGTGTTGGTCAAGTCTGGCCTTGAATGAGCTCACTCGGTGCCGTCACAATGCTCTCTGGCAGATTGTTCCAAGTGTTCACAATTCTCACTCCGAAAAAGTTTGCCCTCACATTTTCTGGACTTGTGGCTTCTTCAACCTTGAGTTGTGACCCCTTGTGGGGCGGACGTCCGCCACCTCCAGGTATGTACTGTACATTTGACCTAGTGCCCACTGAGATGTTTATACACTTCGATTAGATCGCCCCTGCACCTCTGTGGTATAAGCTAGGTAGTTGAAGGTACTCTAATCTCTCTGTCCTTTGGACATTTTCAATCAATTGACAGTCTCTAGCATACCTCGGGGACTAGACGAGGTGACACTACCCCAAGCGGGGAAGAAACTCACCGTTGAAAATCGTGACGAGCGACGGACTATCCAGATATCTAAACGACCTTCTTATAAGACCTACTAGTCTCGTTGCCTTGTTCACCTTCTCACAATGGCCCGAAAACTTAAGTTCATTGTCAACATACTCATCCTGGTACTTTTCAGATACGGTCTCAATGAATGCAGTCTCTTCGTCCTGTTAGGACATATGATACGCCTCCTTACTGTTGGTGCGACCCAGGTGCATTCTTTTGCACTTCGTGACATTGAATCTTAGCAGCCGTTTTTTCGACCATTCTTGAACCTCATAGAGATCTTTCTATGGGTTTTCACAGTCTGTTTGGTTCTTAATTTCCCGAAATAGCTTGGCGTTACACTTTCTGATCGGCCTTTGGATGGTCAATCCCAGCCATGAACGCAACTTCTAACATAACTTGACCTAACCAAAAATTACCTGGCTTAAATTAACTTAACATTACCTATCATGCATTACTGAATCCTTTTCGTCACTGATCACCCTGTTAGCCACTTGGACAGTTGGTTACATCTCTAATATGCACAGTTGGTAAGTACGTACTGGGTATGTATTGGCTCCAGAATTTACCTATACCGACAACAGTGTTGGTCAAGTCTGGTCTAAAATGAGCTCACAACTCTTACTCCACAAAAAGCTAGCTCTAACAATTTTCTGTGCATGTAGGTAAAGTCTCCTGGTACTGTACTGTACAGATACTGTATTGTGAAAGCTGCCTGGCTAAAAAGAGATAGCCACAACTTTATTTTTCATTTGTCTTTTCTTTTAACTAGACTTATTTTTACCCAACCAAAAACAACTGTTGTGTGCAACCTGATCCATAATCTGAGACACAAATATTAACACTGGAGTTCAGAATATATCTGAGGCCTGTTTTCGTCAATTCTATTTATCAATGATATTTTGATGTTTTTAACAAACTGCAAATGAAAAAATACTATATATATATATTTATATATATATATATGTATATATATATATATATATATATATATATATATATATATATATATATATATATATATATATATATATATATATATATATATATATATATATATATATATATATATATACTTTATTATTATATCCATCTTAAAATATCAAGTCTTCAAATTTATTTTAAGCCATGACTCAGGTGTTAATGACTGATAATAATAATTGTTACCCATTTTCTTAGAGCACTTCACATGAGTAGTTCCTCTGTAAGACAATATTCCTTATCTGTGAGGCAAAAGTACTATACTCTAGCTCAGGGAAAAAATCTGTAACTAACAATTGTATTTTCTTCATCTTTCACAGACAATCTGATGACTCTATGATGACATAACAACCTAAGTGCACACTTTATGGTATTTTGTCTGGTCTTTCTATGCCAAGTTCAGGAAAATATGGCAAAAGTCATAGAAAGCTTGTGGAAATTTAATGAATATATATTGAATAAAGTGAGACTTGCAGAAAAACTTATCGTGGAGCAATTCAAGCAGCAACAACTGTTTGAATAAGGATACAGCAGGCAAAAGTTAAGTACCAAAACAATCACTGGTCCAACACAAGGCCCTCAACTACAATACTAACTAATTTGGAATAACTTGACCTAATGACTGACTGACACATGCGGAGTGATCACAATATCTCCCTAATGAGCATAACAGCAGAGCAAGTTGGAAAAAGGTTGTCACTGAGTAAGTGAGTCATTGACCCTCGTGTTTGCCAGCTGAGTAAAGTCTCATATTCTACACAGCATCTTGTCCCTTCAGCTTAAATAAGTGGTGATTGCTTTTCTTTTTCAGTATGATGAACAAACAAAAGAATAGAATTCTTGAGACGACTGAACATCTCAGGTGTTGCCTCAGAGTCTTAAGAAAGTACTCAGTGAAGGAGGTTTCATGTATGTGTGTGTAGGTTGTCAACCTCAAGGACCAGAGGGTTTAACACCTAATAAGGAAGGTGATATTATCGTTTATGTGGAGTTCCAGGTGGTTTTGTTTTTTATGTTGTTATGTTGTAGTCTCATATGGAACAAAGCATTAGATATTACAGGAAGATAATTCAGCAGACAAAATTTAAATTGTCTTCTAGAGGCGAACAAAATTTATACAAGTTTGTATCAAGCAAAGCTGACGCTGGAATAGACTAAATATTCTCTTTCACTATATACCAACATTTTACAAGAACCTCAGACAACCATTAAGTCGCTGCCTCGGATAATTGTACAGCAGATGGTAAAATAGGTGAAACCAGCCAGCTAAGGATGGTTCATGAAACAGTTTATTCTCTTTCAAGATTTTAATATTTTCTCTTTCCTTGGTACAACAGGACAGCTCCTTTCTGTGAGGAAAAGAGACTTGTCACTTTGGCAGCCTATATTATTTACCATGATATAACAGGGGCATGAGTAGAGTTGAAGATCGCTTAATTCCATAAAAACAGCCAAGCATCTCCCAGATAATAACGAGCTTTGATTAGAGATATTTTCATTGTCAAATTCGTCAACAATTCTAAGGTTTTTTTTATATTTTTATTATTTGGTACAGTACTGTACTGTCATTATCAGTAGTTAATGGGGGCTTATGAATCAATTCATCAGTACAGAAGAGTAATTCATTAGCAGTTGGCACAGCTTATAGCAAAATATAATTCAGTTATGACACAAGTGATAACTCTCACTTATGGGGGAAAGTGATTTTGATACTGGAAACTCAGTTTACTCCAATAATCAGGTGTCATTTGTTTTACTTCAGCATTTGACCATGTATGAGAACCTGTAATGTACTCAGGTAAATCAGTGTAAACAAATTTCACATGTGAGCACCATTTGCAAATAGCCTATATACATGTGATACTTGTGCCGGCCCTAATAACATCACAACTCTCTTACCCTGACCATTAGGACTGATGCCCATTTAGGATTAGTGCCCATTAGGATGGGTCCCCATTTTTTTTCTTTCTTTTTTTTTCTTTTTACGGGGAATAGCCCACCCAGGCATAGGTCATTGACCCACAACGGGGCGTAGGGAGACGAAAAAATAAAAGTAAAAAGAAACTAAATTTAGGAAAAAAAAGGACTACTCTTATAATCTACACCACGAAGATGCCAGAAAACCAGCCTTTTGAAGCGAGACAGATTGTAATAGTATGGCAACACAGATTAAGATTAGTCTATAAGGGTAAAACACTGACTCTCAAACACACTGACTCTCCAACACACTACACAAAGACACTCTGACTCTCCAGCACACTACAATTTCACCTGGGCACACAACACAGTACACACTGCTTAGAAATTTCCTTCTTGTTTGTGAACAGCACCTTAAGGTTATATCCAGTACTGTATGTTCTCCAATACTGTATTGTCAACAGTAGCTATTCTTCACCATGACCGCTGTAACATAGACTTAAAGGGGCACCTACTGGTAATTCATAGTGGATATGGCGAACAATAGAGTTATGAGGAGAAAATGCTAGAGTATATAGTGATGTCCTGGATATTGCAACTTCCTGAAAGGACTGTAAACACAAACATCAAAAGACCTTGTAAGCATCACTGAACAGGCTATGATAAACAATATTTGGTAGGTCTTAAGAAAGTACAGTACAGTAATATCCATGTTCACTTTTTAACAATGTATGTCAGATAATGTTAACAAAGTATATCCATATTTTTAAATAGGCTTTATATAAAAAATAGAGAATAGATGAAGAGAAAATTTAACAATAGTCTCATTAAACTGCATGCAATACTGTTCTAACTTTTAGTATCTTTCACAAGATGTTGTTTTACCAACTAAGATATAGTAGACACATATAATTCGTATACCTAATTGTGTAAACATGTTGATAATGTAATAAAATAGATGATTAAAGTGCTAGAGTATGCCTGTTGATCTGTCTTTACCATAATAGTTGGCTGCAGTTCCTTTATGATTCTTGAGCAGTATGATAGTTTGGTCCACTATTCTATGCAGAGGTGGCAATTAATAAAACCACTCAAAGAAAAAAAGAATTTTTTGTGTTTTTTGTTTTTTTAATAAATTTATCAAATATAGTACAAACTTTGAGATACGAAAATTAGCTTATGCGAATTTCCTCAATTGACACCACTATTTCGTGTTACAAAAGTTTTCCCCGTTGTGGTGGACACATCCCCCTAGCACTCTCCCTACCAGGCTGAGGTAGGAGTTTTTATCTCGTAATTTTGGGTATTCAGTAAAACAAAACTTTCTTCATATTTTTTTCATTCATTTACATGCATATACAGAATGTGCAAGAAAAAAAAAATCATCATGAGGTCACAGAATAAAGGGATTATATATTTACTGTATTTGTGTACCAGCGAGAGCTAGCAGGATGAGATAGGGGAGTTATGATTATTTTTCAACTTGTACTTTTGGATAGATAAGATTAACTTTCTTAACTTTTTTAATTCAGATACATGCACACACAATCCTACACACATAATGCGCAAAAAAAGTAAAAGAAATAACTATCATACAGAAAAAAACATAAAGGGCATAAACATTTATTACTTGTGTGGGAGCTGGCACAAGAGAATGAGGGAGAGAGGGAGTGGCATCCTCTCACGACTCTGCTATCTCTGAGAGACACGATATAATTTTATGTTCCAACATGTTATAGACCCCACACATTACAGATGGGAGCAATCACCCAAGCCACTAGACCTCATCATAACAAACAAGGAGGGTATGGTGGCCAAACTGGAACACCTTGCCCCAGTTGGCACCAGTCACCATATACTGTTGTCATTCATATTTAACTGTTACCTGATTCAGGATAAGGCCAGGCCAAGGTGCAAATATTACAAAGGAAATTACAACGGGATGAGGGAAGAGGTGAGGGGTATCCACTGGCCTGACTCATTGAGGTACAAGAATGCAGACACTACGCTGAATATCATAACTAGTAAAGTGACCCATTTGATCGATAAATATATACCCAAGACCAAACCCAGTGCCTCTAGGAATACGAGGGGATCCCTACACATGAACCATGTGGCGGTCGACAAAGTTAAGAAGAAAACCCAGAAATTCAAGACGGGGGTTGAGTCAAACGATAAGCAGGACAGGAGGTTGTATGCAAGAGCCAGAAACCGAGCAAAGATAGAGTGTAGAAGAGCTGAAAAGGAGTTCCAGAGGCTGGTTGCAAGCGAGGTCAAGTCAAACCCAAAGGCGTTTTACCGCTATGCAAAGTCGAAATTAAAAACGCGAGTTGGAGTATCAGACCTGAGGCTTGAAGATGATACTTACGCAGATTCTGACCAGGATAAAGCTGAGGCATTGAACAGCTTCTTTTTCTCGGTGTTCAAAAAAGAGGATGCGACTAACCTTCCTGCGTTTGAGGACAGACGGTTCGACACAGCACTGACCCACATTGTGTTCACAGAAGAGGGTATTAGAAATAAACTGTCCAGGCTAAAGGTCCATAAGAGTCCCAGCCCTGACATGGTGCATCCTAGAGTGCTAAGAGAGTTGTGCAACGAGCTTGCAGCGCCCCTGAAGATCCTGTTTTGTAAATGCCTGGATGAACAAATGGTCCCCAGTGAATGGAAAGTGGCTTATGTGAGTCGGATCTTCAAGAAGGGCGATCGTCACTCCACGAACAACTATAGACCGGTGAGCCTGACCAGCATAATATGTAGGGTACTTGAGAGCATTATCAGAGATGCCGCAATGGAACATCTACTATGAAACAACCTTGTAAAGGATTGCCAACACGGTTTTATGCCGGGGCACTCTTGCTTAACACAATTGCTCAAGGTATTGGATATTTGGACCCATATTCTGGAACGGGGTGGTAATATCGATAATATTTACCTAGATTTTGCCAAGGCTTTCGACAGTGTACCCCACGAAAGGCTGAAAATCAAATTCGGGGAAATGTCCTAGCGTGGATAGAAGACTTTCTACATGACCGCAAGCAGTGTGTGGTGATTAATGGCACGCAATCATCATCTGTACCTGTTACAAGTGGGGTACCACAGGGCAGTGTATTGGGCGAAAACGGCGCTTCTACCTGTGTCGCCGTCAGATCCTGCTCAGCCGTGAGTGCAGTCACTACCTTCCCTGGCTGTTCGTCAAATTCTGGCTGTGATCTCATCAAGGCTCGGGACTCGTGGGCTGTGTCCCCAGACCTTCAACTATCGACTGTCAATTCTCTGGTCATCTACCACTACCGCATACCACGACAGTCAGTTCATCTCATTCCGTCTGTGCCCCGGTGTTCTCCTGCCATTTCAAGACGTCGCTCGAGTGTGGAGTTGAATGGAAGCTTCCCTACCCTGAGTGTGCATCACCGTGTTCCAGAACCTTCCCCCAGGGCCACTGCCCTAGGAAATATCGGTTCATTGTTTGATTCTATCAGTTGTTGACTCCCATTAATTGTTTGATTCTATTAATTGCTGACTCCCTTTAATTGTTTGCTCCCTTTAATTGTTTGCTTCCATTAATTGTTTGAATCCATTAACTGTTGACTTGACTTAATTGTTTGACTCCCGTAATTGTTATTTGATGTTTGTTGAGTGGTGTCAGAGTTTTGTGTTATATTTTTTATAGTAAAGAGATGTCAATCTCAAACGGGTTGTTTGTTATTCCTCAGAAAACCATGGTCCTTGACTTTCCTTAATTAAGAACCTGATTAGTCTGGTTAGGGTTTTCTATCCCTAAGTCCCAGGTCTTTACATTTACTGATGTCGCCAATTATTTCGAAATCCACAGAACCAAAGCCCAGGACTGTGGTAGCTGCAGAAGGACACTCTGTGGGCTCCAGAATGGTCGAAGAAATGGCTGCTGGATTCGATATGCGAAGTGATAAGTAAGTATAAATGAGCAAGTAGTATCATAAACATTACATTACATAAAATATAAAAATATGGAGTAAAACTGAAAGGTGTAGGTGATTAGAGATGGAGTGGAAAAGGTGGTAACATGCATCAGTGTTGCCCAAGCGATAAGCTCTCAACAGCTGATCTTTTAAACTCCATGCAGTCACTATACAAGACCCTCACTGGATGCATATTGTCTTAATTTCCCATGTGTACTAGTGTGTGTGTTTGCAGCACACACACAGAATGAAATGCGTCTAGGTAGAGCATTATGTTGGTGTTAAGTGCAAGCACTGCTTGCTCCTCTCTTCTCTTTCAGCTGCCGCCGCTGGCGGCTGGCCCCTAGTGCCGAGGGAAGCAACACGCCAGAAGTCTGCCCTGCCAGTACACAGCCCCTCACCATCAAGACTTGTGATGTTTCATCCTCGCTGTATGCAGCCAGCTGGGTGCCTCGTGGGCCCAGGCTAGATCAGCAGGGGATCTCGGGTAGCAGTAGGCCCCAGAGGGACAGTAGCATAGGTCCCACGAGCATGGACGTCCTGGCGCCTACCAACCACCCGCCCATGCCTTGCAGATTAACCAAGTAGGTATAAGGCTACAGGGAGAGGAAACCTCGAGCAAAAAATCTGCAGTGGAACCCCCGCATCAGGCAGCGGACATGCTTACTGAGCTCCACTAAGACCCCAATGACAGTAGGCGGAAGAGGTGACCACCATGGAAACCCAACGACTACAACTGTAAAATAGGCGGACGAAGGCAAAGCCTGATGGACAGGCTACTAAGGCGAAACTCAACAAACTGAGCTATTGGCAGTCCATTGCACCTCTCCCTCTCCCCAGTCGTTGCAACACTTGCACCATTGGATCAGGAAAAAGGAGAGCCAAGATGCGTGGTTGCAGCCTGCGCTCCTGCCTCACCACATAAATCAACTCACCCGCAGCCATCATCCATTTCATCATACCTCTCATCATCATCATCAAAACACCTATACACCTATACCCCAAAAAGTCCTATACCGACAGAGGAGTGGCGACAGGGACAGGCGGAGATGACTGCCGGGAGTCTCTATTCACAACTCTGCACATGGGCGGCACAGATATGATGGTCGTTTATGCACTGGGATCTAGGCAGCAGTGCAATCCCCACATGCCGAGGGGGCTAAAAAAGGTGCCCTAAACATAGCCTGCCTAAAAACCCAAACTGACTGGGCAACCGCACCCAGTAAGATCGTCCTCATGCGGGCGAAAACACAACCAAAATCACAGCTCCAAACAAAAACAAACCATACAACCTCTTATGGTCGCTGCATGGAATGTCAGGTCCCTTTTGGAAACTGGTACAAATGCATGTCAAAGAAGAACTGACCTTGTGGCAAAAGTGATGGCTAGGTATAACATCGATATAGCAGCCATCAGTGAGTCCTGGCTCCCAAATGAGGGCCAACTCACAGAACGGGGGTCTGGCTATACCTTCTTCTGGAAGGGTAAGCCTGCTGCGGAGAAAAACCGCATTTATGGAGTTGGCTTTGCCATCCACCAACGCATCCTACACAGGCTAACTGAAATGCCTATGGGATCAACGAGCGCCTCGTGGTGCTTCGAGTCCCACTGAATCACTCTGGTCATGCCTTTTTCATCAGTGCATATGCCCCAACACTGGATGCAGAGGATGACATCAAGGAGGCCTTTTATGCCGACCTCGACGGAGTGCTAACCTCTATCCCCAGAGAAGACAAGGTTGTGCTCCTTCGCGACTTCAGTGCCAGAGTTGGCAGAGATGCTAACATTTGGCAGAAACCACACTAGGCAAGTGTAATTCCAACGGCCTACTCCTCCTCAGCATGTGTGCTACACACAACCTCACTATCACCAATACCTTGTTTAGGCAGGCCGACAAGTTCAAGGGTTTGTGGCATTTCATTGACTACATCATTGTCAGAGAAAGAGATTGCCGAGATGTCCTCATCACCAGTGCCATGTGTGGCTCAGACTAGTGTGACACTGATCATTGATTTGTTAGATCCAAGCTCTTACTTCACATTAAAACAGCGGCTGAGCAAGCTTCCAGATGAGGTTTTAATACAAAGCATCTGGAGGATCGGTAGCACATGCTGAAGCAACTCAAACATGGGCTTATAAACACCTAACAGCAAACAACGTGAATCCAGTGCCAAATGGGATACTCTTAATACTGTTATAATAAAAACCTGCAGAGAGATTACGAATTCAAAAAATACACCAGGACTGGTTTGATGAAAATAACCTGGCAATAAAGAACTCATCAACGATAAACATACTGCTTTTGTTAACGAAAGAACCAAAGCTGATATCTAGAAAGCAGCCCAGCAGACTAAATCTAAAACGACTGGCTTAAAAATAAAACATGTTGAGCACAAACGCACAGAATGCTTTATTGCACTAGTCTTCATTTCATCTTTCTTATGAATCATCATGTTTTAGACCCCCCTCCGCTCATCTGACGGTAACCTCATAATTAAAGATGATGGAGGCCTCCTTCAGAGCTGGAAAGAGAATCTTTAACGAAATTAGAACTGATTTTACTGACTCCAGTATCAACATTTCGTTAAAGACGCCATTTATTTATCAGAATAATCCTGAATAATTTATCCAAAAGTTTGGTTTGATAAATATGTTTAAAAAAAAAGGAAGCTCTATACAATACAGGCATGAATAGAGCTGTGTTACTTTTATCCTATTCACCACTGATCGGCTCGTTAACCGCTTGGGCGATCGGTCACTATTCTCTTGTGCACTGTTTATATTGTACTCCAGCAGATCCTGTCATCTTTAGCCTAGAATAGGCAGAAACTTCACTCAATTGACTGTAATACATAACTAATCATGTCTTCACACTTGTGATGAAGGTTAGGTAGGAGATTATTGGGTCACGTTGTGAGAGCGCATGTTTTCCACCACCTCTTCTACACCACCCTCATCTTACTTACTTCTCTTATCTTAGTTCTTACTCTTACTCGGTTCTGTCACCTATTCTTTTGGTAGCATGGACATTCTTTTGGTAGCATGGTCATTCTTTTGGTAGCAGGGTCATTCTTTTGGTAGCATGGTCGAGGGTCTAGGCACATGGGTATTGTAATTCTGGTATCAAGTCACTAGGATGGAAATAAAGGTAAAATACTGTGGGAGAAATGAATACACCTAAAGTACTCTAAAAACAAATTTATTAATATAAAATCAAAGGGAAAAAGATATATTATTAATCATATAACTACCAGGCTCAACTCCTGGGCTTATTGCAGACTCAGTACTTTCTTCTTTACTTATTTTCTCATTTACTTATTTTCTTATTTCTTTACTCAACAGTGATTACTCAGATCTTACACTCTTACTGCACACCACCTTACTGGTGTTACATTACATGGCATAGCAGGACCAGTTCCTTGGCCCTACTCACGATACATAGTACATGGCACTCATTGTAGATTACTTTACTCAACATCCAAGTGGTACTTCTCAGTACAGTTACAAGACCTTACTCAACATACACGTTAATAATGACATCAGCAGATACCTGGGTCCACTACCCAACATGGGATAATTATTTCCAACTAATTATCCCTAACATACATATTACAACACTCTCTGTGGACATGTGCTTCCAGGGTGCGTCTCAAGATGGAACACTGGGGTTCACGACCGTTGTTATTGTGTGTGGTAGCCAGACACATGGCGAGTCTGGGGTCTGGCCCAACGAGGCAGTGGAGCAGATTAATCAGGCCGCATCGGTGCCATCGTTTCAGATATGATCCCTGCTGGGTTTCTACTACATCCGGGGCAGTTGTTGGACGATGCAAGAATCACAATGGGATCTGGAGAAACATTGGAGAGGCATCAGGGGACGCTCTCCTGCGCGATGCACGGGTATACATACCCCTGAGTTGCCAGTGATCGCTACTCACACAATGACAATAATTACAAACAAACTAACTGTTACTCATTCAAAGATGACCCTCAGTTGACAAAGGTCTGGCGAATTACTTGGGTTGATTTACACAGACTAATTCAAGATTGAGCTGGTAGCTGTGTGTGGCTTTGTGATCCGGGGTCACCTCGCGGGCCGAGCGTTAGGGTCAGACGGGCCAGCTATGGGGCCCATAGGTAGTACTGAAGTTTCTGACGGTCGGGTCTTACGAAGATAACTGATCCTACAGGACCTCGGACATCTCTCCAGACTAGTGGATATAACATCCACGCTACAGACACGGCCTAGGCTGCGTTAGGGACCTGTATGGGTGAAGGGCCGAGCACTTACTAACTGTGACAACGATATCACATTTCAGGAGACGTTAAAGACGTAAACATGACTTCACTCAAAGCATATCAACTACGTTACTGTAACACTTGCACAATCAACTATTAATTGGGTCAAATCACTTAAAGAAGGGCGAATTACAACACGGAGTGGAATGACCTACCTGTGTGGGTGAAGGGCCGAGCACTTACTAACGGTTGAAATGCCCGCGGCACCCTCTCTCAAACTAGGTCAGGGATTCCACCTACTTCTATTTCGATGAATTACTTTACTGTACCCGCTGACGTTGAAACCGAGACTACGAATTCAGTTTCATTACCTACTATTATCTTCACAAATAATGCTCTGACTGAGCTATCAAAAGCAAGAATCAAATTGATTACAAAGGGTTGGATGGCAACAGGTCCCAACATACAGCGTCTTGCTACGAAACCCGCGGAGTACATTTAAAGTTCCCTTCAGACAATGACGGCCTCTCGATGACGTCAACAAAGAAACAGAGAAAACGGAGGATGTTTCCACTGGGGCACTCAGAAGGTTTTGTGGACGTTTAAGCGTACTATGAATCCTTAGGGTTTTCAGGTTAGCCGTCATTACGATCATGACAATGTGATGTGGGAGACCTGGCTCTCTTTAGTTCACTTTACTCTAAAAAGAAAACTGTGTGTGGTGGAGTAAAGTGTATTAAGTCAACAACTGGTTACCGGTGATTTGTCAGGTAACTGTAGCAGACACCACATTGGCCAAGTGCAAAAATGAACTACTGGTATTAGGAAGCAAATATATTTTACAACCACACTTAGGAAACTTTCACCTGGCAAATTTGAGTAGTTACAAGACTGATAGCAGGGTCAATTAAGCAAGACGTAATTGGTAAATTCTGGTGTGAATTCAGATAGCTTCTGAACAGGGCCCCATTATGTGATGCTCTCCTTGCTACCCACAACACTGAGAAAAGGCAAAGTTGACAAGTAAAAACACAATGAATAATCTAGTGTCATAGTCACAATAGCATGGCTAGTCTGTTCAACACTTAATTATTCATATTCTGCTTCACCGCCCACAAAACGTGTGAAACTGTTGAGTTCCCCAGTTGTGACGTCCATGCTCTATCCGCTTCAGGAGGCCTGAATCCTCCATTTTCTCTTAAGCATTACCACAGAGACTCTGGTATTTCTCAGTACCTCATTTTGTGTTTGTAGATTTGAAATTGAGAGAGAACACAATTATAAAGTATTCCATTAGATATGTATGAGTACAGATGAAACATTCAAGATCCCTTGTGAGTGATGTTGAAAGCTTCAACTGTATTAACTGTTAGTAAAATAACTTATCATTGACATCGTCCCTAGGGATACCCTGAGTCACCATGCTACTGAAATTAAATAAATTTGATTTCCAATCATCAGAGGATCTGAAGTTTGTATTGAAATTGTTATAAGTTTTGCATTTTAAAAAGTAATTAATTATCCTGAAGGGAAGTGTCAAGTGCCTGATCTTCACCATCATTCTAACGGATAGAATTTGACACCTCTCTGTTCTAAGCCCCACCCACAATGTACTGCCAGTCTGAATATTTGACATCAGTTTAATTCTTGCCTTTGAGAGCACAGACACTGTTTACATTAAAAAGTTAACTTTAAAAAATTTAAATGAGTTCAAAGCCTAATTTTCACATGTCAATGTGTAGAGTAACAGAGTTTGTTGATATATCTGTGTAAGTCACTAAGTGGTAACTGGCACCACTGGCAGCTGTGTTAAACTTTCATTTAACTTTTCCTGTTGTCTAGTTTTGTGTTTGGAGACATTTTTGTCATTGGGGAACTGAACCACATGTTTGTCAATTCAAGATATGAAAATTAATGTAGTGAACTGTTTTTTGGAACCTAATCCATTCATATATCTTGAGGGATACCTGTAATTTACTTTGTGCTATTCTTTAAGAACTCTATTTAAACATGATTTAGTTGGTGCTTGTTACTTTTATGTTCTGAAGGGAAACAAGTGTACTGGGGAAATTAAAAACCAATGCTAGTTTGAGGTTGGGAAACAAAAATTTATTAACAAAAAAATAAAATAAAAATAGAAAATTAACCTTGTACTGTACTTTTAATGTATCCAAATTTAGCTTGAAAACAAAAATATTAAGAAAACATTCCTTATGCCATTGAATTTTCTTCTAAAAACATAAGGTTCTTTCCAGCCCTAACTCTATGTCTTCCCAACATCTCCATGTGCTGACGGGTTATTTATTGACTCTGGCTCAACTTCGGCATCGTGTTCTTCTGTCACATTCTATCATAATTGTTTCTTATTTCTTTCCAGATGGCTGCGCTTACAGTATAGTACAGATACCAGACACACGGGTATCACTCTCACAGCTGACAAATGTCCATTCTGATAAATTTTCTTCCCCCATGGTGTTTGTAGGAAAACTGAACAGCTGTGAAAATGTTGAGGGTGAATTATTACTGCTAGTGACATAAGGAATCACTATCTGGCTAATGGCCACTCCAGGATATTTAAAATGGGACGGAAAACACCAGCCAGTATCTCATATATGTGTAGGACTCTGTCTCCAAGTGTTAACTCCTCAGACTGCTGGGAGGAACCAATGTTTTATTGTCATATTGGAGTTTGTGGCATAATAAAAGTACTGTACATAAATGACTTAGTTCTCATACAGTTTATTGAAACATAGTCTATTTTATATCGATTATGGGTGTCATACAATTAACCCTTAACCAGCAGCTAAGGATTCCCTCCTCCTCATACCTATACTTCTGCACTGTATGGCAAAATGGAATGTAAGGAACATGAAACTTCCACTGATGATGGCTGCTGTTTAACCCTACCTGGTGCAGGTGTCTGGCATCGGTATCCTTTGCAGTACATAAAGGGGTGCGTGATAATTGAGTGTTAAGTTCTGGCGACCATTATGGCCAGACTGTCATACAGTACAGTTTACCTTTTATTAATTCAACGTTCCTTCTGTCATAAATAATTTACACGTTTTTTTTCTGTACATTCTAACGAATTTGTTACGATACTTATGTATAGATATTTACGGTATATAAAGTACATAATACAAACATGTATCTGGTGTATATCTCGCTCATCTGTACAGTATCTATAGTTTGTAATGCTGTGTGTAAGGGGCGACTGTAGGCTCAGGCTACCGTTATGGGCCATGTTATCGTACTGCACTTTTTTTTTTCATTTTCTAATTTTTCTTCCTCCTGTCATAAATAATTTACATAATTTTCTGTGCAGTGGTCCCTCGGTTAACGAGCGCCTCGGTTAACGAGATTTCGGTTAACGATTTACCTTCCATAAGATTCTTAACTTCGGTTAACGAGCAATCCCTCGATTAACGAGTTTTTTACGAGCCGACTTCAACATGTTTTCGCTTGCATTTGGCGGTCCACCAGCTGTAGTATTAGTCCGCCAATACAGTAATCGGTTTTAGAGCTTAAATTCCTTACTATTTTAGTAAATATCAAGAAGTTTATACTATTCAATAATTTTAAAAGTTTAATATTAACTTTTTAGTCATTTTAACAATTATTGAACATAATTGAAGGTAAAGAAACTAGTTTCTGGCGTGCCATCCAGCCTGTTAACACACCAGACAGGCGTTAGTCTCTCTCTGTTTTCAGTGGAGGTAACATCTTGCTTGAGACTCTCTTCAACTAAATGCTTTTTTTCTGTGTTTCCAAGCAAATTATTGGTCATTTTGAAATTTATTTTACATATTGACAATATATAATGCAGTGCAGTGTTGATTTAAAGAAAATAATCTTGAATTACACCAAGAGAGCTAAAATTTTATGGGTGAAATGGCGCCATGGGGTGACTTCTTTTCCACCCCAATGCCTTCTCTTCTTCCTTCTCCTCCACCCCCATTCTAATTCCCATCATCATCATCATCATCCAGGAGCCTTCTACATACACACCTCAAAGTAAGTGTACTTTTCTACCATTTTTGTTGAATTTAGGCAATTTTCGGTGAGCTGGAACCAATTACCCCAAAACCCATTGAAACAATGGTTTCGGTTAACGAGTTTTTCGGTTAAGGAGCAACCTGCTGGAACTGATTGTGCTCGTTAACCGAGGGACCACTGTACATTCTAACGAGTTTGCTACGATACTTATATATAGGACTTATGTATACAGTATAGTCTTCATTTTCACAGTCAATTGAACCCGTGGAGGTCCGCGTAAAACGAGAAACGCGTAAACGAAATAACAGAACATATGGGATTAATTGAAATAGACTGGGCAGACCCTCAAACTACACTTTTTCCTGACACAATACGTACATTGTAGTAAAAATAACATCATAATTTTATGATGTATGCACACACAATTAATATTTAAGAGAAATACAGTTGCCAGTTAATGTCCATTCAAATAATGGACTCAACTCCCCTCTTCCCACACTTGCTGGCTCCTCCCTCTCTGAGAAATGTTTGGGTGAAAACACTAGGTTTTTAGGTTTAGTAATAAATAATACCTCACACTATGGTTAGGATAATATAATTGACATTGCTGGATTCCTTGCAAAAATGTGAATAGTTTGAATATAGACTTCATATATTTTGCACAAAAGATAAAATTTTTGCTCTCTAATTAAATTCTTAAATTAGATCTAAGATTCGTATGTCTAATGCAAATTTTAGGATGTTTATTAAATTAATCACCATCTTATAAGAATTCCAGCAATGTAAATTATATTCTGGCCGGATAATTTCTATAAATTTTATGAGCTAAAAAATATCTTCAGTAAATAAACAAATTATACTTCACCCAGACACAATACATTACGTTACGTACGTTGTAGTAAAAATAACATCTTAATTTTATGATGGTATGCACACACAATTAATATTTAAGAGAAATATCAATAATATTAGGTTTTTTAACACTTATCTAGTAGAAGAAATGGCTGGGTACACAGGGATTGGGGTTGGTTCTGAGGCAGAAGGCAGATTATTGGCCCTCACCTGTATCACCTGTATCACTATCCACCACAGAGGCTTGCAGGGCCTCTTTGTCAAACCCCTCAAAGTCCATATCCTCACTTTCACTATTACTATCACTGACTTGGGCTGGCTGTGGTGGGTGGCAGGTGAAGAACTTGGTAATGTTTTGTTGACTGGGCGACCTTGTGCGCACCCTGCCCAAGCCGCTTCCCACGTAAATGATGAAATTTACCGCGTAATTAAAAATTTTCATTCTGGCAAGGTGCCGCGTAAATGACCAAACGCGTAAACAAAATCCGCGTAAATGAAGACTATACTGTATGTAATATGCATACTGTATAAATCTATACAAACCGACATCGGGATGTCGACTGTAATCTTATAGCAATTTGATTTGATGTAAGTAAATAACAGCGACACAAACAGAACAAAGAAAATTGTCAATGTCATGATCGTGATGACGGATAACCTGAAAACCTTAAAGATTCATAATACGCTCAAACGTCCACAAAACCTTCTCAGTCCCCCAGTGGAAATGTCCCCAGTTTTCTCTGTTTCCTTGATGACGATAGGCCGTCTTTGTCTGAAGGGAACTTTGAATATAATCCGCGGATTTCGTAGCAAGACGCTGTATATTGGGACCTGTTGCCATCCAACCCTTTGTAATCAATTTGATTTTTGCTTTTGATAGGTCAGTCAGAGCATTGTTAGTGAGGATAATGGTAGGGAATGAAACTGAGTTCATAGTCTCAGTTTCAACGTCAGAGTGTATAGTAAAGTAATTCATCGAAATAGAAGTAGGTGGACTCCCTGACCTATTTTGAGTGAGGGCGCCGCGGGCATTTCAACCGTTTGTAAGTGCTCGCCCCTTCACCCATACAGGTCCCTAACGCAGCCTAGGCTGTGTCTGTAGCGTGGATGTTGTATCCACTATGTCTGGGGAGATGTCCAAGGTCCAGTAGGATCAGTTACCTTCGTGAGACCCGACCGTCAGACACTTCAGACTACCTATGGGCCCCATAGCTGGCTCGTCTGACCCTAACGCTCGGCCCGCGAGGTGACCCTGGATCACCAAGCCACACACCACTACCAGCCCCCATCATTGGTGGATGAGTGTCTAACTCAGTAGGGCTATTTGTGTGGTGGGGTTATTCCACTGGGATCTTCAGAGTTCGGTGGAAAGTACCCCATAGTGGCAGGACCCCATGGCGGGTGCTTGAGTATCACTCCTGACGACTGAGTGTTGTAGTGGCAGTTGCCCCTGGTCTTAATGGTGCTAAGTTACTGTAAGAGTTTGTGTTATTGAGTATGTCCACCCAGTAGTGGTGTGAGTATGTTGAGCCTGTGGGCATAGTACGAGGTTTCGTCTGTTGGTACATATAACTTTCCCCTACCTCCATTTTAATGTTTAAATAAATATTGTATTTGTATATTGTGTCTATTATTTACCTACAGTATCTACCGTTATTTCTTCCCTATTACTTGATACTATCATTACATCTACCCATGAGCCTCCTCTCGTCACGCTACCAATGGTTATAAGTATTAGAGTAAAGAAAAATGTTATAAGAGGCATGGCCCTTATATCAAGATTATCAATGACATTATAAGATGAATTAGCATATACTGTATTATGTTTCACTATAAATGTTTTATCAAGAAAGTGCATAGCTACTGTAAAGCAGTGAGTTTTAGGCTTGGGCGACCGACATTGTTCAAATATTGTACAGGAAACTTATTTGTTTCTTTACTTCCTCTTTCATTAGTTAGTGACATATATTTGTTTCTTTACATTCTGTCGCATTTACAACAATAGATATATGAACAGTTACTGTTGACTGGTTCTCATATTCTACTGTATATACGTCATATAATACAATTATAGTTAGCAGGCATACCTTATTGTCCTTGTCTCCTTGTTACTAGTAAATGAATTTCCATTGACAGCATAACTAAGAGTGCTAATCTGTTACATGATGTATTTGAAAATGAACACAATAACATATACACAGCAGTCTTGGTTCGGTTGGTATTTCTGATTGCGAGTTGCACCTTTCGTTCTTTCTTTTTGCACCTGAATATCACCATAATATCTGCAGTTTTCCAACTATTCTCTACATAATGTAATGAAATAGGACAAGTTGTGATACCATATGCAAAACCAATAACGTCATAAGTAACCCTACTGACTTATGAACCTTAAGATACTATTTCAGCCCCAGGGAATGGGTTGCCAAATAGGAATATAACGTTACTATGTTTTCATGAACCGAGGTTACAATGGAATCGCTTTGAACGAAATAAGTAGCACTATACAGTAATCCGATATCATATTCATTTGCCATATCCAATTAAAATGACATTATGAGCTACAGTACTGTATTTTGATATTATTTCTACCTCAATTGATGAGGTAATACAACGTATCGTGATTCATGCTCGCAACGGAACATTATCTGATACACACTACGAGATGATTTCGTCAAGTCCTCTCATGGGATTGACAGTCATTATGGAGACATCACAGAAACTTGAGGGGGTGGATAAACTAAATATTGATAGGTAGAAACTCTAATAATAAAATTAAAAAGTAAAAAAGATTTCTATGAATATTATTTTCATTTCCTAGAATGTAATGGCATTGCCTAACCTAACCTTTTTTTCTTTTTACGGGAAGTAGCCCACCAGGGCACAGGTCAAACGACCCACAACGGGGCCTGGGGGGCGAAATAAAAAGAACAGAAAGAAATTGAAAATAGAGAAGAAAAAGGTTATATTGTACTGTGTTAATCTACACCACGAAGATGCCGGAAAACCAGCTTTTTAAAGTGAGACAGATTGTATAAGTACGGAAACACAGAAGAAGGGAGAGCATTCCACAGTTTGGCTGTGTGAGGAAAGAAGGAGGTACTATAACGGGTTATTCTCGTGTGACCGACATTCACAGAGAAACGGTGGGCACCGCTGGCAAGACATGTGTTATGAGCCCATGGCCTTGCCGGCGGTACACAGGATGCCAAATCCACTGAACATTGCCTGCTAAAGTACCTGTAAAAGAGAGTGAAGCAACATTGCAGCAAAGAGAAAGGGAAGAGAGATTGTCGACTTAAGGAGGAGAGTTAATAAGACGAAATGCCCTTGATTCCACCCTATCTAATAGTTGGACAGAAGAAGAGCCACCCCAGACATGAGAGCAGTACTCCAAGTTAGGACGAATGAATCCCTTATATACTTGGAGCAACTGCTCAGGAGTGAAGTAGCTACGGCATCTGTACAGCATTCCCAACTTTCGGGAGGCAGCTTTAGCTATATTAAGGATGTGTGATCTCCAGGACATATTGGAGGAAATGGTGAGGTCTAACATATTTATTTCAGAATTTGGCAGGATGGTAGCATCCTGAAATATAATTGGTGGGAGATCGTCTAATTTACAAAGTGTAATTGGTAAATATTGAGTTTTATTACTATTGAACTTAACCAAGTTTGTACCTCCCCATTCAGAGATGCTGCACAGATCCGCATTGATAGAAGTAATGATATCAGTTCTAGAAACAGATCTAATTTGAGAGTTAGGAGGAAGGGGAAAATGTGAAGAAGAATGAAGGGTAGAATCATCAGCGTAAGAATGGATAGAATTAGTTGGTGTGAAGTAAATCATTGATAAAAAGAAGAAAGAGAGTAGGTGAAAGAACAGAACCCTGTGGGACACCACTACTGGTAGAGAAAGAGCAAGAGATCAATCCCTCGACAACAACGGCCATGGATCGGTTCTCAAGGAAGCTAGAGATGAGAAAACAAAGTGGGGGAGAGAAACCAAAAGAGGGAAGTTTAGACGTGTGCCATACCCTGTCAATGTTTTGGAGATGTCGAGGGCCACGACGAAAGTTCCCCATAATCCCTAAGAGAGGATGACCAAAGATGGGTGCAATAGGAGAGCATATCACCAGTAGATCTCGCCTGCCGAAAGCCATACTGGTGATCCAACAAAAGAGAAAGGCATTCAAGGTGACGAAGAAAATGGGAGTTCAAAATAGTTTCGAAAATCTTAGAGAGGGATGAAGTTAGGGCAATGGGGAGATAGTTAGAGGGATTAGAACGGTCACCCTTTTTCGGGATGGGCTGAACCAAGACATGCTTCCAAGAAGAAGGAAAAGTTTGGGTTTTGAGGCACAGGCGGAAGAGGCGAGCAAGCACAGGGGCCAGGGCTTCAGCACACTCCCTCAGAACACATGGGGGGGGGGGGTATTCCGTCCGGTTCATGTGCCTTACTCACATCCAACCTGGATAACCTAGTGTTATTATTTAATACATTAGCATTATATCACTATTTTAATCGTTATGCCTATTACAGTTACAATTAAGTAAACATAATGCTAACACTCATTGATTTATAGCTATGCTGTTATTCGGAAAGTGACATTTCTCCATGTCTGTCGGTGCAAGCTGTGTTTTTCAATAAATCTAGAGTACAGTACTAATGTTGGTCATGGATTTCCAGCAGAAAACACCCACTATTTGACTGCTGTTGATATATTTTTGCTACGTTAACATCATTATATTATTGTACTAAAGATGGAGCACGGTGATTCACCATAATTACAGCAATGGCCAGAAATAATAACTAGCAACCTCACAGATACTATGAAGGCAGGCCTACCAACATAAGGCAGGAATCACAATTAGTGATCAAAAATATTCGTACATTGTGACACATTGTAACAATGAGAAAAGGGGCCAATTCTTTTTGAGGAGATTGTACAAATGTTTATATAATAAAAATAAATATATTAGGAAAATCATAAAGTGAACGGGGTTAATTGAAGGATAAATTTTGAAACTAATTTTTTAAATATCAGAGTACAGTATTCTCAGTATGGAAAAATTTGATTACGTATCATGGCAGTTTTGAGAGAATATATGACTTTTAGTTCTGAATGTTTATGCCAAAATTATGAAATGGAACTATTATTGGGAGAAGAATTTTTCTCTTTGATCTTGAAATATCAAAGTACAGTGGTCCCTCGATTATCATTATGTTAACTAAATTTCAGAATGACCAATAGTTTTAAAGTGAAAATGAAAAAAAATATTCAAGAGACCAGCAAACTCGATGTTCACTCCACTGTAAACAAAGTTAAACTGAGAAGCGTTGTTGGGTGATTCGATCAGCTGAAGGGCACACAAAAACTGTTCCCTGTACTGTCTATATTATCAATATGTTAACTAAATTTCAGAATGTTTTTTATATAATTAAAACGTAAGTTGATGCAATGATAAATTTCAAATAATACTCGCCAAAACATGCATTTGTTTTTTGTTTTTAAAATTTGTATTTGCTCTTTAGATTCCTTGCATGATTTTGCATATAGGGATATTATTGCAATGCCACACATGTATATGCGCAGCAGGAAAAATTACTAAGGTGAATAAAAAAAATTGACGAACTATAAGTACAGTATTTCCACGTTAATCTGGTCATAAGCCATGCCCCTTTTCTATACTAATAGCTGATTGGTTCATAGAAAATTCCAAATAAATGTGTTCACAATTGGTAAGCAGACCTGTTATTATCTAAAATAATGTTAAATAATTATCTGAACTATCAAAAGGCAAATGATTTCAAGGCATTAGCACTTCAGAGAGGATGTTAGGAAGATATAAATAAGCTCTAGTAAACGTCCAGCCAGGGGGAGGTAAAATGCTCAGGGGAACGAATCAGTTATTTGTAGCTATAGACGAGGGGCGTGGCTTATGGGCCAGGTTAGCGTGGACAGGGTATAAGACTCTAGAGCCGCGAGTGTTAATCACACGTCTGGCAGCGTGGGCCAGCAGCACCATATTTCTCACAATTGTTCGTCTGAGTTTTATATCTTTTCATGTTCATTATTTTATTTTTTGCCATATATCAAATAAAAAAAGCCATTTTTTTCCAAAAAAGTTTTTGTGATATAGCTCAGAATGCGACGCTCAACATGTTACCTAGGTATGTTAATTCCTAGCTAACTCGCCAGGCCAACATACAGGCAATTAAAACATCTAATAATTACTTAATAAGTAATATTAGGAGGACACGTCACTACCTGGCATTTAATTGCAATTCTCAAAACCACCTCCTTCACCCCCCACCATACGCATCACGACTTTCATCTCTTGTCTTAGAGCGAGCAGTAAACAAAAGACAACTCTCGAGGGGTGGCGATGGGTGGGTTATTGGCGTCGCATTCTGAGCTATATCGCAAAACTGTTTTTTAGAAAAAAAAAGTTTTTTTGTTCAACTCAGAATGCGACGCTCAGCATGAATACCCGAGCAGGAGGTGGAGAGGGAGGTGATTTTGCATACAAGGCTCCGCTGACTTAGGTCCAGATTATGTTATAAACCGTTTATAATATTTCCAAAATTAGGAACATTTACCGGAAGGTAAAATGTTAATTTGCTCAAAAAGGATACTCACTTTATTCTGATGAGGAAGAAGGTCCTGGTTGTGGAGATTGACTAGGTGGGGGAGGGGAACCCAGCACCACCACATTTGAAGCATCTTTCAGAGATAGATGAAGATAGCTCTCTTTGAAAGTTTTTGAAGATCTCCAAAAGCCCATTTCCTTGATCTGACTGATACTCATATACCGCAGAAAGGCCACAGACCCTGCATATTTCCTAGTGTCATGTGCCAAAAATTTCTTGCCAGGGTCTGTTTTATTCACTAATTGAGATAAGGATTTTGTCATTTGACTAGAAGATAATTTCTTACCATCCCTTGATGAGAAAACATAGGGGCCTCGATTAGGGAATCTAGTTAACCATTCCTGAAGATTTTTAACTGGGCACAATATATGAGGAACCCTTGTTTCATCCATTAGACATTTTATCCTAATAGGTTGAGCTTGGAAATCTTCCCTTTCATTTTTTTTTAGGATCTCCGTAGGAAAAAGGATAACATCCTCATCAGAAAATACCAATAATGGTGGATTATTGGAAATTGAAATCAGTTTACTGATTCTCATACCTGTTGCTATTCCTAGAAGGAAGGCTGCCTTCTGGAGTAATTTATCCCTGTTCAGATTTATGTTGTAATTAGGCCCCATAAGAAATTTAGTAACTTTTTCCAGAGACCAAGGTGGGATTCTCTTGGGGCGAGGAAGTCTCTGAATGAAAAAGGACAATCTTAGCATTTGATAAATCCTTGGGTTCAAAGTAATATTAAAACCCCAAGCCAGAGGGTCAACCAACGCTGATTTATAAGATGCAATTGTCGATCCTTGAAGGCCTTTAACTCTGAAAAGAAATTCTAAAAATTCTAACACAACTGTTTCCAATAATGATTCTGGAGTTGTTAACTTGATAACTGTTGAAAAAGACTCCAAGCTTTCTCATATTGAGTAGAAATTTGAGGTTTATGACCTGCTAATACTTGGTTAGATATATTGGGATTACCCAACAACCTATTTAAACTTTTTTTGAGAAACTCCAAGCGTAAAGTGCCAAGGATATCTCAAACTGAGAATGTAGTACCTGGTCTAGACATCCTTGCTTCAATTGTAGCGGATTCAGGCACCAGTCCAGCAAATCCAGGCACCAAGGTTGTAGGATCCAATATGGTGCAATTAAGAGGACCTTGCCTTGGAAGGATCTGAGTTTGTGAACCACTTTGGGCAATATTTTCACAGGTGGGAGTAGATAGATTGAATTCCAGAGGTTCCAATCTAAGAGTAGGGCATTTCCTAAAAGATTCGACCTCTCCAGAGATGCATAAAGTGGCATCTTGTGATTTTTTAGGGTGGCAAAAAGATCTATCTGTGGAGTTCCAAACTTCTTCACTAGACTCTTGAACTCTGATACCTTTAGGGACCATTCTGTTTCTGTCAATAATGACCAGAGACGGGACAGCGCATCTGCCCAATTGTTTTGTACTCCCGGTATATAAGTTGCTTTGAGATAAAGTGTTTGTGTTACACAAATACTGAAAAAATTTTCTGACAGTTGTAGAAGGGGCCAAGACCTTGTTGAGCCTTGATGATTGAGACAAAACACTGCCGTTTTGTTGTCCATGGCAAACAGGATCGTCATATTTTGTAAATTTGGGTTTGCCGACAAAAAGAATAGAACCATTGCTAATTCTTTTATATTTATGTGTTTGTCCCAAAGGAAGTTGCTCCACTTCCCTTGACTGAACTCCCCTTTTGAGGAATGGTATCCCCATCCTATTTTGGACGCATCTGTACAAACGACCAAACCTGTTTGAGGTGGAACCCAGGGAGAGGAACCGATTAGATTGTCCAACTTTGTCCACCATAACAGATGATTCTTTATCTCAATAGGGAGAGAAGAAGCAACATTTCTGTTTCTGTGAAGCAACTTCGAGCCCAGATGAGATAGTTGCTTTTTCCTTAACTTTCCCAATGGAACCACTATTGTGGCAAAATTCAACAGACCCAGAAGTTTTTCCCAATCGTGCCAAGAAACCTTGTGCTTTATACAAAAGGCTTCTGCTTGGTTTATCAAATCTGATACTTTTTTTCCGGTAAACTGACTGACTGCTGATTTGTATCCCACTGGAGACCTAACCAAACTAACTTTTGACATGGTATTAAATTTGATTTGACCTGGTTTGATTTGACCAGGTTTTGAAATAGTACTAGTGTACGTTGGGTTGCCCTTTGACAATCTTCGAAAGAGTTTCCCATTATCAGCCAATCGTCTAGATAAGCAAAGGTTCTTATGCCCTCCTTCGCAAGGATCTTTCTGGGAATGTTCGCTAGTTTTGTAAAGACTTTTGGCGCAATTGTCAGGCCGAATGGCATCACTGTGAATTGATAACTTACATCCCCTACTATGAACACCAGAAATTTTCTGTACCTGGGAGCAACAAGAACATGATAATAGATCCACTTTTGAGATCCAAGCATTTGGTGGATGCCTCAGGTGATCGTAAGTGGGCATTTTGAAACTTCTTTTGTTAATAAATTTGTTGAGGACTGAAAGATCCAAAATCCACCTTAATTTGTCGCTGCCTTTCTTGGGAACTGGGAATAAGCGAGACATGAAACATTTCTCTGACTGTAACAGTTCTATGACACCTCTGTTTAGTAGTTGAATTACAAATCCTGTAAGTAAGGGGGTTGGTTTTTTACCCTTTTAGGAAATGCTAGGGGAAGGCACCTCAACCAAGTCCATGTGAGGCCCCCTTTGATTGTCTTGTAAGCCCATATGGAAGAAGTCCATCTGTTCTCCCAACCCCCTAGACGACCCAGCTGTCTGGCTTCATTGGAAGGGAGTAGTTGCTGATGTGGTGGAATAAGGTCTCCTTCCGCTCCTGAACAAACGGCCACCTCTATTACGTCTTTTATTATTTCCTCCTCTAAAATTTCCTCTAGGTTGATAACTGAACCGAGCAACTGGTCCTGTTCCCCTGTAAAACCTTCCTCTCTTAGATTTCCGAAAGGTCTGAGGACTTCTGGGGACATTAATATTAATAGTATTCTCAACAGATGATCTACTGAATATTTAACCAATGATTGTTCATCAAACAAAGCAGGAGAAAGAGGGGAAGAACGTAGCAATAAATAAGCACTACCACTTGAAGCATTATTTGTTGCTTGCTTCCTTAGCTGGGCTTTCAGTTTTAGGGCTTTCAACAAATTATCTAAAAATGAGTTGTACAGGAAATATGGGATCCCTTGTAAAGCAGCAGCGAAACATTTGTCCACTTCTGAATTTTCTTCATAGTCCAGCACAAACTTAGTGAATAAATGACACATCATAATTGCAGACCAAACATCAGCTGCCAATTTCCTAATTTTAAATTCTTCAAGCAGCAGTACAGGGGCAACTGATTTCAATTTTTTTTCATAACTTATATCAACATATTTTGGAGCTGACAAATACTGGGAAAGTTCATAGAAGGAACTCTTTTTGTCATTAAATTGGAACTTCAAAAAACTAAACTTGTGAGCATTCCTGTCTGCGGGAATGAATGTTAAGTCTTTCAATAAATTAGCCCAGACTTCGTCTATTTCAGAGATCATCTTTGGGCAAATATCAGGCCAAGAAAGTGTAGTATCACCTTCCAAAAACAAAGAATGATGACCCAAAGTTTCTTGTCCTTCCTGTCTCTTTGTAGTTGCTGAGATATCAGGAAGCTTAGAGACATTTTCATAAAATACTTTGAATAAGGAATCCACAGATTCAGATGTAGTAGAAAACAAAGAAGGCTTAGCTCTTACCAATGTTATCCATGGCCTGTTGGGATCCTCCTTACACTCAATGTTATCCAGCAGCTGCGTGGCAGTCGACAGCAGCCTGTTTCCACTCATAGTAACCAACACTTTTGCCCCAGGTGGAAGTGGTTGCCAAAATGTGGATAGGATGAAGTCAGTCTCAACAGGTTCTTTCTGCTCAAGAGACTGAATACTATGATTATAACCAGCCTCATCGTCCTGATCCTGGAATCTACTGAAATCAGACTGAGTAGATAGAGGTTTTTGTAGACTTCCTACTGCCCCGCTGTCTGGAGGGTCCAATAACTTATTTTTGTTAGCAGAAGCAGGCTTGTCTAAGTGGGGAGTAAGTCTCTTACCTAACACCAATAAACCAAAACTTTCTGCCAACTTGGAATCTTTCCATTGTTTAACATTAAAAAATTTACTCTTCAAGGCCTTATTCCACCTATTTTTAATATGTATTTGCAATAAATCTTTCTTATCACCTGTAGCTTGATGAAATTGAAAAATTTGATCACAACAAACTGCACAATCCATTGGTGAAAATAGGTTATTTGAGACAGCTGCCATAAATTATGCAAACCACATGAGGATCTATCTTCGTAATCCAAGTGGCTCTACATTTTTCATAATTACATGTAGTATGGCCCCCTTAGGTCTTAGGTGAAACTACTACTACTGAATTCAAATTCTCTACTGACAGACAATTCCTTGAATGTAGTGCCTGAGCTGAACTTTCTAATCCTTGTAGCTCATCACTCAATACTATCTCCTCAGGGACAATTCCATAGTCTCCCCCATCATCCATAGGCCCAGACTCTTGTCCTTCATCCTCCAGTTGCACATCACTCATCTAAACTAGGAGGACACCATGAGTCACATCATATTATTATAAAAATATAAGGGAGAAAACATTTCCTCCAAAACCTAATTAATATGACTCATAATTGTTATATTATTAGTAACTTAATTCATTAAGATTTCTTATTGTTAAATAAGTCACTCGTTTGACAATTATAAACAATTAACTCGCTAGTTGTATCCGTCTACCCACTCTTATCTCAAGTATTCCTTAGCTCAAAGAAATTATTTTTACATAACTAATTTCATTTAGAACATTTTATGTAGAGGGATCATCAAGATCTCTATTTGTTGCCAATCAGGGGCACAGACATTATCCCCCAAGTAATAACTTAAGCGAAAATGCCTACGTGCGTAGTATCACCAGGCAGGGTTGACAGTGCTGAGCCGCTAACATAGCGCTCTATTGACAACAGCGTTCACTATTACTCTAGCAATATTTATTGGGTTGAGAATTCCACCCTGAATTGTTCTCATATAACCCATATAAGGATGTAAAGTCCATTTCAACATAACTCTAAATTGCTAGGAAGACCGGGAGGTTAGCATTCCGGAAGGAACGCTAAGTCTAGCAGCCTTGCTAAAGTTCGCTTGGGAAGGCTGAACCCGCTACTGAGGACATCAATAAAATAAAGTTATGAAGAGAAAACTCAACTCTGGCCTTTATGCTGAGAGCAATTAGAAAACCGAGGGCGGAAACCCAAAGGTTTTTTGTGAACAAACATAAGAGTAGGAAGAGAGACAGTCATGGCATTCATACTAGCACGTGAATAATCGGGACAAAGAAAACCGTAAACAGTATACATAGATATGTATATATAAACATATATATCCACATATTTTCTTTCAGTGAAGACGAGCCCGGGAGGGCGCAGCGACATTCACCGAGTGACTTAAAGGCAAGGAATAGTCACAAACAATCTTAGCAACTTCATAAAGAAGACATGTTGTGGTCGCCATGATGCTGACCAGAGATCGTATTAGAAATTGTCCAAAACACAATAATTGAGAGACATAAACAAAATAATAGTCACTCTACTTCGTCACTGTGCTAATAAGTATAAATACCGGATATAAAATCCTCGTGGGACTTAGTATTTCAGCAATTACAACAGAAATTCGCGGAGCCTTCTTTTGTGTGTATTTACAGCTGAATCGCCAAGCAAGAAGATGAAGGTCGTGATGCGTATGATGGGGGGTGAAGGAGGGGGTTTTGAGAATTGCAATTAAATGCCAGGTAGCGACGTGTCCTCGTAATATTTCTTATTAAGTAATTATTAGATGTTTTAATTGCCTGTATGTTGCCCTGGCGAGTTAGCTAGGAATTAACATACCTAGGTAACATGCTGAGCGTCGCATTCTGAGTTGAACAAAAAGAATTCATTGGACAGAAAGGACAATGATACTTAAATAATCAGGTTATTTTTCATATTTTCGTAAGTCTTCTTGGAGATACAAGTAAGTCTGTATGTATTTAGTTAAATATGCACCAAGGAATAAGCTGAGGGTGGGGGGGGGAGTAAAAAAGCCCCGTCCAGCACCAGGTAGGGTTAAGGGTTACTACATACAACACCCAAACAGATAAAGCCACATAAAAAGTGCAAAGACAAGGTTATATTTACAATATGTTTATTGGTTTATACAGTAATTTGTTTCTTATAACACATGAATCAAACCTCACTACTGGTCATAACAAATACCAAATCCATGATATTTAAGGATCAGGGGGTAGCAAGCTTTCAGTACCTATGAGAGACTACGGACTCTCTAAAGTGGGGATTTATAAGCAGTATCTAGCCTCTGTTCCACTAAACAAATATGATAATCACTTAAACCACTGTTGGAAAAAAGGTGAGAGCAGATTTTTATCAAAGGGCAGTACAGTGGAGTCTCGATAATTCACAGATAAGGTGTCAAACGACACCACGAATTGTAGTTTAAATTAGTTAAATTGAAATAATTAGGTTCCAGGGGCAAAAAAAAATGCAGAAACTGTTTCAAACCTGGTTTAAAAAACACTTAACATTGTAAATAATATATAAAGAAATACAGTAAAACACAGATGTACAAAAAGTAGCTCTACATTAAATAAACAGCTTCTTCCCTACTCATAATCATCCTCTGGGTGACAGACACCAATAGGTCAAAAATTGAGACAGGCAGCACGACACTGGAAGGGAGTGGAGTGGTGGTGGGGGTGGGGCTGATCAGCTGTTCACACAACACAAACAAAGCACTGGGAATTTAATATGGCACATTAACTCATCTGGGGTTGAAAGTAATTTTTTCACAAAAATTTATTATATTATGATAATATTTTATTAACCTACCATTAAATGAACCTAAATAGTATAGGATTTATGGTGAAATTGCATATTGACATGCTAGAGGAGACACAGGGTGATGGTGTGGAGGGAATTGTTCCTCTCAGTCCAGCTGCACTACTTCCCATAGCAGAACATTGAAATGATCTTTCTAACACTTTTATGGTTTCCTATGTAAATAAATGCTGCAGCAGCCATTGCTTGGTCACAAATTATGAATATTTGACCACAAAATACAAAAAAATAGCAGTAAAGAGGTACCGGCGAATTTGTATTTCATGAATTATCTCGATTCCACTGTACTGTACTCCCCCTTTCTACGCAAAGGTCCTCCACTACTTTAAACAAAACTCAAAATAATTTAAACAATTTCTTTTTATACATTCTATTTCAAAATTCATATTTGATATAATTTAATGAAGTGAGCAACAATATGTAAAGTAACTTTGTATATGGAACTAAAAGTAGCAAAGTGCCTTCAATTATCACAGGAGAAGACATCAGCATGTTCACAGGTCAGAGATGTCTGTCACCTTAAATAAACTCACACAGCCTCGTCGTCCACCTCACTTGGAATTGTGACCTGGTCCTGGAATCAAGTTTTTCTTGAACAGATTCAATACCTCTTATACTCCCTGTAGAGTAAAAAAAATAATAATAAAGGATACAGTATGTAGGCAATGCAACATACATGGTGTCATAAATATTGTGTTCATGAAACAAAAAAAAAATGATTTTCCTTGTAGTCACAATCTCTGATAAAACATCAATAAGTTAAAACTAAAACAATTTATTAAAATGTTGTCTATAATGCTTAACATACTATAAACCCCACAATTTTCTTCCCACAACCTTATGTTAATTTGTTAGATTTTACTGTACTTCTCAAGTCAAATCATGTGCATTTTGTGGAGCTGTATAAAATCATCTCACTGTGATTATATATATATATATATATATATATATATATATATATATATATATATATATATATATATATATATATATATATATATATATATATATATATATATATATATATATATATATATATATATGTCAACCCTCACTTTACACGGTTAATGTAACCCACAGGGTACCACGGAAAGTGAGAAACGCGTAAATTGAATAACATAACATATGGGATTAAATGAAATAGAGACCAGCTGACCCCCAAACTCCGCTTTTTCCAGCACAATACCTATGTTCTAGTAAAAATAACATCTTAATTTTATGATGCTACATGCACACAATTAATACTTAAGAGAAATAGAGAAATACAGTCGCCAAGTTAATGTCCATTCAAATAATGGACTCGACTCCCTCCCCCTCTTCTCACACTACACTCGTTGGCTCTTCCCTCTCTGAGAAATTTTGGGGGGAAAACCAGGTATAGTAATAAATAATACCTCAAAGTAAAGTTAGGATAATATAATTGACATTGCTGGATTCCTTGTAAGACCAAGAATATTTTGAATATAAATGTCATATATTTTGCACAAGATAACATATTTACTCAGAGTAAACATTATATCTAAAATTTGTATTTCTAATGCAAAATCTATGATGTTTATATTCAAAATGATCATCAAATTGTAAGAATTCCAGCAATGTAAATTATATTCTGGCCGGGTAATTTGTATGAATTTTATGAGCTAAAGCAAATATCTTCAGTTAATAAAAAAAAAAATATTCTTCATGACACTATCTGTCAATCAAAGTACCCCACCTTGCCTTCCCCCCTCTTCCAACTGGCCAGATGGTCGGTCCGTCCCAACCCTCCCCCCCACCCCCCACCAACCCTCCCTTCAAGAGAAAGGTTGGGTGAAAAAACTAGATTTTAACATTTAGTATTAAATAATACCTCAGATTAAAGTTAGGATAATATAATTGACATTGCTGGATTCCTTGTAAAACCAGGAATATTTTGAATATAAATGTCATATATTTTGCACAAAAGATAACATATTTACTCAGAGTAAACATTATACAGTATCTAAAATTTTTATGTCTAATGCAAAATATATGATGTTTATATTCAAAATGATCATCAAATTGTAAGAATTCCAGCAATGTAAATTATATTCTGGCCGGGTAATTTGTATGAATTTTATGAGCTAAAATAAAAATCTTCAGTTAATAAAAAAAAAAAAAATATTCTTCACACATGCCAGGTGGTCGGTCGCCGGTCCCTCCCTCTCCCCCACCCCCCACCAACCGTCCCTACCAGATAAATGTGTGGGAATACCAGACTGTTTACCTTTTTAGTAATAAATAATAAATCAGACTAAAGTTAGGATAATATAATTGGCATTGCTGGATTCCTTGTAAGACCAGGAATATTTTGAATATAAATGTCATATATTTTGCACAAAAGATAACATATTTACGCAGAGTAAACATTATATCTAAAATTTGTATGTCTAATGCAAAATCTATGATGTTTATATTCAAAATGATCATCAAATTGTAAGAATTCCAGCAATGTAAATTATATTCTGGCCGGATAATTTGTATGAATTTTATGAGCTAAATAAAAAATTATACTTCACACGTGTAAAGGGGTACACCCACCGCGGAATGTGAGCATCCTGGGTTCTGGCAGGGCACCACGTAAACGTGGAAACACGGAATGTGGGACCGCGTAAAGTGAGGGTTGACTGTATTTATAAGAACAAGGGAGACCGGTCAGACTGTGGCAACTACCGTGGGATCTCGCTGCTCTCTGTGGCTGGCAAAATTATCGCCCGAGTCCTCCTTAACAGACTCCTTCCTGAGGCAGAAAACTTCATCCCAGAATCTCAAAGTGGTTTTAAACTATCACGTGGCACCACTGACATGATCTTTGCTGCCCGCCAGATAAAGGAAAAGTGCAGAGAACAGCAAGGACGCTGCCACCACCCCTCCCACAGTAAATGGAGCCCTCCACATGGGCAACAAATGTGAACTACGCTGTGGGTCCCGTATCGGCCCCTTTAGTCACCTCAAAACTCACCAACCTAAGTGACATCCCTAATAACTCATATCATTGTCTCTTAGCTGGCTGATTGTTATATTCGATTCTGAGTGACAGTAAAGTAGTAATAGTAGAAGTAGTAGTAGCAGTAGATGCCAGACTCGCGGAGGTGCTATCAGAACAGAAGCAACATCCCAGAAGTTATGTTACAGCCTAGATGTGATGTCGACTGTCCTTCTCTCTCCTTAGGTCTGCTTTGCTCTGCCTCAGAGGAACGAGAGCATCGGCCCCAAAGCCGACAACAGTTGCAGATATTGACTACAGGGCAACAGTCACTGAATGCCGCATAAATCTGCGGCTCAACTAACTCAACACTACTAGGATAGCTACTTATGTACTGTATTAGGATAATTAATTTTAAGGTAGCATTAGTAGCACTAGTAGTAGTAGTAGAGTGTGTGTGTGTGTGTGTTGGCTATTAATTAATGAATAATAAATAAAAAATATTGTATTGTTAATGACAGAACAGGGGTCCCCCCAAGTTTGCGGATTTTTACTTCGCAGTTCTCGGTTATTCGCGGATGACAACCTGGATACAGTGGTCCCTCGGTTAACGAGCACAATCCGTTCCAGCAGGTTGCTCGTTAACCTAAAATCTCATTAACCGAAACCATTGTTTCAATGGGTTTTTGGGTAATTGGTTCCAGCTCACCGAAAATTGCCTAAATTCAACAAAAATGTCAGAAATTGACACGTACCTTGAGGTGTGTATGTAGAAGGCTCCTGGATGATGATGCTGATGTGAATTTGAAGTGGAAGGTGGAGGAGGAGAAGGGAGAAGAGAAGGAAGTGGAGGTGGAGGAGAAGCATTTTACTGCTTCTTGGAAGGTGAGTCACCTTCCATGAAAATGTCAGGAACCTCTGGACGGACAGATTCTCCACCATGAATATCCTCTCTCCTTCTTGAAGTGGAAGGCTGAGGGCTAGCATCATCCTCTCTCCTTCTTGAAGTGGAATGCTGAGGGATAGCATCTTGTTCCCTCTGCCTTTTACTGAAGAAAGTGTCAATTGTGGTCTGTGGGGCATCTCTCCTCCTCACCATTAACTTATGTTTAAAGAAGGAGACCATTGTGTCCTCAACATGACACAAAGTTAGTTCAGATTTTTCCACATCTGGGTGCTTTGAAGCCAGTTCCCTGAACTTATCCCAGTGGTAAATCACATCTTTCAACTCTTTAGTTGACATATGGTCATCACTTTCCATTTCCTCCTCACCATTGTCAGCCTTTAACATCTCATCCAGTTGCTTCAAGTCAACAGGAGTAAGTTCCTCCTCATGAGACATCACAAGCTCTTCCACATCATCCTCTTCCACTTTAAGGCCCAATGACTGACCAATGGACACAATCTCCTGGTCCAACTCTGGGTCATCCTCAAATCCCTCAAAATCATGGACTACTGATGGCCACAGTGCTTTCCATGAAGAATTGAGGGATCTAGTGGAGACTTCTTGCCATGATGACACAATCAATTTTACAGCCTCCAGGATGTTGAATTGTGTCTTCCAGAAATGTTTCAGTGTTAGTTCAGGATCAGTGGAAGTTGCCTGATGACACCTCCTAAACATTTTCTTCATGTACAACTTCTTGAAGTTGCTGATCACATTCTGGTCCATTGGCTGTATGATTGATGTAGTGTTGGGAGGCAAAAACAACACTTTCACAAAGTCAAATTGATACTCCAAATTTCTGGCAAGTTCAGGGTCATGACCAGGAGCATTATCCATGAGGAGAAAAGCCTTTAAAGGGAGTTTATTGGTAGTTAGGTAGCTCTTGACAGAAGGGCAAAACACCTCAACAGCCCATTCATTAAAGAGCTGTCTTGTCACCCATGCCTTACGGTTGGACTTCCAATAAACTCCAAGCTTTGCTCTTACCACTTTCTGTTGCTTGAACACCCAGGGGTTTTCAGAGTGGTAGACAAGCATAGGCTTCAGTCGGAAATCCCCTGAAGCACTGGCACCAAGCAATAGAGTGAGACGGTCTTTCATGGGTTTATGCCCAGGTAAAGAGGCTTCATCTTTGGTGATGAATGTTCTTTTGAGCATCTTTTTCCAGAACAGCCCAGTTTCGTCCACATTGAACACTTGCTGTGGAAGATAATTTTCTTCTTCCATCAGTTCTTTGAATTCCACTAAAAACTTTGCTGCCCCTTCTTTATCAGCACTAGCAGCCTCACCATGCCTAATAACACTGAAAATGTCACTTCTTTTCTTAAATTTTTCGAACCAGCCTTTGCTGGCCCAAAAATCTTAAAATTCTGTGCCTGAAGAACCAGGTTGATCTGTCTTTAAATGTTCGTAAATCTCCCTGGCTCTTTCACAAATGAATTCAGTAGAAACTGAATTACCTTTCATCTGTTTTTCCCTATTCCAGATGAGAAGTAACCTCTCAGTTTTTTCTGCAATTAGGGATCTACTTTTAAACACTCTGGTAGATTTGTCTCTCACTTTCACTTCTTTAAATTTGTCATTCTGTGCAAGAATTGTCGACACAGTTGATGTCGACATGTCATATTCTTTGCATAGCGCATTTGTTCTAATGCCTTCTTCATGTTTCTTAATGATTTCCTGCTTGGTTTGGATTGAAATCGCTTTTCTTGATCTCTTAGGCCCCATGCTGGATTCAAACAATGTCAACATGTGATCTTTTAAGTTTAAACTACTGTAGCTGTAAATAAAGAATATTTTCTTTAAAATAACACTGCGTTGCGCTATATATTGTCAATTTGTAAAATAAATTTCAAAATGACCAATAATTTGCTTGGAAACACAGAAAAAAGCATTTAGTTGAAGAGAGTCTCAAGCAAGATGTTGCCTCCACTGAAAACAGAGAGACAAACGCCTGTCTGGTGTGTTAACAGGCTGGATGGCACGCCAGAAACTAGTTTCTTTACCTTCAATTATGTTCAATAATTGTTAAAATGACTAAAAAATTTAATATTAAACTTTTAAAATTATTGAATAGTATAAACTTCTTGATATTTACTAAAATAGTAAGGAATTTAAGCCCTAAAACCGATTACTGTATTGACGGACTAATACTACAGCTGGTGGACCGTCAAATGAAAGCGAAAACTTGTTGAAGTCGGCTCATAAATAACTCGTTAATCGAGGGATTGCTCGTTAACCGAAGTTAAGAATCTTATGGAAGGTAAATCGTTAACCGAAATCTCGTTAACCGAGGTGCTCGTTAACTGAGGGACCGCTGTATGTCAAATTTATGCGTGGTCAACTGATGCACAAGTATGTGACTGCGTGGAGACGAATTAAAAGATCAGCTGTTGAGGAGCGGAGCGCTTGGCAACACTGGTGCGCTACACTCTCTTCCACTCCTCTCTAATCACCCACACCTTCGGTTTTCTCACTCCATATTTTAAAATGTTATGCAGCGTAATGTTGAAGGAATACTGTACACCGTTGGTCATTTATACTTACACTTATCACAATCTCCCTAAAAACACTGAGTTTTAGCATTCGTCTTTATTCAAGACATCTTCAAGCCCTGATCCCCCATCCAACAATGAGTGACCTGACATTGCATCAGAGGGTCAGTAACACGAGACCACTAGTCCCCCACCCTACCTCCACCTGGTATTGTGTCAGGTCAGGTCAGTTACATGAGACCCACTAATCCCCCACAGCTCCATGAGTGGAAAATATATTTATTCAACCAATCTTTTAAAACTATTCTGCATTATTTTAGTGAAGAAATGGAGTTTCTAACTTAATTAGAAATGTTTTTATAGACTCAGGTAGTTTAGACTCTTGGAAAACTTTTCCCAGCACCCAGAAACATTCTGAGGATGTGGGCTAGTGTCTATCTGTCTGCAAGATGCGTAGTTTAGACAATCAGAACTCGGAACCTTTCCCAGTAACGGGAAAATTTTCTGGGGATGGGGGATTTTTCCTCATTTGAGAAAGTCGTCTGGTTAACCAGAAATCTCTCATCCCCGGAAATGCTCTGTACCATTTCTTCCGGCTAATGGGGATATCACTGTATTCCATTTTACCCATTGTTAAACCTCCCTATGGCAACAAAGTTCCCAAGAATTAAGTGCATTTTATGAACATATCCACCTCATTGCCAATGAAGTCATATGGAGATTTAACAATGAATAAGATGAAATAGCTTCCAATCCTTCATTAGAGATATACTGTACACATCCACATCATCCACTTTATCTCACGCTGCACAAAGCCATCCATGCCACATGCACATATGTCAGGTCTCAACAACCTTCTAAAATCTTCTCTGCGGGTCTGAAGGCATTTAGAACCTTTTCTACATATATTAACACTTTAAATAAAAACAACTGAATTTACTGAAAGTATATCATATTTTTTATTATACTTGAGCTAATTTATTATGAGCCAAACTGTGTTAGTACAATATGCTGGCTGATATGGCCTTCTGAATAAGGGATCCCTTCAGATTAACATTGCAGTGGCTTAAATAGTCTGGTACTTGGGTTTTTTTTACTGTAGTTGTAAAGGTGACTCACCTCACTATACTGACCTATACTACTCATTTAATAAGGGAGTGTTTACTGTACCTGGGTTTATAATTGGAAGAGTATGATCTGTGTTTTCTTTGTTTCTCGAGTCTCCTGCGGATTAAGTCCTCAACTTCTTCTCCAGTTGGCTGGGGTCGCAGTTTTCTGTTTGGGACATGACGTAGAGCATATCGCCAATCACCTGTAATGATTGCTTACATTCATGAATGAAATAACCATTAAAAAAATTAAATCAAATTTGTTCTCTTAATTTTTTTTTACACTTTTGTATGCCTCTCCCACAATGGTTCAGTTAAAATACTGATAGACTGATAGCTCATATTAGTCATACCTTGAGCCCAGATGTTTAGGTATTTAATCTCACTAAAAAAGGCAGGAAAATAAGAAAGACAAACAGCAAAAATAGGCAATAATGAACCAAAAAAGGCATTACCTTTATTTTACTTAAAAAAAATTATACAAATATTAGTGATATCCCTGTTAGCCGGAACAATTGGTGCAGAGCACTTCCGGGGATGAGAGATTTCCGGGTAACGAGACGACTCTCTCAAAGGCGGAAAAAAATCTCTCATCCCAGGAGTTTTTCGGGTAACGGAAAAATTTTCTCAGAAGTTCCAGAAATTGCCCATTACATCATCTCTCGAACCCAGAAAAAAATCCCTCATCCCCGAAATTTTCTGGAATTTTCCGGGTAATGGAATTTATTTTCAGAATTTCCAGAAAAAGCGCCTGATTTTCATCTTTCAAACCCGGAAAAAATTCCCCCATCCCTGAAAATTGTTCCCAAAGCCGGAATTTTCCGGAAAATTCCGGCTTTGGGAACGATTTTCTAAGAAAATTTCAATTCCGGCTAGCAGAGAGTTCCGGGTTTAAGGGATTCTGGCTAACGGAAATATTACTGAATTACTGAATACATAATATAAAAACAATATTACAGAAAAAAACATAATTCATACACCTAAAATTTGAAATCGCTAATAATTTGTATTGTTTTGCTTACGAAATATATAAAACAAATTGTGACTTATTTGGTAAAATTTTGAAATATGAAACATTTCAAAATACAGTGGGCCCTCGGTTAACGAACGGTTCGATTAATTAAATTTCGGTCAATGGATTAGCTCCCATAAGGATTTTCAGTTCGATTAACGAAATCCTTACAACAAACACGTTTTTTGTGCGCATCAGCTGATCAGCTGATCGACTAGTCTGCCAATACAGTAATCAGTTCTATGTTTACATTCATTTCCAGTGGAGTAAATGTCAAGAAAGTTTTTCTCTTGAATATTTCTGAAATTTTTATTAAAATTATTGGTCATTCTAAAATTTAGTTAACATATTGATAACAAATACAGTACAGGGAACAGTTTTACAGCTGACTGAATCACCCAACAACGCTTCTCACTTTAACTTTGTTTACAGTGGAGTGAACATCCAGTTTGTTGGTTTCTTGAATATTTTTGCATTTTTACATTAAATTTATTGGTCATCCTGAAATTTAGTTAACATATCGATAATATACAATGCAGAAATTATTATGAAACACGAAGAAGGCATTAGAACCAATGCACGCTGTAAAGAATAGGGCATGTTATCATCGACTGCCTCTACAATCAGCTGTTTGATATGTAAACAAAGCTGCCGGGAATACAACATACACACCTCACAGTAAGTTAAAATACAGTATTCTATTGTTATATATTTATTATTGTACAGTATACTGGACAGTACAGTACTGTATTTAGTTTATATTTAATGTATTGTTAATTCTATTACCGATATACAGTGCTTTATATGTCCAGTCGTGCGCCGGTTAACGTCCAACCGAACAACGTACGATCGCATATACGTCCGTGGCCCATTGGAAAAAAAAAAAAAAAAACCCTCACACCACCACCAACACTTCCTTCACACCAACACCAACACCTCCCTCACACCACCACCTCCCTCCCTCACACCAACACCAACACCTCCCTCACACCAACCTCCCTCACACCAACACCAACACCTCCCTCACACACCACCACCAACACCTCCCTCCACCACTGTCCATCCACCCTGCACCACCACCAATACATCCTCACCCCACCACCAACACCTCCCTCACCACACCCCACACCCACCACCACACCTCCCTCCCCAACCAACACCTCCCTCACCAACACCAACATCCTTCACTCCTTCACCAACACCACAGCACCTCCTCACACACCATTCTTAACCTCAACCTTCGACACCTCCTCCCAACTTCCTCACATCACCACCAACACCTCCCTCATACCACCAATCCACACCTCCCTCAAACCACCACCGACACCTCCCTCACATCACCACCAACACTTCCCTCACACCACCACCAACACCTCCTTCACACCACCACCAACACCTCCCTCAAACCACCACCAACACTTCCCTCACAGCAACACCAACACCTCCCTCACACCAAAACCGACACCTCCCTCACCCCGGTCACTTCTATTAAATTTTAAAAGCAAAAAACAAAAACTCAACCTAAAGGACATAAATTAACAATTAAATACTTCACACCACAGGCGCCAACTGTCAAACATGTCAGTCACTCCTCCCTCCCTCCTCCCAGCGAAGGTTTCTGGTTATACAGTAGGCTTTAAGTTTGTATCTTATATAAAATCACAGACTAAAGTTGGGGGAATATAATTTGCATTGCTGGAATCCTTGCAAGACAGAGGATAATTTGAATATAAACGTCATATATTTTGCACAAAAGATAAAAATTTTGCTCTCTCTAATAAAATTCTTAAATTAGATCTAAAATTTGTATGTCTAATGCAAATTATAGCTTGTTTATATTCAAATTAATCGCTGTCTTGTGGGAATTCCAGCAATGTAAATTATATTCTCCCAGGTTACTTCTATGAAATTTCATGAGCAAAAAACAAAAACTGATTTAAACATAAATAAACAAATAAATACTTCACCAGACATTCGCGCTAATAGTGGAGCGGCATAGCTACAATTTTCATAACAATTGTGCATTTAATGATGAAAGCACCAAATTTGGCACAGCAATGGAGTCGTGGTATATGTACATTTTCAGATATGGAACCACTCGATACTGGATTTGAGTGGCAGCTATAAATCAGGGGCGGCCGCCCAAAATATATTTTTTACTTAATGTGCTATTGTGACATAATAATTAATGTGCTATTGTGCTATATAATTAATGTGCTTAATATGCTATTGTAACATAATAATTGTAATTAGTTTGTTTCTATTGTTTCAGGTGTACTATTGAGTTTATGAACAACTGTGTGCTTCAAGCCAGTCAACTTAGCGGTAACAGTCATATCGAAGGAGTTCAAGCTCGTTGATGTGAGCAGTCTAGACACCCCAAGAACCCCAGCATCAGTCAACCAGCATCAGTCAACTGGGAACTCTGTGTGACATGTCAAGATAGGAAATCAGAGCCACTAATATGCCCGGCTGCATCAAAAAGGCATGATGGTGGGGCAGGATACAAATCACTTGCTGACAATATATTGGCTTTCAATGAACTGGGAGAAGTTGTTGGTGTGAACATTGAAGGTCTTGATGAAGGTGAAGGCATCGAACGTACGCTGACCACACGCCAAGCGAAATGGCATAAATCCTGTCGAGTTAGATATGACAACTTGAAGCTGCAACGCGCTCAGAAGTGAAAGGAGTCTTCAGGCCAGGAGGCTGGTTCTGGCACTTCAGCAAGCTCAACAAAGAGTACCAGATCTAACACCACAAGTGTAGACAGCATGAGAAATGCACTGTGCTTTTTCTGCCACCAGGATCTTGGACAACAGTATCACCAGGTACAGACTCTTGGAATGGACAAACATGTGCGCCAAGCTGCAGAGCTATTGGAAGACACAGCGCTGCTGGCCCAACTGAGTGAAGGCGACATGATGGCCAGGGAAGCCAAGTATCACAAAAGATGTCTGACATTCCTATACAACAGCGCCAGAGCTGTATCAGAAACTGAAAAACGGGGTACAACCTATGAGATAGTCGTGTCATCAGTGGTGTTAGCTGAGTTAGTTTCATACATAGAAGGCACCACTGATGATAAAATCAGTGCACCTGTTTTCAAGTTGTCAGACTTGGTCAAGCTCTATACTCAGAGAATGAAAGAACATGGCATAAAGCTGAACCAACGAGTCCACAGCACCCGACTAAAGGAACGCATATTAGCCCAGTTCCCAAATATGCAGGAACATAACATGGGACGTGACATTATCCTGGCCTTCGAAGATGACAAAGGAGACGCTCTAGCAAAGGCATGCGAATATGATCACGACAATGATGCTGTACATCTGTTACGAGCTGCACAAATTGTGAGAAGGGATATGTTCACAGAAGGGCAAGGATTCACTGGATCCTTTTCTGACAAATGCCAAGAGAACAGTGTCTCAACCCTCCTCATGACACTGGTTTCAATGATTCTTGAAGGACCTAGCATCGACTCGCCACGACAACGTTCTGCAGCATCCTTAACCATAGCTCAGCTGCTCAAATATAACAGTGTCAAGCATAGTAGGAAAGAACCACATGGTGTTGCCAATGTTAGGCACAGAGTCAAGCAAGAAACGCTGTTACCGATATATGTCGGTATGGTGATTCACTCTCACACCAGAAAAAGAGAGATGGTAGACACCATGGCTGGTTTAGGTATGAACATCTCGTATGACCGAGTTCTCAGAATCTCTGCAGAAATGGGCAATAGTGTCTGTGAACGATTTCGACAGGAGAAGATGGTCTGCCCACCAAACCTCCGTGAAGGAGTTTTCACTACAGCTGCTGTAGATAACACTGATCACAATCCCAGCTCCGCCACAGCACAAGATTCCTTCCATGGGACAGCTATCTCCCTTATATCTCCCTGTTAAGGCCATATATCTACAGAGATTCGGCCTCAATAGCTGAATGTTCAGAATTTTTTTTTAAGTTTTGGGAGTTCGGAAAATTTGTATGTTAATTTTCCAGGGTAATGCTTTTGCTTGTCTTTTTCATTGTAATAAACTTCGAAAACTATCACAAATGATTTTCGTAACCCGGATTATGTATATTGATGCATTGGAATGAAATATGCAACTGTAAAAACAGAAATACATAGTTTAGCGTATCCTGAACGGCTGACATCTTGAAATTCAATATGGCGCCCACAGAGGTTGAGTTTCTAGTGGTTCCATATCTGTAAATATTCACCATGTATTACTCTATATCTGTGCCAAAGTTAATGCTTTCATCATAAAATGCACAATTGTTTGGCTATGCCGCTGTACAGTGGTCCCTCGGTTAACGAGCACAATCCGTTCTAGAAGGTTGCTCGTTAACCGAAAAACTCGTTAACCGAAACCATTGTTTCAATGGGTTTTTGGGTAATTGGTTCCAGCTCACCGAAAATTGCCTAAATTTAACAAAAAAGGTAGAAAAGTACACTTACTTTGAGGTGTGTATGTAGAAGGCTCCTGGATGGTGATGATGGGAATTAGAATGGGGGTGGAGAAGGGAGAAGAGAAGGCATTGGGGTGGAAGAGAAGTCACCCCATGGCGCCATTTCACCCATGAAATATTAGTTCTCTTGGTGCAATTCAAGATTATTTTCTTTAAATGAACACTGCACTGCATTATATATTGTCAATATGTAAAATAAATTTCAAAATGACCAAAAATTTGCTTGCAAAAACAGAAAAAAGGCAATTAGTTGAAGAGAGTCTCAAGCAAGATGTTACCTCCACTGAAAAGATACAAAGACTGACGCCTGTATGGTGTGTTGAGAGGCTGGATGACACGCATAAAACTAGTTTCATTACTTTCAATTATGTTCAATAATTGTTAAAATGAGTAAAAAATTTAATATTAAACTTTTAAAATTATTGAATAGTATAAACTTCTTGATATTTGCTAAAATGGTAAGGAATTTAAGCCCTAGAACCAATTACTGTATTGGCGACTAATACTACAGCTGGTGGCCAAATGCAAGCTAAATCATGTTCAGGTTGGCTCAGAAGAAACTCGTTAATCGAGGGATTGCTCGTTAACCGAGTTAAGAATCTTATGGAAGGCAACTCACAACCAAATTGCTAACCGAGGCGCCGTTAACCGAGGACCACTGTACTATAACTGTCAGTACACCTCACTTCCCGGCCTCCTCCCCCACGACGCCCTCCCTCTCCCCATCTGCCCAGCCAGGTTTTAGGCTTACAGTTTTATCTTACCGTGATATCTCGCTTATAAGACGGAATTTGAACATTAAAAAATCTGCCCAAAGTTAGGGGTCGACTTAAAACCACCAAGTATAAAATTCTTACCTCTAAATATTGTGGTTTAGTTTGTCAAGAGTGGTGATGGAAACACCGAAGCCACTCACAAGGTCTTACCACTAATTATTTTATACTGAAACTTACGCTTGGAAGCTGGATTCAAATTAAGATTACCGTATATGAAAATAATAAAATGTATTATAAACCTGTCTAACATACCGTAAAAGAGAATTATACCCCTGTAATAAACACAGTACATCACTCACACCCTCCCCACGCCCATTTGCCAGTGAGGAGACAAGAAAGGAAAGTGACCGCATGATTGGGCTATTTTTAGCCGGGAGGTGGTCAGTAATGCATATCGGTATATTTACTGATAATAATACAGGTTGTACCTCTCTAGTCCGCATTCTGTGGTCCGGAAACCGTGGTCCGAACGATTTAGTTTGTCCAATAGGTAGATATTTTATTATCTGAATTATTATTATTATCACAGGAGTATTAAATTTTGCCCTCAGGCCCCAATGTGGGTCAGTGACCTATGCCCGGTGGGCTAATCCCCTTAAAAAAAAGCCGGAAATTAAGGTTTGTTTACATCCGCAGTTCGCTGTTTTCTCTCTGCTTGTTTATACAGAGTACAACATTTAACCCTTCAATATATATGAGCAGTAAATAAGTGCTGCTTTCATATTCTTATGTAGAGTAATGACGATATATTTTCACATGTGCGCACTTACATACGGAAGCAGTCTCACTTTTTTTTTTTACCATTAATGGTTAGCTACTTATATTGTTCCATTTATTAACATTAAATAACATTACAGGTACTTCACAACCATATTCATTTTTTACATTAATTTTATCAGCTAAACTCAGGGTCTTATTTTCTTCAGTTTCATATGTTGAACCAATCAGTCACTGGTTTCAGATGCTTTTAACATAAACAATGCCGCAGCCTATCTCCTCTAATATTCCACGATATTAGTAAATTGTATTGTTAATTTTGCACACACGCATATTAATTCAATAAAAAAAATTCAGAAACATTAATTAAAATATATATGAACAGTAAATAAGTGTTGCTTTCATATTCTTATGTAAAGTAATGACGATAGTCACGTAGCGCATGCGCACTACATATGCTATCTCTTTTTCTTTGCCATTATCGTTAGCTACTCTATTGTTCCATTTATTCACATTAAATAACATTACTTAAAAACAACCATATTAATTTTACTACAGCTACAACCAAGGTCTTATATTCTTCAGTTTTATATGTAGAACCAGTCAGTCACTGGTTTTGTAATCAACTAAAAACAATGCTGTGTCATTTTCCTCATGCGTTTTAATGAATTGTATTGCTCATTTTGCACATATAAACATTAATTCAATAAAAAGACATTCAGTAATAAACAATAATGAATCTTTGTACATAAGAGAAATGACGCTGTTAATGACATGCACGCCGTCTGCACGCTGGCGGGTCGCTCAAACCCGCCGAAATTCAAGTTTCCGCCAAAATTTTTATTTATTTATTTTTTTGTGTTCCAATAAATATGCTAAGAATTAAAACTCGCAAAATTTGAGAAGCTACTATAATGACATTTAACCCTTCAATATGTCTTCAAAGAGACCATGACGCAGAGAAAGTGGTGCTAGTGCTTCCAGGATAAGCACAAGTCACTATCTATCCAGAAAAGGGTGAATTTCATGGTCCGGCACCGGTCAGGTCCCGAGGTTGCCGGACTAGAGAGGTACAACCTGTACTTAAAATTTATTTTTTACAAGGAATATTCAGTAAATGACTGCATTAATTCTGAAACTACTGACAGTTAAATACAGACGCTTATGACGTCACTAGTGTTTACACTACACCAGCTGGTAACATTTGATGCCATTACTTGAAGTGAATTGGCCTTATGTAAAGTAACTAACCATAAATAAATACAAAAGTAAAAAAAAGGTCAAAAGTGAGAAATAATATACTGTATGTATGTTGTGTTGTCAAAGTTAGAGGAACAATTCAAACTGCAATTGTGTGTAAATGAGGCAGAAAGTCAGGTCAGTGCTGAACCTGGGACTTGGTCACAATTTGTGATGCCATATGGCAGCAGGGTCTACCATTAGACAACACATTATGCTTCCAATATCTTCCCAGGCGGTAGTATCTACATGTGTGGTAGCTGCCTTCTACCTACACATTTTTAGTAATATTACTTTGATACATGATAAATTAGACAATGAAAATAAACATCAAATTTAATTACCAAGACGCTTCCCATTGGCAGCTGTAAGAAGAGGGGAGATGGTATTTTTATCCCGTCTTGTGTCTGAAGTGGCCAGTAATACCATATATTTACTGATCATAATATTTACGGTATCTCCTATAAATAACTAATTAAAATGTATTTTTTACATAGAATATTCAGTAAATGACTTTAAATAAATAAACAAATAATTCGGTAAATCTATTTCAAGTAAATGGAAAATAAGCAAACAAATATTATTTACCACCACCCCTTCCTCTGGCTCAGGGTGAGATGGAGGGAGATAAAAAGGCTATTTATAGCCTGTCTTTGTAAGTCTGAAGTGACCAGTACTCTAATGCACCATAAATAATTCATTTAACATTTATTTTTTGCACATATATTTTGTTGTATATATATGTGTGTGTGTGTGTGTGTAATAATAATAATAATAATAATAATAATAATAATAATATAATAATAATAATAATAATAATAATTAACGGTTTATTGAAAGTTCTGCAGCCCGAAGGCTGAAAATATACATTGGACATAAATGACTTATTACATACATTGGTGGTTTAACAAAAGCCTTCATTAGAGAAAGGTAAAGGAACATACAGTGAACATTCAGATTAATGTAGGTGTTGAACAGCAAACACGTAGTGTAGTAACTCTCTCCCAGATGGTGTAAGGAGGGACCTGATGTGGTGTAGTAATTCCTCACAGATGGTGTTATGAGAGGCCTCACGTGTAGTAATTCCGTCACAGATGGTGTTATGAGGGCCTCACGTGGTGCAGTAGTTCACTCATAGATGGTGTTACGAGGGGCCTCACGGTGTAGTAACTCCCTCACAGATGGTGTTATGAGGGGCATCACGTGGTGTACGAATTCTCACAGATGGTGTTATGAGGACCTGACGTGGTGTAGTAATTCCCTCACAGATGGTGTTATGAGGGGCCTGACGTGGTGTAGTAATTCCCTCATAGATGGTGTTATGAGGCATCACGTGGTGTAGTAATTCCTCACAGATGGTGTTATGAGGGACTCACTGCAGTGGTAATTCCCTCACAGATGGTGTTATGAGGGACTTGACGTGGTGTAGTAACTCCCTCACAGATGGTGTTATGAGGGCATCACGTGGTGTAGTAATTTCCCTGGATGGTGTCGTGAGGGACTTGACATGGTGTAGTAACTCCCTCACAGATGGTGTTATGAGGGCATCACGTGGTGGTATCCCTCACAGATGGTGTCATGAGGGACTTGACGGGTGTAGTAATTCCCTCCAGATGGTGTCATGAGGGACTTGGACGTGGTGTAGTAATTCTCACAGATGGTGTTATGAGGGCATCACGTGTAGTAATCCCTCACAGATGGTGTTATGAGGACTTGACGAGTGTGTAGTAACCCCTCACAGATGGTGTTATGAGGGCATCACGTGGTGTAGTAATTCCCCACAGATGGTGTCATGAGGACTTGATTGTGGTAATTCCTCACAGATGGTGTCATGAGGGACTTGACGTGGTGTAGTAATTCCCTCACAGATGGTAGGAGGGCATCACGTGGTGTAGTAATTCCCTCAGATGGTGTTATGAGGGACCTCACGTGGTGTAGTAACCCTCACAGATGGTGTCATGAGGGACTTGACATGGTGTAGTAACTCCCTCACAGATGGTGTTATGAGGGGCACGTGGTGTAGTAATTCCCCACAGATGGTGTTATGAGGACTACGTGGTGTAACTCCCTCACAGATGGTGTCATGAGGGACTTGACGTGGTGTAGTAATTCTCACAGATGGTGTTATGAGGGACTTGACGTGTAGTAATTCCTCACAGATGGTGTTATGAGGCACCGCGGTGTAGTAATTTCACAGATGGTGTCATGAGGGACTTGACGTGGTGTAGTAATTCCCCACAGATGGTGTTATATGAGTGAGGTGTGGCCCCAGGCCTTCCTATCGTGACGGATTAACACATCGCCGGTTGTTGGGTCTCACGGGCCGTTATCACTGGTACCTGGGACCTCACTGTGAAGGCTAACTTGAATATGACTTTACTGTTGAGTTGTTCTCACTGACTCAAGCACTGTTCACCAATGTTCACCCTGTTTAACACTGGTTCCATTCCTTCCCAAATGAAATTGTAACTTCTGGCGAACCTGTTGATATCTCGTGGGAGAAGTGGTTCAGGGAGGGTTGGTATGGGCCAATTAATAGTTGACCTGGCTGCCCGAGCCAGGTAATGCCTTTGACCCTTCGGTGGTCAAGGACATACATACATACATACATACATACATACATACATACATACATACATACATACTACATACATACATACATACATACATACATACATACATACATACATACATACATATATATATATATATATATATATATATATATATATATATATATATATATATTTCAAGTAAATGGAAAAATTTTACTCACAGATATTAGTTCCAGTTACTTAAATAGCAGACGCTTCAGTGACGTCACTAGTGTTTACACTACACCAGGGTAAATATTTGATGACATTATTTGAAGTGAATTGGCCTTATTTTAAAACCAAGGATGGTTGGAAAAGGCACTGTCAGTGGGGTAAGTGTCAGTTGGTCTTATACTAGTTTAATAGAGCTCAAAAGCTACTTTTTAAATGAAATTTGGGGGGCAGTTCTATAACCCTAGAAGTTTTATAGGCCGAGATATACGGTATATAATATCTCAGACTAAAGTTAGAGATTATAATTTGAATTGATATTGCAAGACAGCCAATAATTTGAATATAAACGCTATATATTTTGCTCAAGAGATAAAACTGTAGTGCATTAGTGTACAGTACTGTAGTACATATTATAATATAAAGTTTTTCAACTGTATTTTGGGTAGATTTACCAAATTTCTTCATTTATTTTCATCCATTTACATGCACACACCATACTAAAAGAAACGTAAAAGAAATAAATGACCTTAGTGCAAAGCTGAAATGTACATACAGTCGAACTTTGTTAATTCAGACTAATAGGGGAAGGGTGTCCGTTGTTTGCCGATTGTCCGAATTAACCGATTTAGGGGGTCGGCCCAGTCTCTATTTTAATTAATCCCATATGTTCTGTTATTTCGTTTATGTTCCTCATTTTTACCGGACCTCCACGGGTTTAATTGACCGCATAAATCGAGACTATACTGTATACTTTTTCTGTGAGTTGGAACCAATTACCCAATATCCCATTGAAATAATAGATTCGGTTAACGAACGACTCTCTGGAACTAATTGTGTTCGTTAACCGAAACTGTACTGAGTAATATGGGCCTGCTTTATGAGCAGTAACACGGGACATGAAAAAGGCCTTATATTCCTCCATAACCTTATCAAGGACAGGGAAGATAAGGTATCGTGTTCTTGTACCTGCTCTCTGAGACGTGTGATGCTTGTGAGACCTCAATCTGCTGGCGTGTTGTAGGTTCACCAGGCTTAACATCATCCTTGTGTTGCTTGCTGTTCTTCTTCTTCATCCTCCTCCAACATTTTTTCAATTGTCGATATGCTGATGTTGACCAACGATTTCTTGCAAATCTTCAACCTGAACATCTGAAAATCCTGGTGCTGGGACTGATTGCACTGCCTCGGCCGTATCCATTAGTGTTGCAGCTACGGACTGCCTCTCCCCACTTGCCTCGGTCTGCTCTGCTCCACTTACCTTGGAGTTAGTGAACAAAGGCTTCCATGCGTGTAGCACTGTTGCAACATTAATCTTACGCCATGCCTCAACAATTCTGCCCACTGCATTATTTAATATTATATTTCTTCCAAAATTCACAAACTGATAACACTTCACGGTTTTAGGTGGGGAGGTACTAGGAGTCTACCATCTCCTCCTCCGCCTCCCGGTAAGCTGGTGCTGGTAGAGCCTGGTCACTGTCAGAGAGTTCTGCCTCAATTTGTTGTAACTCAACTGATGAGTGTCTGCTGATGAAAGTTTTTATAAAGTGACTGATAGTAGAACATTTTAACATTACTGATGAATTCATAATCAAGTGGCTGCAGAAGCAATGTGGTGTTAAGATGAAGGAAGATAACTTCTTGACCCCCTTACAGTAGTCACGTTTTGCTTGGGGCTTTCCTTGTTGACCTTCTCTACGGCCATCATTACCACCAGAACCGCCTCCCCACATTTACATTACGCACCTCACTAATAGTTCATACACAAGAATCGTTAATAGTTACACAAGACTCTCACAAAATGTAAGCACAATAGGTTATATAATTCAAGGTCCCTGCACCGCTCGATCTCGCTCATTCAAACTAACTGCCGTAAACAAAAAACAATATAACAAATGACCGCGACAATGCAGGCTGCCCACTCTCCATTGACTCGCAAAATCAGTAATGAAACTCGATATTCTTGAGAGGCTGGAAATTTTAAAAGTGAAGCAAAACAGATAAATTGCAAATCTAAAAATCACTATACTTGAGATCCTACTGTATATTATTTTCTATCAGGAATTGCCTGTCGGATACTAAAAATAATGCATTAAATGCCATATGTTGCATATTCATTGCAAGTTGCAAATGAATGAAATTAACCATGAATTCCATCGGGTTCTATTACGAGACGCATACCATTGCATAGTGGAACATACATAGATAATAGTGGAGAGTACATAGATAATAATTCAGTAAATTGCAGATCACAAAATGTCCCTAATCGGCAAATAACTGATGTTGAAAACATAAATTATCATTGGTACTGAATTGTCCGGTTGAATATTGTGTCATAACTACATTTTCTTTTGGCCCGTGTGTTAACATCACTCCAGCTGACATTCTTATTCATGAATCATTTTAAGGTAGGTTCATAATCTGAAGCATGGAAAAATATACCAATACTGTTTTAACCTGAAAAAGGCAACTAAAACATGATTTCTTTTATACCTCACACCAACCATCACCACCACTACCTCCACATCCATCACCACCACTACCTCACACCATCACCACCACTACCTCACCCATCCACCACCACCACTACCTCACCCATCCACCACCACCACTACTCACAACATCCATCACCACCACTACCTCACACCATCCACCACCACCACTCACCTCACACCATCCACCACCACCACCACCTCACACCATCCATCACCACCACTACCTCACACCATCCAACACCACCACTACCTCACACCATCCATCACCACCACTACCTCACAACATCCAACACCACCACTACCTCACAACATCCAACACCACCACTACCTCACACCATCCATCACCACCACTACCTCACACCATCCACCACCACCACTACCTCCTCACACCATCCAACACCACCACTACCTCACACCATCCACCACCACCACTACCTCCCACACCATCCATCACCACCACTCACCTCACACCATCCACCACCACCACTACCTCACACCATCCACCACCACCACTACCTCACAACATCCAACACCACCACCACCCCACACCATCCACCCACCACCACCACCACACACCATCCATCACCACCACCACCCCACACCATCCATCACCACCACTACCTCACACCATCCATCACCACCACTACCCCACCCATCCACCACCACCACCACTCCCCACACCATCCAACACCACCACTACCTCACACCATCCATCACCACCACCACCTCACACCATCCATCACCACCACCACCTCACACCATCCATCACCACCACTACCCCACCCATCCACCACCACCACTACCTCACACCATCCACCACCCACCACTACCTCACACCATCCACCACCACCACTACCCTCACAACATCCAACACCACCACCTCACCACACCCATCCACCACCACCACTACCCCACACCATCCACCACCACCCACCACCACACCATCCACCACCACCACTACCTCACAACATCCAACACCACCACCACTCCCCACACCATCCACCACCACCACCTACCTCACAACATCCACCACCACCACTACCTCACACCATCCAACACCACCACCACCTCACACCATCCACTCACCACCACCTCACACCATCCACCACCACCACTACCCCACACCATCCAACACCACCACTACCCCACACCATCCCACCACCACCCCACACCATCCACCACCACCACTACCTCACACCATCCACCACCACCACCTCACACCATCCAACACCACCACTACCCCACAACATCCAACACCACCACTACCACACCATCCACCACCACCACTACCTCACACCATCCATCACCACCACTCCTCACAACATCCAACACCACCACTACCTCACAACATCCAACACCACCACTACCTCACACCATCCATCACCACCACCACCACACCCATCCACCACCACCACTACCACCCTCACACCATCCATCACCACCACCACCTCCCACACCATCCATCACCACCACCACCCCCACACCATCCATCACCACCACCACCCCACACCATCCATCACCACCACCACCTCACACCATCCACCACCACCACCACCCTCACACCATCCACCACCACCACCACCCCACACCATCCACCACCACCACTACCCCACACCATCCACCACCACCACTACCCCACACCATCCACCACCACCACTCACTCCCACACCATCCAACACCACCACTACCTCACACCATCCACCACCACCACCACCTCACACCATCCACCACCACCATACCTCACCATCCACCACCACCACTACCTCCACACCATCCACCACCACCACCACCCTCACAACATCCACCACCACCACCACCTCACACCATCCACCACCACCACTACCTCACAACATCCATCACCACCACTACCTCACAACATCCACCACCACCACTACCTCACACCATCCACCACCACCACTACCTCACACCATCCACCACCACCTCACACCATCCACCACCACTACCTCACACCATCTACCACCACACTCCTGCCACCACTAAGACCTCACACCAACCAGTGGTGGTGGATAGGCTAGGGAAGGAGCACGAGAGGATATTTGCTTAAAGGTAAAAGCTACTTGAATGTCAGGTAGAATCATCATGCAAGCAGTCCTAATAATGAACCTCATCCCATCGTAAGTTATCATTCCACACACACACACACCCTGGAAATGCCATCCCTCAGTGACCTCCACCATCAAGCACTGGAAAGGTTTGGCAGGGGACTACTGCACCACCCTCGTCATCGCCACCTCCTGCCACCTGCAGCCCCCCACCCAACTCGTGCAGTCCGCCACTACTACAAAATTCAGCCCATAAGAGCCCGCACCGATAGATATAAGAGCAGCACCATCCCATCTATTTTTAAAATAATAAACAACTCCTGATTTATGTACTGTACGGCCCTGTAAATGTATTCAATGCATATTATATCATTATGTCTAAATCAAATGTAAGTCTGTATATTTTCAGCCACCGGATGCAACTCTATTAATAAACCGATTATTACTATTATTATTACACACACACACACACACTATGGTGGATGTGCAGAACAAGTGGGATAATTACCTGGACACTATCACCAAAGCCTACCACCACTTCTTTCCAGCCAAGACACTGAGGAGCCACCCCAATGATGTCCCGTGGATTACTCCCCGCATAAAAAGACTTATTGAGCAGCGCAACAAGGCATACTACTCCAACAACCGCCTGTACAAAAGTCTACATAACCAGATCATCAGGGAAATCAAGTCGGCCAAGAAGTCTTTTTATCCCAGGAAAGTGCACGGCCTCAAGGAAGTCGGCATCGGTCAGTGGTACTCCAAGGTAAAAGATCTCTGTGGTCTTAACCGTCAGTCTCCCACACTTCCTTTCATCTCATATTTACCTAGTGAGGAGGCAGCTGAGATAATTAATAACCACTTTGCTACCGTATGTCATACCCTACCCAGTCTTGACCTCACTCTCCTCCCGGCTCACTTACCTTTCCCCCTCTCCCCCTCCCAGTGTTCAACCATTTGAAATCGCCAACAAACTCCTGAAATTTAAATCCAAATGCTCCACGACCCCAATTGACCTCCCAATCAAAATATACAAGGAGTTTGAAGTCGAACTTGCCACCCACCTCTGTTCTATTATTAATGCATCCCTCAGACAAAGCAAATGCCCTAATGAATGGAAAACCGCATTTGTCACCCCTATCCCCAAAGTCACCACCCCACAGTCCAATAACGACCTCAGGCCAGTTGCCATCACCCCCATACCCAGTCTACTCTGTGAAGACTTTGTTTTTGAGTGGGCATTTGCTAGAATCTTTCAGTCAATTGATCCACAGCAATTTGGCAATATGAGGACCTCCTCTACATCACAGTGCTTAGTGAGTTTTCTGGATTTTCTGCACGAAAACCTGCAGAAACGTAAGACATCACTGGCTGTTGCCCTTGTTGACTTCAGGAAGGCTTTTGACTTTGTTGATCACTGCACTGTTATCAACAAGGCAATTGCACTAGGGCTGCCCACCAACCTGGTCTCATGGCTCACTCATTTCTTGAGTGAACGTCGTCAGGCAGTGAGGTATCAGGGCTCGGTCTCCACATTCCAACACCTCACCTGTGGTGTTCCCCAAGGGACCAAGATGGGACCACTGTGCTTCCTCATCCTGATCAACGACGCTTTATCAGACACTTCTCACAGGTGGAAGTACGTGGATGACTGCACTGTGGGGGTTACTGTGGACAAGACCGCACCAGACTACTCATCGCTACAAGGCACCCTGGACAGGCTACAGGCATGGACTACGGAGAACAAGGTCACCATCAACCACACCAAAACCGTAGTCATGCACATCAATACCGCCACCACTGCAGTGCAAGCTCCAGCAGTCACAGTGGGTGCCCATCCTCTCCAGTTAGTGCAGTCTGCCAAACTCCTGGGTGTTACCATAGACCACAAACTGGACTGGAAGGCCCAAGTAAATAACACAATCAAGGTAGCCTCGTACCGACTCTACATGCTACGACGACTTAGGTCACTTGGGACACCCACGACAGAGCTGAGGACTATCTACAACGCCTTTATTCTCCCCAAACTAACGTATGCGTCACCAGCCTGGTCGTCTTCTCTCAACTCCACCCAATAACGTCGGCTAGAGAAGGTACAGAAAAGGGCCTGCAGAATCATGCTCGGAGCAGAATACTACGGCTACATCAACGCTCTCTCCACCCTGGAAATGCCATCCTTCAGTGACCTCCACCACCAAGCACTGGCAAGGTTTGGCAGTGAATTACTGCACCACCCTCGTCATCGCAGCCTCCCCACCCACCTCGTGCAGTGCGCCACTACAACAAAATCCAGCCCATAAGAGCCTGCAATGATAGATATAAGAATAGCACCATCCCATCTATTGTTAAAAAAATAAACAACTCCTGATTTATGCACTGTACAGCCCTGTAAGTGTATTCAACGTATATTATATCATTATGTCTAAATCAAATGTAAATCTGTATATTTTCAGCCACCGGCTGCAACTCTATTAAAAACAGTTTATTATTATTATTATTATTATTAAAGAAACACTCTATAACCCACCTGTTAGCTTCATATCCAACATAATCTTGACTATGTGGTTCAATGCGAGGGACTTTCCACCCATTCCCCATGTTAAGTATCTGGAAATATTCATCATTGACAAAATATCAACTGTTGTACTGTGTCTTCTTTATATGAAGATAGGAACCATTAAACCATACAGGTATATCAAATATTTGCTGCTACAACCATTGGCATCATTAATGTAAAAACCTTATACTGTAATTGAAAAGGGTTTGAAAATTGGATATAAAAATTTACATTGGAAAGTTTAAAAAATGGAAAACATTCTTTAATTATTATAAGAACAAATTTGTGACATAAAAGAATGATGAGTGTTCGAACATATTTCTTGTGGCATGGTTTAAACTTTAAAAAATTATTTGGTGTTTTCATCCCATCTTTAGTCCACACAAAGAACTGATGTTGTGTCTCACCTGTCAAGGGGTAACTTCTGCATCTTTATACCTTCCTTCTTTGCTTTGGCAAGAGTCAGAGGTTCACCACAAGATTTGTCCACTATTCCCCCAATGATATAGACAGCATTATGATCATAATGAATCATTTCTTCTTGACAGTGAGGGGTGAGATACACAAGCTGGTCCCGGGAGTACCTGTCCACATAGCTCTCTGGGGACACTATCAGCGGGAAGTCTGGCTGAAAAGTAGCACCTTGAATTGTAAGAAACATCGACAAAGAATTTACCAACAAGTCCACTACTGTATTGTTTTACATGGTACATTATTAACTAAAATTATCTATAATTCAACAGTCTGGTGACATAACCAGTACTGTACATTTAAATGATAGGAAATGTTTTCATTCCTTTACTAAATATTTCAATCCTTCTCTAATATCTAAATACTGCACTGCATTTCTACACACAATTACAGTATAACAATCCTAAAAAAATTCTAAAACCCATAATCATTCATAATTCATCAACAAGTAATCTTTGTGTTAGGTGTGAGACACTGCAAGCTGTACAGTAATCAGCAATACTTCCATCTGTATTAATGGACATTGTTTTTTTTGGGGGTCCACCCTGTACAGTATATGCAGTCCCACTTTATCAAGAACAACAATTTTACCTTTATTCACCATCACTCCCATCATTCACATTACTCGACATGACATTCTTCCCACCATCCCTCACTAGTTCACTTCGCTTGCTGTGCTGTGGTAAAACATTTCTTCATTGCCTACATTTACATTGCCTATTTACTCTAATTCATTCTTGTTGCTATTAAAACATACAGGATGTCTCAGAAAAATGTATGCATATTGTCTTGCTGACTTTTCTGGAGATGGAGTGACTGAATGTGTTACAACAGCAACATCGTCCTCACTCAATCATGTGCAAGGTCTCCCACAAGTGAGAACAATAGTTGCTGTTGTATTAGATGCATTCTTGTGATCTGGAGGGTGTGTGTATAAATGTTCTTGAAACACCCTGTACAGTATATTAAGAAGGATGCTGATACAGACAGCTATAAGCAACAAACAGTGTACAAATTATCCATACTATAAATACAATAAGTACAGTACAGGTATTTGAATGACCATAATAAACACAGTCCTTACCTCAAACAATGGAGGGATATATCGTTCTAGCCTCTGTATGGTGTCGGCAGACCTGCGTGCATTACACAGATGTAAGGCATAAGGATCAGCATGGGTTCTGTTGGCACTTAACATCATCTGTCAAATATAGAATTACAAGTTTATGACTGAAGAGTATAAAGTTCAGGAAGATATACGCACATTTTTCATGCCAAGCTGCACTATTACTATCTTACCCACTATTAATATTCTACACTCTTTAGTTATTATATGTCACATGGATTAAAAAAGCAACAGTACATAAAATAGTCATAAACATCCAGAACAAACTACTGAGAACTGTACTACTATACTCATGTGCACAGTTCCACAGTTCCATATTCTTAAGCCACAGTCAGTGAATAAATAATACAACAAGAATTTCTACACTGCCTCGGTCTTCCATATGCTGTACAGTATTACCTCTCTATACCGATAAAATTGGTGAGCAACCAGTTCGGTATAGGGAGGTTTTCGGCATAATAGGAATAAAAAAATCTGTCCAATTCCGAACTTTATTCAGTGTACAGTGTTACACTCACTTAAATTATGCGCATTCAACTTAACACGTTTGGCTTAGAAAAGGATAAACGACGCAGTGAGCGTAGGAGCTTATGACTGGGGAAAATACTTCCACTCGCACCTCTCTCAGCCTCAGCTGCCACGTGTACTGACCAGGGGAGGGGGTTTGGGTTCTGTGTCTCTGCCGACTGACCCTTAGCAACAGTTGGTCAGGGTCGGTCAGCAGAGGAAACATCCCAGCTGAGCTGCGATGCAGTGTGAGCACAATCATGTACAGTAGAATGTCGATATAACACGAGATACGTTTCAAGAGTGGTCGCTTTAAACCGAATTCGCACTAAATTGAAGTGTTTAAATGGAATAATTTAGTTTGGTACTTGAGAGAAACACAAAATACTAAAAAGACTGAGAGTCTACCCAGATGCACCTCAGCCCATTTCCTAGAATAAACAAAACATTGTTTTTTGTAGTATTATGTTAAAACAAACACTCATAAATCAACACAGCTAAAATTATGGGACGTGAAATGGTCTGTTTATTAGCAATCAGCTGATGGGTAGATGGGGGGGGGGAGGTGAGGTGATATGTTTGACAGTTGATGCCAAGGTCTAGTGCTTATTTATTTATCTGTCCTTAAGAGTGACTAAGTTTTTCTCTTATAAAATGTCACAGAAGTGAACAGGGAGAATATTATTAACACTGCTGGAATTCTTATAAGATAGTGATTAATTTGAATATAAACATGCTATAGTTTGCAATAGTCATACAAAAAGCAAAAATTTTTATCTCTTGTGCAAAATAAACAGTGGTCCCTCGGTTAACGAATGCCTCGGTTAAAGAATTACCTTCCATAAGAATCTTCAATTCGATTAACGAACAAAAATTTGATTAACGAAATCCTTACGAAAATCTCGTTTTGATGAGAGCATCAGCTGGTCAGCTGATGGCCCAGTCTGCCAATTCTGTAATCTGTTCTAAGTTTAAATTCGTTTCCAATGGATGAAATATATTTCAGCTTTTGAATATTTTTGAATGCTTTATATTAAAAATTTTAGTCATTTTAACATTTATGCAGTACAGGGAACTAGTTTGTCATGCGCCCATCAGATGCGTGAGTCGGCTACAAGGCGTCAGTTGGGGTATGTTTTCTGTCGAGAGAGCACCTATTTTGTTGGTGTCTTGAATATTTTTGCATTTTTCATTTAAATTATTGGTCATTCTGAACTTTAGTTAACATATTGATAATATATAGAGCAGTGCAGTGTTGATTTAAAGAAAATAATCTTGAATTGCACCTAGTGAACTTAAAATTTTATTGGTGAAATGACGGCATCAAGCATGAGTCCAAAGAAGGTGATTTCTCCTCCATCCCCATTTCCTTCTCTTCTCCCTTCTCCTCCACCCCCAGTTCTAATTCCCATCATCATCATCAACCAGGAGCCTTCTACATACACACCTGTACTGTAGTGATGGGTTGTCAGACCACAGCTTACATCTCAGAAACAGTCCAGACTTGACCCGACATTAGGGGGGTTAAATGTAAGGGTACCCCTCGCAACCACTCAAGGAGTTACAAATCAACTAGCTCCCCTCCCATGTCACACGGCCCCAACAAACATGTAAGAAGGCACCGGCCGACTCTCTCCCAATATACACAATAACCTACACCGCAGAAGAAGTCCAGACCTGACCTCACATTAGCCAGGTCAAATGTAACCCTCGAACCCAAGTCAAGGGGCCACAAATCAACCAGGGCCTCTCATGTCACACGGCCCCATCTGAAGATTTCTCCAGAATATACAACTTATAGTCTCTGAAAAAGTCCAGACCTGACCCTACATTAGCGAGGGCAAATGTAAGGAGATCCTTCGCCGCCCCCCCGATCAGCTCAACCTGACGGCTCGCCTCCCAATATATAGGACGTCCTAGTCCTCCCTCCCACCAGAGAGAGAGACAGAGAGAGAGAGTGTGTCTTGTAAGGAGGAAGGGCCAGCTACTACACCACCAGGCCCGCTCGAGAGGAGTCAGAGAGGACCGGAGGCAGTCGCCTCCGGTCAGGACCGAGACTTCCCTCCGGCGCCAGCTAAGCAGTCTCCCATAGAGACAACCCAGGACCACCTGCTAGGCCTCCCCTAGGTCACGTGAGTGTTTGTCAGAGCTTTCCATGGGATGAGTTACTTACGTGGGAAGTGTATTCATTTCATGTTCGTGTCCGAGAATCAGTGTCTAGTAACGTAATATGATGTCCTAGTAACGTAAACATAATGTCCTAGTAACTTCAATAGAAGGTGTTATTAATGTGTCCATGTCATGTTCGTAATTAATAAAGAGTTGTAACGAAGCGGTGTTTGAGAAGTCGCCCTTAAGACGTAATAGATGTGTATTGACGTATAAGATATGATAAGTGAAAGTCATTATCAAATAACTATCACGGCCACGCTACCAAAATCTTCCTCTCTTTTATACCCTTATACTATCAATATTCTACCTATATGTAATCGTCTTCTTGTGAGATTTGTCTCATTACAGTACTTTACTGCACTTTTTTTTTTTTTTACTTTGTATGTACTTTTGGTGAGCTGGAACCAATTACAGTTAACCCTCACTTTACGTGGTCCCGCATTCCGCGTTTCCACGTTAACGCGGTGCCTTGCCAGAACCTCACGTGCTCACATTACGCGGTACGTGAACCCCATTACGCGGAGAGTGTCCGGCGCGACGCTATTTTTAGATTCGCCCCACCCGCCACCCGCCCGCCTGCCTGCCTGCCTCTCCCTCCTCCTCCCTCCGCTTGGGCAAGCGGCGCGGTAAGGTTGCGCAGTGTGTGTCTTTGTTGCGTTATCACTGACGTCATATGACGTATCAGACCTGTGATTGGCCATGCATCCCTACCCCCCTCTGCTGCTAGCTGTAATTGGCTTAAAGTATTATGACGTGTCCACCCGGGGGAGGGAGGGAGGGAGGAAAGACGACGCTTGACCTAGCCGCGGCAGTTTCATCCCTCAAGGCCACTCCGTGTAAACGCGCATCCATTGTTCCGTAAAATGGCTTCCGCCGGACCACCACCCCCAGAGAGAAACCTTTCCTTACCTGGACCCAGCGGCACTAAACCAAAGAAGACACGACGTTCCTTAAGCTACGAGGTGAAGTATAGCATCATCCAAGAGTTGGAGAAAGGAACAAGGCAGGTTGATTTGGCGCGCCAGCATGGCGTGAACGAATCTACGATCCGGACTATAAAGAAGGATTCAGCCAAGATAAAGGAGCACATGAAGATCACAAAGTCTACAGGTGCTTCTATGATCAAGTATTTTCACAACCAGGTGCTTCTCAAGACAGAAAAATTACTTGTGAGGTACTTGGTGCGTCAGGCGCGACGGAACATGGCGGTCGACACGCGCTCTGTTAAGGACTACGCACGTGAACTGTACATGGCAGTGGCACGAAAGATGGGAACTTCAGAGCCCAAACCCTTTAATGCTTCCTCTGGGTGGTTACAGAGGTTTAAGATCCGGAACAAGATCACCAATATAAACATTGGTGGTGAAGAAGCGAGTGCTGATCGTGCTGCGGCTCGGGAATTTCCTCCGTTTTTACTTGAGATTATGGAGGAAGGACAGTACAGTGACGACCAGGTGTTTAACATGGACGAATCTGGTCTTTTCTGGAAAAAACTACCTTCCAAGTCCTTCGTTGTGAAGAATACCAGCAGGATTCGGGGCCGGAAAATGCAGAAGGAACGCATCACCGTCCTGTTTACCACCAATGCCTCCGGTACCTGTAAGCTCAAGTTATCGGTGATCCACACAGCCCGCAAGCCGCACGCCTACAAGAGCATGGACATGACCAAGCTAAATGTCCACTGGCTGACCGCACGTAAGGCATGGATGTTCTCTACACTGTCCCTCTCCTGGTTTGATGACTGTTTTGTTCCCGATGTAAAGAAATTCTGTGAGCGACAGAATGTCCCATTTAATATTTTGTTGCTGCTGGACAACGCACCAGGACACTCGCCCCTACTGTTAGATCGTCACCCCAACGTAAAAGTGGTCTTCCTTCCTCCCAACACTACGTCTTTAATCCAGCCCATGGACCAGGAGTTGATTTGCAATGTGAAAGCTGCATTCTCAACAAAAAAATTCCAGCTCCTGAACGACTACACCAACACCAGGGAAGAGTTGCGTAACCTGAGTGACACCACCACCGATAGCAAGAGCGAAGAAGATGAGGATCAACAGTTAGAACAGCAAAAAATACTCTTCAAACAATTCTGGAGAGTATTTAACATCAAGAAAGCTGTGGACTTCTTGGTGGAGTCATGGGATCAGCTGTCTATTGCTACAATTCGTCACGCATGGAGACATGTGTTGCATGGAATACCAGGTGAGAGGAGGAGTCAATCTGTGACTGGTGAGGTTCAGAATGTTGCAGTAGCAGTGGACCTTGCCAGAGAAGCTGCGCAGACTGTTACAGTTCCAGGCTTCTCCGAGACCACCAACGACGACATCCTGGAGGTGATCAGAGATCCTGAAGTGACTGCCGACGAGATGTTGGAAGAAGAACACGTCAGTGAAGAGGAGGAAGAAGGTGCGTCAGTCTCCGAAGAACACAATTTAAGTCATAGTGATATTAAGGGTGCCATGGAGTGTGCAGAGAAGATGAAGTCCTTCCTTTCCCGCGACAATGACGATGACCGCTATGAAGTCTTCCATAACCGGCTGGTGCAGGCTATGGAGCCGTACATCAAGGTGTATCATGACAACATCAACGCCAGCCGTCAGCAAAGCATAGCAGATTTCTTCACCCGCAACCCACCACAGCCAGCCCAAGCCAGTGATAGTGACAGTGAAGATGACTTTGAGGGATTTGTCAGGGAAGCCCTGACAACTGTAAGTGACAGTGATGATGATTTACCTAGTAATGGTGATTCACCTGAGGGCCAGTAATCTGCCCTCTGCCTCGGAACCAGCCTCCATCCCCGTATGCCGACCCATCTCTTCTACTACCGTAAGTTACACCTAATTTTTAGTTTTCTAACCTTACCTTTATTTTTCCTATGTTAACCTTTATCTTTCCTAACCTAACCTCTTCTATATTACTTGTTTTTTCATACCATCATAAAGTTAAGAGAAAATTTTTACTACAACATAGTTGTGTGTCGTCAAAAAGTGGAGTTTGGGGATCGGCCCGGACTCCATTTCAATTAATCCCATATGTTATGTTATTCACTTTACGCGTTCCTCACATTCCGCGGTACCCTCCGGGTTACATTAACCGCGTAAAGTGAGGGTTAACTGTATATATATATATATATATATATATATATATATATATATATATATATATATATATATATATATATATATATATATTATATATATAAATAAATATATATATATATATATATATACACAGTTAACCCTCACTACATGTTAATGTATATATATATATATATATATATATATATATATATATATATATATATATATATATATATATATATATATATATATATATATATATATATATATATATATATATATATTTTTTTTTTTTTTTTTTTTCCTGCAATGGAAAAATTTTACTCGACACCGACATTAGTTCCAGTTACCGGTAAATAGCAGACGCTTCAGTGACGTCACTAGTGTTTACACTACACCAGCGGGTAACATTTGATGACATTACTTGAAGTGAATTGGCCTTATTTTAAAAAACCAAGGATGGTTGGTAAAGGACTACTGAGTCAGTGGGTAAGTGTCACATTTGGGGTACTGGTCTTATACAGCGAATAGAGCTCAAAAGCTACTTTTTAAATGGAAATTTGGGGGGACCGTCTTATGCACCCCGACGCCTTATAGGCCGAGATATACGGTAGTTCACAGACCCCAGAATGGAGTGTTTCCCAGAATTTTCAGGCCAATTTCAATTCCAGCTAATGGAGAGTTACGAGGATTTGGGGATTCCAGCTAGCAAGGAGATTATTGTATTTGAAGAAACTAAAAATATTCTCAAACTGACACAAGTATGTACTATGGTTAATGGCATCCTTTCCTTGGACACATGTTCAAGGTAGTACTGTATGCACTTTGTGACTCTTGGTCCTACACATTACTGGTTGACTTTACTCTATCATTATAATAATTTATTAACAACAATTGCTAGTTTATAAACCAAACATAAAGACAACACAAATGTAAATAATTCCCGAGACGTTACATACCTGGATCTGGTAGGCACAGTTTTGCCGTTCCCTTGACACCATGTGATCATCGAAGCCCATATCTATCACCAAGGGTTGGCCATGCATCATGGCAGAGATGACCCGCGAGTTATAGAAATGATTCATTGTGGTGTCAAGAATCTTGAGAAATATGCTATTTCTCCAGAGACCATATTGAATGTGTACATCTTGGTCTTCCCCAACTTTTGGATTCTCTTCCATCTCTTTTTCTTTTTCTTCTCTAATTTTCCTCTTCAACTCCTTTTTCTTTTTGGTATTTTCCCTCTTCATTTCATTTTTAAAGAGAAATTTAAGATATTTCTTACGTCCCTGCATAGAAGATTTGGCGAGTAATTCTTCCCACTGGGTTGGGGTGATTTCAGAAGGTACTGGGACACCTTCCTGGCGGTGCAGCTCAATCTCTAATTTAATCAACTCCTCTAAGTCCACTTCTTCCTCTGATCCATAAAATGAATCAATACTTCCCTCACTCACTTCTACAACAGCTGTAGCCTTAGTTTCTTCTACTACAATGCCCTCATCTATTTTATGCATGGCATTTGATAAAACACCTTTGTCTTTTGTTCTTCTACTCCCAGGTTTGTTATAACTGCTTTCAAATTCTTTTGTATTAGTTAGTAACTTTTCACCAGCTCTGGCACTGTTCACAGCACTACCACCTATTTCACTGTGTGTGTATGGCTTTGTTGAAGTGCAGTACCATTTAACCTCCCCAAGTTGTGGCTCACCCTTCACCGTCTCACCAGCCCACTGTAGATGCTGGCAACTTGGTGCACCATGCCAAGACACTTTTGCACACACCGAAGGGGCTCTGAAATTATTTCACACATTATCTTCATGAATATTGTACATGAGAGCTTTATAGATATATGTTAAATCAAGACTCTCTCCCCTTCTAAATGAGAATTTTATTTAGGATCTACAGTACAGCATGCCCTTACAATTCGAGGATTTTTAATTCACGACCTTGATTAATCGCGGATGACACCCTGGATGTACACAAGAATGTCTAAGGGTAGTTTAAAAATTGCTGGCATTTTCGTGGCCGGGACAGGGAGCCATTTGTTCTAGAGACAGTAATTTCTTTTACCTGTACAAATAAATAACAATGGAAAAATCCTCACAAATAATCAGAAACAAAACGAAAATGTACTAAAATGTGAGTCTACCCTCAAATCAACTCCATGCTTTGTTATTAAAGTTATAACAAAGAACGGAGTTGACTTGAGGGTAGACCCTAACATTTTTAATACATTTTGTTGTCTTGTTTCTGATCATTTGTGAGAGGATTTTCCCATTATTATTTATCTGTATGTGTTTTGTGTGTCTACACACACACACATACAGTCTCTCCTCAACTTACAACATATTCGACTTACGACAACCCGGACATACGACCGCCATGGTCATATAAAATATTTTTCACATTACGTATTTTCAAGTCCCGACGTTTGGTCATAATGTGATGCCATACAATAGCTTGGCTGGGCCGCCTCGTGGTGTACAGTATCCACGCCGTAGCCTGCTCAGTTGGTGTTTGGCTTTCGTTGTTGTTAGTGATCGCGTTGTGTACTGACATAATTTTTTTTTGTAATTCCCTTTAAAATGGGTGGCAAGCATAAAAGTGAGAGTTCTCGTGGTGCTGAGAAGAAAAAGAGTCAATTACTTTTGAAGAAAATGAAATTAAAAATGCAATATGAAAATGGAAAAACAGAAGCAACCATTTCATGCAACAGAGGCTTCTCTCACTCGACGATATCAACAATTTTGAAGGACAAGGAACGAATTCGTGAGGTAGTGAAAGGATCAGCACCTATAAAGGGAACAATAATAATGAAAAAAAGACAAGGTCCTCTTCATGAGATGGAGAAATTACTTGTGATGTGGATGGAGGATCAGCTGCAAAAGCATGTACCCTTAAGCCTTCTAACCATACAGGCTAGGGCAAGAAGCCTTTTCGAAAGCCTGAAAGAGCAGGAAGGAGATGAGTGCAACCAAAGCTTCACAGCAAGTCATGGGTGGTTCCAAAGGTTTAAGAAACGTTACAATTTGCACAGTGAAAAGGTGAGTGGAGAGGCAGCAAGTGCTAATGTGGGTGCTGCTGAAGCTTTTAAGGAGGAGCTAGATTGTATCATCGTGGAGGGAAATTATTTGCCTGAACAAATACTTAATGTGGATGAAACTGGCTTATTCTGGAAGTGCATGCCAGAACGGACATACATCCACAAAGAGGCAAAAACCATGCCGGGATTCAAGGCATTCAAGGACCGAATCACACTTCTGTTGGGGGGAAATGTAGCTGGTTTCAAGGTAAAACCCTTCATGATATATCATTCAGACAACCCAAGGGCTTTTAAAAATGTCAGCAAGCACACACTGCCAGTGTTTTATCGCAGTAATAAGAAAGCATGGATGACCCTAGCACTGTTTGAGGATTGGTTCCTGAGTTGTTTCATTCCACGAGCCAAGGAGTATTGTCTTCAACAAGGGGTTGCCATCAAGATTTTATTAATTTTAGATAATGCTCCGGGACACCCACCACACCTGGACGACCTGCACCCTGATGTTAAGGTAGTATACCTTCCACTTAACACTACCTCTATTGTCCAACCCATGGATCAAGGTGCTATTGCCGCTTTTAAAGCGTATTATTTACGTACGACCTTCGCTCAGGCTGTTGCTGCTACTGAAGGTGAGAAAACGCTCAAGAGTGTTTTGGAAGGACTACAACATTTTGAAATGTACAAAGAACATAGCTGCAGCATGGGATGAGGTTACAGGTCAGTGCAAGAATGGAATATGGAAGAAGGTCCTGAAAAGATATGTGAACAGTTTCAAAGGATTTAATGAAGATGAAGCAATTTCTCAGATTAGTAACAAGATAGTGCAGATGGGTAAACATCTGGAGTTAGAAATTGATAATGAAGATGTTGAGCAGTTGGTGGAAAGTGTAGCAGAAGAGCTAAGTAATGAGGATTTTATTGAATCGGAAGCACAGAAATTTGCAGAGGAAGAAGAGTGACAAAATGTAAAAGAAGAACCTGCACCCCCCAAAAAGTTTTCAGAGAAACAAATGGCAGAGGCATTTGCTACTATTAATAAGGGATGCAAATGTTTGAAGAAATGGATCAAAATGTTGAGCGTTTTGCAAAAGTTGACAGACTGATCCAAGATGCACTAGCTTGCTACAGGGAGATTTACAATGAAAAGAAAAGGCAAACTGTGCAGTCTAAATTGGACATATATTTTAAGAAGTTCCCATTGCTGTCTCCTCACGCCCCAATAGTGCTGCCTCTTCACACCCTAAAGATGATCCAATACCTTCAACAAGCAAGTATCCCCTGTATGTTAACCTGTCTGAAGAAAGTGACATTGATGACCCACCCAGCCCTGTCTCCTCCTCTGCTTCATCCAGTTAATGTAGTCTCCATGTATAATTAGAAAATTATGGGGGCCCCGTGTGCATTCAGCTGACTACATTAAAGGTAAGTGCACAGTAACACTGTATCCATTCTTCATTATTGATTACTTTTACTGTACTGTATTTCATTTTAGATTTTCTATGTAATATTTTTTGCATTTTCGACTTACGACCTGGATTTGGGTCCCTAACCCCGTCGTAAGTCGGGGACTGCCTGTATTGTATTTACATGCACAAAAACATATGTTTTCCCCTACAAAACCACTTTAGAATCACTTTCAATAATTGTATGACGAAACATACAAAAAAAAAAGAATAATCCTTGTAAGACAGGGGTGTGTCTTATGCGGTGGTGCGTCTTATATGCCGACAAATAAGGTACATCTTACCCAGCCCTATTAAATGATTTGACGTAGTTGTGTTTTGTTTGAATATGCAAGTGTTTCAGTAACGTAACTTTAATGTGTTTTAAATGAAATGTTATTACGCCTTCAGCTCTTAAAAACGTATGACATTAGTGTCATCCCAAACTAAGCTCCGCTATCGCCCTGTTCACAGATTCCTGTAGGTCAAGAGTGGTCGCTGTATGTTAGGACAACATCCAACCCTAGTAGTGGAGATGGATGAAACAACTGAGACCAAGTAGCGTCACTTGCACAGTGGTGTGGGGCAGCGGCTCAGCCAGCCAGGCTGGCCAGCCGCTGCCCAGGCGCACGCCAGCCTGTTTTGACCGTCCACCCATGATGATCTCATGCATCATAGTAAACACGGCCAGCTCTCAGTAGCAGTGTTGTGTGTTTTGAGTCAACCTCTAAGTAGAGTATGCTGGGGCAGTATTATTCATCGGAGTACCCTATAGGTATCTCCTCAGGGTACGAGTGTGTGGAAATGGCAAGAGTATGAGGTCGCCACTTATTTCTTGGCGAATGTAGAAAAATAGCAAAAAGAAGCTACACCCCTGATAATGTTAAAGTAGTATTGTTGGTATGTTCCTAGAGTCCTGTGACTGATTAAGAGTTAAGAATCTCAGGTACCATGTATTGCTGGTACTCAAGTGTGCCATATGTAAGCTTGTCATGTAGTGTGTTCTATTAAATGATGTAAGAAGCTAGTGTATCTAATTGGAATGGCAAATGAGTAAAGCCAAGGAGTTGATCCTTGTAGTTGTATGCTAATGACATCTTTAACCAAATTGAATTTCATATTAATAAACCATTTTTAGAGTATGTTAGGGATATCATTTTCCCTCAGTATCTACCTTTATTCTTGTCCAATAGCTTGATACCTGAATTACAGTAACCCTCACCATGCTGCCAAAGGTCAGAGGTTATGGAGTAACTATGACACACCTAGTGAGAACATGAATGAAGTAAGTAATTGAGAGAAAAAAGTTTTAGTGTTTAAAAGTTAACAGCAGGGGGATAAATTAATAAGAACAGACTAATAAGAAATCCGCCCCTTTATAGACGGTGACAATGGTTTTTGCCCCCTTTATAATGTTAAATCATATTTTAAAATATGGAGTGAATAAGATGTGGGTGTCTAGAGAAATAGTGTGTTGCCAGGTGCTCCTCAACTGCTGATCTTTAACCCACCACCATGCAGTTATACACTTGTGCATCAGGGTGTGTGTGCATAATAATAATAATAGTAGCTAACAGTTTATTGGAAAAGTTCTGCAGCCCGAAGGCTGAAAATATATATAAGACAAAAATGACTTATTACATTAGAACGTGAATTTAAAGCAATTAAATTTAAGATTATTGATTTAAAGCGGCACCCACAATTAAGGACAATGTTTTAATTTAAAGCGAATCTTTCCTATTTTGCACGAGTCAATCTGGTGCATCATATTTTAAAATTTGCACCTAATGTTTCTCTGGGCACGTGACAGTCCTAAGGGCAATAGCTGTACTGTACATGTACTCAAAATAATGTACTAAATGATTACTAAAATTTTTGTCTTGTATAAACTATAGCATGATTATATTCAAATTAATCACTATCTTATAAGAATTCCAGCAATGTAAATTATATTCTCCCGGTCACTTCTGTGACATTTTATAAACAAAAAACCGAAACTCAATGTAAAGGACATAAATAAACAAATAAATACTTCACTAGACCTTCGGTCCCAACTGTCAAACGTGTCACTGTCACCCCCCCACCCCAACCAGGGCTTGGTGGTTATAGGCTTACAGTTTTTATCTTATATAATATCACAGACTAAAGTTAGGAGAATATAATTTGCATTGCTGGAATCCTTGCAAGACAGCGAATAATTTGAATATAAACGTCATATATTTTACACAAGAGATAAAAAATTTAGCCCTTTGTAATAAAATCAATTGGAACATGTCAGTGCAGTGACATTTTATAAGAGAAAAACTTAAGCCACTCTTCAGGACAGATAAATAAAAAAGCACTAGACCTTGGCATCAACTGTCAAACATATCGCCTCACCTCCCCCCCCTCTCTTCCCATCAGCTGATCGCTAGTAAACAGACCATTTCACGTCCCATAATTTTAGCTGTGTTGATTTATGAGTGTTTGTTTTAACATAATACTACAAAAAACAATGTTTTGTTTATTCTAGGAGATGGGCTGAGATGCATCTGGGTAGACTCTCAGTCTTTTTAGTATTTTGTGTTTCTCTCAAGTACCAAACTAAATTATTCCATTGAAACAACACTTCACTTCAGTGCGAATTCGGTTTAAAGGGACCACTCTTGGAACGTATCTCGTGTTATATCGAAGTTCTACTATACATACAAAGACATAGGGTGGGTGGGTGGGTCATTTAACAAAAGTTTTCATTACAGGTTGTACCTCTCTAGTCCGGCAACCTCGGGACCTGACCGGTGCCGGACCATGGAAATTCACCCTTTTCCTGGATAGATAGTGACTTGTGCTTATGCTTGGAAGCACTAGCACCACTTTCTCTACTTCATGGTCTCTCTGAAGACATATTGAAGGGTTAAATGTCGTACAGTAGCTTCTCAAATTTCGCAAGTTTTTAATTCGGCGTTTTTTATTTGAACACACCAAAAGACAAAACAATTTAAAATTATGACGGCGGAAACTCGAATTTCGACGTGTTTGAACGGCCCACCAACGTTCAGACGACGTGCACAATCATGTAAACTGCGTCATTTCTCTTATGTACAAAAGATTCATTATTGTTTATTACTGAATGTCTTTTTGATTGAATTAATGTTTATGTGTGCAAAATGGGCAATACAATTCATTAATAATACGTAGAATATTAAAACACACAAGGAAATGAGACAGCATTGTTTTCGTTGATTACAAAACAAGTGACTGACTGGTTCTACATATAAAACTGAAGAAAATAAGACCCTGGTTGTAGCTGTAGTAAAATTAATATGGTTGTTTTAAGTAATGTTAACAAATGGAACAATAGAAGTAGCTAACGATAATGGTAAAGAAAAAAAGAGAGATCGCGAATGTAAGTGCGCACATGTGAAAACATATCGTCATTACTCTATATAAGAATATGAAAGCAACACTAATTTACCGTTCATATATATTTTAATTAATGTTTCTGAATTTTTTTTATTGAATTAATGTTTATGTGTGCAAAATGAACAATACAATTCATTAATAAAATGTGGAATATTAACACGAGGAGACAAGACGGCTGCCGGCATTGTTTTCGTTAATGCTTACAAAACCAGTGACTGATTGGTTCTACATATAAGACTGAAGAAAATAAGACCCTGATTGTAGCTGTAGTAAAATTAATGTAAAAAAATTAATATGCTTGTTTGTAGTAATGTTATTTAATGTAATAAATGGAACAATATAAGTAGCTAACCATTAATGGTAAAGAAAAAAAAGTGAGACTGCACGTATGTAAGTGCGCACATGTGAAAACATATCGTCATTACTCTACATAAGAATATGAAAGCAAAACTTATTTACTGCTCATATATATTGAAGGGTTAAATGTTGTACTCTGTATAGACAAGCAGAGAGAGAGAGCAGCCAAACTGCCGGAGGTAAACAAACCTTAATTTCCCGCGGCTTTGTTGGGTTTTTTTTATGGGGATTAGCCCACCCGGGCATAGGTCACTGACCCACATTGGTGCCTGAGGGGCAAAAATTTAATACTCCTGTAATAATAATAATAATAATGCGGATAAGCAAAAAAAAAAAGCTGCCTATCTACCTATTGGACAAACTAAAATCGTGCCGAACCACGGGAGTTTCCGGACAACAGAATGCCGGACTAGAGAGGTACAACCTGTACTTGACAATGCACCTGGCCATCTTGCAATTTTTAGATGATGTTCATTAAGGTTATGTTCCTACCTCTAAACACAACATCTGTTTTACAAACTATGCACCAGGGAGTTATTGCTTCATTTAAAGCATATTACCTGAGAAGGGCATTTGCTCAAGTTATCAGGGCATCAGAACAAAAAGAGGGTAGGACTTTAAAGGAATTTTTGGAAGTCATACAACATTTATGATGCTGTGAAAGACATTGCAGATTCATGGGAGGTCAAAGAAACCAATATGAATAGTGTTTAAAAAAAGCTCAGCACCCAGTTTGTCCACAATTTCAGGGGCTTTGAAGATGATATTGGGAAAGTGACACAGGCAGTGGTAGACCTTGAATTGAAACAGTTTATTTAGCCAGAAAAACACAGATACAGAGTGGATAATAATAACAATACTGTATTAACATGGCTGAGCCAGTTGAGAACCTGAGCTCTCTTTTAGGTACCTGGCACATACAGCTCCTCCCCGACTTACGACCACCCGCACTTACGACCTGCCTCAGTCATACCAAAATTTTGTCAAATTACGTATTTTCGAGTCCCAACATCAGTCCACAGACAAAATTTTCGTTTGTAATTCACTTTAAAATGGCTGGCAAGCTTAAAAGTGAGAGTTTTGTGGTTCTGAGAAGAAAAAGAGACACCCAATTTAGATTTTTTATGTATTATTTAAGCATTTTCAACTTATGACCTGGATTTAGGTCCCTAACCCCGTCGTAAGTCGGGGAGGAGCTGTACTATACATTTATCTCAAGGAAGTATTATGTAACATTTAGTATCATCTGGTAAAGTACAATATCATCTCATAGTACAAGAACATCTCATAATGTTTCCAACTCCAGCTTGATATTCATGAGGATGATGTCAGTCACACAGTTGCTTGAGTCTCATGCTGAAGAATTAGGCAATGAGAACCTGATTGAACTGGAGAAGCAAATTTTGTCCGAGGATGTAGAGAAAGCATAAACTCCAGAACCAAAGGGATTCATTAAAAAAGAAATGGCAGATGGTTTCAGGCTTATTGAAGAAGGATTGTTTAAATTTTAACAGCAAGATCCCGACACAGTAAGATTCATAAAGGTATGTCTTTACTTCTACAATGCTAGAGAGATTTATGATGAAAAGAAGAAAGTTTCAGTTCAACCATCCCTTGACGAGTTTTAAGAAAGTCGCAAGGTGGCCAAAACCAGTCCCATAAACCTCTGCAGCATCTACAGAGAAACTCCTAGCAACTCAAAAACAAGTTCCCTTTACCTCAGCAGATTCTCCAGAACCAATCCCATCAACATCATCACCATCTTCACTTTCATCGTAATAGAGCCTCTGTTACTCCTACAAAAGCCCATCTCTACATGGAAGCCAGCCCTAGGTTTCAATGTACAGTAAGTGTTAAACTTTACATCTACAGTATATTTTATTTACCTGATAACTAATTTTTACTGTCCTTTACTGTAATTTGTCATTAAATTTCTTATTTTCTCTTAAATTTTGTGATTTTAGAAGTATAACAGGACATAGGCTATGATATAGTGGGATCTTAAACATTGTTCTCCAAGATAGGTACTGTATGCACATTGAGTATGTGTTCCGACTTACAAAAATTTCCAAGTTGAGAGCATCCCCAGGAATGGAACGCATTCATAACCCGGGGATCCTCCTATATAGGGGAGTTAAGATATAAGTTAGATTAGGTTAGGTTTTCTTAGGCTTGTTAGGTTAGTAAATGATTTCAGCCAATTATATATTTTTCCCAACATAATACAGTATCTCCTAATAAAATCACTAAAAATTGGTTACTGTATCTTTAAGACCATTTTCAATGAAAAACAGTGGACGGTCTTTATCCGAATAATTATCAAAAAATATATTCACGGAATTTCATATTCACGGCCATTTTGAGAATGTATCACCCGCGAGTACTCAGGGAAGGGCACCAAGGTATGTTTAATAGGAATCTATACTTACAAAAAATGAGACCAAACTGTTAACATAATTAGGATAGATCACATTAGCTACAAGAATGCTTCACAAAGAGAATTACCTGAGAAGAAAGAACTGCCTGGATATGGGTCTTCGTCCCAGGAGAGTCAGATGGCGGGCTGATGCATACAGGGCAGGACACACCAGAGCCACTACACTATGCTGCATCACTGTTGTTCTCCTACGATGATGTATCCTTCAGTAGTTCCGCTCTCTATTGCCACCTCTTCATCAGCTCTGCTCAATACAAAAATAATTACAGCATAAATATTAGATCTATAATGGCATAGCTTGTTTGAACTCTGACAACATGAACTATTAATACTACTGACACGAGTCCCACCTTTGGATGCTTGTTCATTTAATATTATGAAATATGAATATTGTCCAGTAAAAAACTATGACATCGGTACTCAGACAGAATCTTGTAATAGCATCCTAGTATTATATAAAAAACGCACCAGAGATACATACACATATACCGTATTCTATCATCATTATATTTCCATTAACTGGTCTCCTTCTCAGAGGATGAGTTAGGGTCAGCTTAGTAATCACAACACTGGATCAAGCCATGGTCACCCTATTAACCCATAAAGCATCTACCCGTTCTGGTAAAAATCTTCCCATCAGGTAAAAAAAAATAAAAACGGGGGGGGAGGGGAGGATTGAAGTCATATTTTGTTGTCGAAAGACCAAAAACTTCCATTACTTTGTACACTGGTCATTTAAATATCTGCTACGCATCAACATGTGTGTGTGTAAGTCTCAAGGATTTTCCCTGGGTCTCTCAGACAAATGAGCTAAATAGGAATGTATAATGATTTTTCTCTATTTTGTATTCATAAATATTTTATTCATTTCCTCTTATTACTCAAAAACCCATGGAAAACTAAGTAATAATAAAGTTATACTCATTTATTTTGCCATGACGAATGTTTTAATATAGGACCACGAGGCAGCAACAACGTGCCTCAACTGTCTGGCCAGTCTGACTGAAAATAAACAATGCTATATTTTTATTTAAATAAATTTGATTTTGTTGTTGTTTTGTACCTGCTAACATATTTTTTTTCATTTCTACTGATTCATGTAACTTCTCAAGAAAATATCAGATAAATTATATATGTAAACACTGATCCAAAAATAACATGATAATGGCAATACCTCTAGCCTTACACATGTCAGTTAGATATGAAAGAATTATGTCACAATGCAAAGGCACTTGAATAAAAGTTGTTACAACCTCTAAGCTATGTAGTGTGGTATGCTAGCGTGTCTATGTCAAGGACAGTGAACAAGGGAGGAGTAAATATGAGGTAAAGAAAAGGAGGTGGGGAGGCAAGACAACCGGGTCAGGTCTGATAAAGGTCCAACTCATACATAGCTATGTAGCCTACGTTTAAGTGGAGAAATGCACACACATGTACATACAATGGAAATCTATCTGGAAAAAGCATTCATCTAAAACTGACTTTACTGAATTACCAAATACAGTATTATATTAGTTAATATTTATGTTCCTTTTGCAATGACAACAAATGTCTCCGATCATCAGGAAAGAGAATGGCCTCAATCGGCCATTTTTTAAACACTCAAGGCAGCAAGCCCGAAGAGCAATCCCGAATGTCGGGTTACTGTTTGGTAACCCGTCAAATGGATTCGTCAAACTCGAATATCAATCCCGAACATCAGGTTACTATTTAGTAATACGCCGCAACTCGAGAGGGTTGGTACGCCTTATCCAAAATTAAGCAGAAACATGAGTTGTAGAAATAAAAGTTCGTCTTCAAAGGAGAAGGCAGTCACCACCACCAATTATGCCAGCGTCTGCACCAGCAGGAACACTTAGCTCAACTGATCCAACATCAGGATCACCCGTGCCACCACCAGCAACAGCAGCATCCAGTCACAGGGGGAAGAGAAGGAAGCAGGTGAACAAGAGGAATGAATGCTTCAATGCCATTATTAAGGACAGTACACAAGAACTGAATGGTGCTATGTTGGAGGCTTTAAAGGTCTTCACTAGTATGAACAATACATTATCAGCCCAATCTGTGTGTAATGTATTTAGAGCATGCATATGTCAAGAGTGCAGCCATACATCCACCTCTGGCTGTGGGCAATCAAGTTAAATTATGGAGACTTTGCCATCAGTGTCATAATTGATAGAAGTAATGTATAAACTGTGATTTTTTTATCTCTGTTTACTATTTTTTCTCAGGCACTGAATGGAGAATATGAAATATTTTTTGTTCCAATATTTATGTTTTTTCTTTTGTGAAAACAAATACCGTAAATTCTTTCAACTTAATATGTGATATAATGTCAGATACAATAAACAGTACTGTGATACTGTGTATTGTACACTCATACTTATTGGAGAAATTTAATTGTCTTTTTTATATTTTTGTTTGCTGTTTTTTGCACTTAATGGAGATGCAAAATCATATTTTGTATGATCAAACATTTGTTATGATTTTTTGTTCTTTTACTTCTTGTGAAACTGAAATAGATTCGACATATTTTTTGCAAGAATTTCATATACAATACAGAGTGGTCCCTCGGTTAACAAACGCCTCGGTTAACGAATTACCTTCCATAAGAATCTTCATTTCGGTTAACGACATTCTTACGAAAACGTTTCGACATGTTTTGGCTTGCTCACCAGCTGGAAGATTAGTCTGCCAATACAGAAATCGGTTCTAGGGTTTACATTCGTTAAAATTGGAGTAAATATCAAGAAGGTTGTACTATTCAATAATTTTCCAAGTTTTATATTAAATTTTGTAGTCATTTTAACACTTATTTAACATAATTGCAGTACAGGAAACTAGTTTTTGGTGCACCCATCAGCCACTTCACACACCCACCAAGGCCTCAGTTTGTGTCTCTGCTCATTGGAGGAAACATCTTGCTTGTGGGTCTCTTGAACACAAGAGTATTTTTACGTTTTTACAGTACAATTATTGGTCATTTTGAAATTTATTTAACATATTGACAATATGTAGTGCAGTGCAGTGTTGATTTAAAGAAAATAATCTTGAATTACACCTAGTAAACTTAAAATTTTATTGGTGAAATGACGGCATCAAGCATGGGGTGATTTCTCTTCCATCCCCACTTCCTTCTCTTCTCCCTTCTCCTCCACCCCAACTTCTAATTCCCATCATCATCATCAACCAGGAACCTTCTACATACACACCTCAAATTAAGTATACTTTACTGCATTTTTTTTTTAACTTTGTATGTACTTTTCGGTGAGCTGGAACCAATTTCCCAATATCCCATTGAAACAATGGATTCGGTTAGCGAAATTTTCGGTAAACGAACGACCTTCTAGAAGGAATTGTGTTCGTTAACCGAGGGACCACTGTACTGTGTATATACTCATACGGTACTTATTTGGGAATTTTAATCATTCTTTTATTTCACATTTCTATTTCTACCTGTACTTTAATTACAATTTCAATACAGATACAGTACAGTACTGTACTTCTAAAATCTTTCAAGAATGATAATTACTATAACTGTATTTGCAATTTCAAACTAAGTATGATTACTATTAATTTACGTACAGGACTGTACAGGTACTGTGATAAATTTGGTTTTACTGTTTGTTCTTATTTAGAGGAACAAAAATTATTTATGAATTTCTCTGACACTTGCAAACTATTTCAGTACAGTAAAGTACTTTGAAGCCTTTGAAAAGTGTACATTTATTATTTCAAGCAAAATACTAAATTGTTTGAATGATATAATTTAACATATTTGCTGTCTTGCAAGGATTCCAGCAATGCAAATTATATTCTCCTAACTTTAGTCTGAGATACATGTATTATACAAGATAAAAACTTAAAGACTACTGAAAACCCCCAAACCTTTGTTGGGAAGGTGGGGGGGTTGGGAGGGAGGGAGGGGTGACAGTGATATGTTTGACAGTTGGCGCCTGTGGTGTGAAGTATTTAATTGTTAATTTATGTCCTTTAGATTGATTTTTGTTTTTTGCTTATAAAATTTAATAGAAGTGACCGGGGAGAATATAATTTACATTGCAGGAATTCTTATGAGATGGTGATTAATTTGAATGTAAACATGCCATAATTTGAACTAGACAAAAATTTTAGTAATCATTTTGTACATTATTCTAATTACATGTACAGTTCAGCTTTGCCCTTAGGACAGTGTGTGCATGTAAACGAGTTTCAATAAATGAATAAAGTTACATATATCAAGCCAAAAATAATAGTTGAAAACTTTATGTAGACAGAGCTTGGATGGCTAAATTTTAGAATGACCAATAACTTTAATACTGTATAAAAAAGTGCACAAATATTAAAGAGCACAATTTTCTTGATATTTACTCCATTGGAAAAGAATGTAAACATAGAAGAGATTACTGAATTGGCTGAGTACCTCCTCAGCTTATCAGCTGATGTTCAAAACAAAAATTGATTTTCGTAAGGATTTCATTAATCAAATTTTTTTTTGTTAACCGAATTGAAGATTTTTATGGAAGGTAATTCGTTAACCAAAATTTTGTTAACCGAGGCGTTCGTTAACCGAGGGACCACTGTATGTACAGCAGAAGTCCAAAAATCTGGACTGCTTGGGGATTGGGTCAGTCCGGATTTTCAGATTTTCCAGATTCTCAGGTAGTACTTTTAAAATTCAAATTTAAGGAGGAATAAACAAGAGATGAACAGGTACATTTTGATAGTTTATTCATTAGCAAATATAGCATGCTTCATTTATCAAAATGAGCAGTTTTAAAGAAAAAGCTGTGAATTCTAGAATTTTATTCTTTGCCTTTTTTATATCATAAATTGTAGACTTTCCAATGTTCTAGTTTCTTAATTATTTCAAGTTTGTCACTCAATTTCAACGTGTTCTTCTTTCTCTTCACACAATGAAGTTTATTTACTTTAGGAGCCATTATTATGGGCTTGTACAGTACTCTGTAAATGGAAAGAGTAGGACTCAAAATTACATACGTTGTCACAGTTTGATTGCTCGTTTTAAAGTGGCGACCGCGTGGTCGCTTGTGGTCGCTGTGCAGCTGTGATGCTCAAGCATGCGCACATACACACAAAAGCCAGCTAAAAAAAATTAAGAAAAAAAAATGAGTTTTCGAAAAGTCCGGATTCTCGGGTGGTCCGGATTTCTGGCATCCGGATTTTAGGACTTTTACTTTATGTTGTGTTGTCAAAGTAAGAGACCCTGCAGATTTGTGTAAATGAGGCAGAAAGTCAGATCAGCAACCTGGGACTTGGGTGCTGAAGAGAGATTGTGCCTGTGAAAAGATTGCCAAAAAAAAAAAAAATTTCACCCGTCCTAGAAACCTAATATTATGTTCATACATATTCATACACTGTGCAGGTACATCATTTCATTATGTATTTGCAGGCAAATAGCCTTAATCACAATAATCTTTAGGTGTGGTTAACTTTGAAGCCTACTGAATTGTCTTATTTGTATTATCTTGTTATATTTGTATGTTGTATTTATATATGTATAAGTTATATTATCTTGTCTTATTAATAAAGTGTGATGTGCTAGAGCAAAACAAAGTTTATTTTTTTAATCCTTGACAAAAAACGAATCAGAATCACGTCTCAGTTTTAAAACATTCAACTTTTCTTAAAATGCAGACCGGTGGAAAATTAATCATACACATGGCATCATAAATAAGCACACCCACACCTTCCTTCCAGCTTGGTATATATGGGGGTACAAAAGGCTCAGAATAGGGAGATCTAAATGTTTATAACTTTCGGGCGCGCTATGTCCTAAAGTAAAATATACATACCCTGTAAATATATATACTGTATATATATATATATATACCTAAGGGTAACACTCGCAATATCCTGACCTTAAGGTAACACTCACTAAACTGTATTAATACAATATCATCCACACAACATCCTGACCTTAGGGTAACACTCACTAAACTGTATTAAAATAATAAGATTTAAGCAATACCAAACGTTTCAGCACGTAAGTGTCATAGGAATGCATGTCCATCATCTAAGCAGAACTGACTTCCACTGAGGATGACTGCGGAGCAATGCCAACCGACTGTTGTCCAAATGAGTCGTATGTCAGGCACTTCATTTTTACCTAGCGCTTCACTTTTAACTGCTACACCGGCAACTTTAAAACTACCCACAGACATTCTTGGGTACATGCAGGGTGTCATCCGCGAATAACCGAGAACCACAAAGTAAAAATCCGCGAACCTGGAGGGCATACTGTACTTATAATTAAAATAGAATGCTGTCACCCCTTATACTATGTAGGGACCAGATTCAGATGTGAGAAGGGTGTTATCCAGTGGACTATGGCAGATTTCCTCCTGTATAATATTGAACAATATAGTTCTTAACAAAGTAACAAAAGAACAGGGTAAAATTGCAGTTTCACTACCAATTAGTTTTTGACCAGAAACATGGGTTTTTCCCATGGTATTTGGTGAGATTCATTCGAATTTGACATTCAATTCCTTCGGAAATTATTAGTTTTTAGTTATCACCCCCTTTCCCTCCAACAATCGGTAAAATTTCACTTGATGCCACTAAACAAATCTTGGGAATTTTATAGTTACAATCAGTAAGTTTGACAATTCTAAGACATTTTTCTTCAATGGCATTTCTGGCACAAATTATGTTTAAGTGAGATATTTAACATTTTATTACGTATATGTTCGTACGTGGCAGTACATACGCAAGACACCGAACAACTGTGGTTAGATTAGATTCAAAACTGTTTTTCCAATGGTTTTGGATATGTTTTGAATGCTTTTTTAGCAAATCTCTAGACCTGATCTCAGAAACTATTGATTTGTGCCAGGAATGAATGTCAAATTCATTCATAACACATCAATAACCATCAGATAAACATGGTTTAAACTTTGATTTTGTATAGTGGCAACAAGTGAAAAAATTTACCCAACAATATTGTGGGACCTGTGGGAATTCAGGGTTTTTGGGTGGAGGGAAAGCAAAAACGGAAGCTAACCTAACTACACAAAACTAAACCGGTATTATGTATTTTAGTTTCGGTCATCCAGGGCAAAGTCCCCAACAGAAAGGGAAGGTCTGGGGAGTCCAGTTAAGTTAGATATAGTTCCTGGGTTCTATGGCTAGGTTAGGTTAGATTCAGTTAGATTAGATATCTAAATACAGGGATGACCAAAACTAAAATTTTACCACCAAACGTAACCAATTCCTAACACACCAGATGTCACTGATGGTAACATTTTAACTTTCGTGGTAAACTGCTAGACGTCTCTCATAGTCACAATCTCGGAGGGTTTGTAGAGACAACATCAACTCTGATGGCTGTGTGATATTTTACATGAATTTCCAATATGAATTTACCATCTCGGTTATTATCCATTTGTGGCATAAATGTTAATAGAAAATGTTGTTGCAATTGATTAGATATATTTCTGGTGAACTGAAAATTGCTCTAACTCAATTGGAAGTGAAACCAATAAAACCAGTAAAATTTTAAGGTACATTTATAGTTTTGGTCTTCCGTAACCTAACCAAGCCAAAAGCCCAGGAACTATATCTAACCTAACCTAAATTCCTAAGATTCCCCGGAATACCGAAATGACAATAAGGTATTAAAGTGATCCCTCGGTTAACGAGCGCCTCGGTTAACGAGTTACCTCCCATAAGATTCTTAACTTCGCTTAACGAGCAATCCCTCGGTTAACGAGTTTCTTACGAGCCGACCTCAACATGTTTTCGCTTGCACTTGGCAGACAACCAGCTGTAGTATTAGTCCGCCAATACAGTAATCGGTTCTAGGGCTTAAATTCCTTACTATTTTATTAAATATCAAGAAGTTTATACTATTCAATAATTTTATAAGTTTAATATTAATTTTTTTAGTCATTTTAACAATTTTTGAACATAACTGAAGGTAAAGTCACTAGTTTTATGCGCGCCATCTAGCCTTTTAACACACCAAACAAGCGTTAGTCTCACTATGTTTTCAGTGGAGGTAACATCTTGCTTGAGACTCTCTTCAACTAAGCACTTTTTTTCTGTGTTTCCAAGCAAATTATTGGTCATTTTGAAATTTATTTTACATATTGACAATATATAGCGCAGTGCAGCGTTATTTTAAAGAAAATATTCTTTATTTACAGCTAGTTCAACTTTAAAAATCACGTGTTGAGATTGTTTGAATCCAGCATGGGGCCTAAGAGATCAAGAAAAGCGATTTCAATCCAAACCAAGCAGGAAATTATAAAAAAAACATGAACAAGGCATTAGAATAAATGTGCAATGCAAAGAATATGGCATGTCCACATCAACTGTGTAGACAATTCTTGCACAGAAAGACAAATTTAAAGAAGTGAAAGTGAGAGACAAATCTACCAGAGTGTTTAAAAGTAGATCCCTAATTGCAGAAACTGAGAGGTTACTTCTCATCTGGATTAGGGAAAAACAGATGAAAGGTGATTCAGTTTCTACTGAATTCATTTGTGAAAGAGCCAGGGAGATTTACAAACATTTAAAGGCAGATCAACCTGGTTCTTCAGGCACAGAATTTGAAGATTTTCGGGCCAGCAAAGGCTGGTTTAAAAAATTTAAGAAAAGAAGTGACATTTTCAGTGTTGTTAGGCATGGTGAAGCTGCTAGTGCTGATAAGGAAGGGGCAGCAAAGTTTTTAGTGGAATTTAAAGAACTGATGGAAGAAGAAAATTATCTTCCACAGCAAGTGTTCAATGTGGATGAAACTGGGCTGTCCTGGAAAAAGATGCCCAAAAGAACATTCATCACCAGAGATGAAACCTCTTTACCTGGGCATAAACCCATGAAAGACCGTCTCACTCTATTGCTTGATGCCAATGCTTCAGGGGATTTCCGACTGAAGCCTATGCTTGTCTACCACTCTGAAAACCCCAGGGTGTTCAAGCAACAGAAAGTGGTAAGAGCAAAGCTTGGAGTTTATTGGAAGTCCAACCGTAAGGCATGGGTGACAAGACAGCTCTTTAATGAATGGGCTGTTGATGTGATTTGCCCTTCTGTCAAGAGCTACCTAACCACCAATAAACTCCCTTTAAAGGCTCTTCTCCTCATGGATAATGCTCCTGGTCATGACCCTGAACTTGCCAGAACTTTGGAGTATCAATTTGACTTTGTGAAAGTGTTGTTTTTGCCTCCCAACACTACATCAATCATACAGCCAATGGACCAGAATGTGATCAGTAGCTTCAAGAAGTTGTACATGAAGAAAATGTTTAGGAGGTGTCATCAGGCAACTTCCAATGATCCTGAACTAACACTGAAACAGTTCTGGAAGACACAATTCAACATCCTGGAGGCTGTACAATTGATTGTGTCATCATGGCAAGAAGTCTCCACTAGATCCCTCAATTCTTCATGGAAAGCACTGTGGCCATCAGTAGTCCATGATTTTGAGGGATTTCAGGATGACCCAGAGTTGGACCAGGAGATTGTGTCCAATGGTCAGTCATTGGGCCTTAAAGTGGAAGAGGATGATGTCGAAGAGCTTGTGATGTCTCATGAGGAGGAACTTACTCCTGTTGACTTGAAGCAACTGGATGAGATGTTAGAGGCTGACAATGGTGAGGAGGAAATTGAAAGTGATGACCATTTGTCAACTAAAGAGTTGAAAGATGTGATTTACCACTGGGATAAGTTCAGGGAACTGGCTTCAAAGCACCCAGATGTGGAAAAAACTGAACTAACTTTGTGTCATGTTGAAGACTCAATGGTTTCCTTCTTTAAACGAAAGTTAATAGTGAGGAGGAGAGATGCCCCACAGACCACAATTGACACTTTCTTCAATAAAAGGCAGAGGGAACAAGATGCTATCCCTCAGCCTTCCACTTCAAGAAGGAGAGAGGATGATGCTAGCCCTCAGCCTTCCACTTCAAGAAGGAGAGAGGATGTTCATGGTGGAGAATCTGTCAGTCCAGAGGTTCCTGACATTTTCATGGAAGGTGACTCACCTTGCAAGAAGCAGTAAAATGCTTCTCCTCCACCTCCACTTCCTTCTCTTCTCCCTTCTCCTCCTCCACCTCCCACTTCAAATTCACATCAGCATCACCATCCAGGAGCCTTCTACATACGCACCTCAAGGTAAGTGTCAATTTCTAACATTTTTGTTGAATTTAGGCAATTTTCGGTGAGCTGGAACCAATTACCCAAAAACCCATTGAAACAATGGTTTCGGTTAACGAGCAACCTGCTGGAACGGATTGTGCTCGTTAACCGAGGGACCACTGTATTACAGTTTCAGCCACAACTTGGTTAGAGCAATTTTGGGTTTACCATTTAGTTGTATCTTGTCAAGAACAACAACTTTCTGTAATATCACTTCTGTCGCAAATGGATATTAACCAAGAAAGTAAATTCACATAAATCTGCAGTCACTGCATGTCGTCTGTTTGTTTACAGACGACCATTGACTCTGAGCTTACTCTCACATCCACAAAAAAAGGAAAATTACACCACGATGTTTCAACAAAGTTGCTTTCATTGGTACCAGATATCAAAATAAGTACTTTCTATTTAATTCAGCAGGGATGGCTAAGAAGTTAGGTAAGGTTAGGTAGGTTTCTTTGGTTGGTTAGGTCAGGTTGCATGGAGGGTGATAAATTCAAAAGAACTTATTACCGATGGAATTGAAGGTCAAATTCGAATGAATCACACCAAATACTAAGGTAAAAACAAAAATTTGTGGTCAAACAGTAGTTGTGGCTGAAAACTCTAAATTTACCGGTATTAATACCATCTATGTAACCAAACTTATATCCATAGAACCCAGGAATTATATCTAACTTAACTGGAGGTATTTTTGCATTTACACATTCCACATTCCTACCACTAATCTATCATCATATTCTAATAAGACGTCTAATTATAAGATCATTTTCATCTATTACATTACCGTTGCAAATGTATAATAACGGAGATAGCGTATCCAAAATTTTCTCTATTTTCTTCCATTAATCTTCCACCATTATCACCTACCTCACCTCTCACACTGCGTGTCTCCTTCATAAATCATCACGCGCATGCATTCCCGTACACGTCACGCGACCAATCAAAAGCGGTTTTTTTTTGCAACCAATTAAAATGATTTGTGGTTTAATTCACGGTATTTTTGGCCCAATCAAAATCGACTTTTATTTTGGGTGTCATATTTCCAAATTCATATTCATTTCCCACCATGGAAGTCTGCGATGGGTGTCACTTTAATTATATGGAGCTGATTTAGAGTTTTGGGGAAAAAACGAAGAAACTGTAGCATTTTTTCGATCGTCTGGTGTTCTTCCAACCTCAGTAAAGTGTACTAAGTGCAAGACTGAATGTAAATATCGCAAAGACCAACATATGTGGCGTTGTGTAAGAATCTCAGAATCCAATGACGAACAAGAACCAGGCCAATAAGGTAAGAAATAGGCGATTCCATCATATGGTGAGAGTCAGTTAGGTTAGGTTAGGTTTTTGTTTTTCAAGTGTGTTTTGGTGTATTTTTATTCGCTTAGCCATTTTTTTTTAAAAACGTCCCACGAAAAAAAATCGATTAAAAAAACGGCAAATTTCCTAAGGAAATGAAGGTCATATTCGGTCTAAACACACACAAATACACTAGAAAAACATATTTTTTACTTTCTAACAGAGTGGGAGGTGGAAGCGCAGATTTACCTAACTGGATCCCCCCAGAGAGTCCAGACCCCCTTTTCTGGCAAGGGGCTTGTCCCGGATGACCAAAACTAAAATAATACCATAATACCCTCTCTCCTACAAGAACACAGCCCAGACGGTCCGACTAATTACCCAAATGTACCCAAATGTAGCAAAATGTAGCCGCAATGAAGTCAAATAATTGTCCTACATGAATAAATTGGACTGCTAATCACTTCTCGACTAGTATTTGGTGTCACAAAGTCACAAAAAATTGGAAAACTTACTTTCATCTGAGTTAATAGATCGCGTGCATGTACCGAGGGAGCGAGTAATTACCCAAATGTAGTCGCAATGAAGTCAAATGATGGTCGTACAAGCGTAAATCGGGCTGTGAATCACTTCTCGATTATTATTTGGTGTCATAGTCACAAAAAATTGGTAAACTTAATTTAATCTGAGTTATGTTGTGTTAGGTTAGGTTAGGTTAGGTTATGTTCGGTACATGCACTCGATCTCTTAACTCAAATTAAATTACGTTTTCCAATTTTTTTTTAACTTTGTGACACCAAATACTAGTCGAGAAGTGATTAGCAGTCCGATTTATTCATGTAGGACCATTATTTGACTTCATTGCGGCTACATTTGGGTAATTAGTTGGACCCCAGCCCAGATATCCTCCTCAACTCAACAAACACAAACGCAAGAATCAAGCAGTTTGGCTACACATGCAGACAATCGCCACAGAATAACACGAGGGTGTAGCAATCCTCATCAAATTCTCCATTAAACACAAATTCATCACCGACTTCACCTTCAAACACTTTATGGCCAAGATCAAAACTGAACACGGACAAATACTGGCATGAACAACATACACAACACTCTCATCACCTTCACAAGCCTCAAACCCATCTTCAACAACACACGCCTACCAGTAAACACTAATGGCTGATCTCAACGCAACACACAGCATTGCAACACAACAACAAACCCCCATGGCCAGGAATTACAATTAACAAACAAAAACACTTCATCACGTTGGACCTTACTTCCTTACTTCTAGCTTTTTTTTATTTTTATCCTTTCCGCCACTGATCGGCTCGTTAGCCGCTTGGGCAGTCGGTCACGTCTGTTAACAACTGCTGGCACGTACTGGTTATGCACTGGCTACCGTACCTATTCCGGTGTTTGTCAAGATTCAATCACTTTGCTCACACACTAACACAGTGCAGTCCAAGGAAAGTATATTGAAGGAAGCACGTCTCCATAAAATTCTTTACGGCCTCCGATTGGCCTGCCATCTAGGGGCCAGGCGTCTCCAAAAAGGAGAACTATTTTCTTTATCTTTTAACGATAAACGATGATATAAAATGAATATTTAGCAACGACCGTAATTCACACAACTAGGACTCAAAATTTTCCTTTAGATTTATTTCTTGTACAAAATTATTATTGTCCACAATAGCAAAGATCCTGGGGGATGCCTCCTCCTATGATCAACTTGAGGGATTTCCTATACATGTACTGTATAATCATGAGGGGTGAATCTAGGATCTCAAAGTGACCGACTTCCGGGCTAGGACTTTTGAGTGTATGGCTGTCATTGTAACGTTGGCACAGCTGGTCTGTTTGAAACCTGATGATTCATATTATGTTCCACGCCCACAAAACACGTGATTAACTGGTGAGTTAGCCCTATAAAAGAACAGTTTTCTCTAGTGTAGGGGTATCGAGATGTTAATGTTGTCTAGCACTCAGGATGGAAGGAAACTCTAATGTGGTTTTCTTGTATAATATATAAGTTATATGAAGACAGTCTGGGACTGGAGATTTGATTTTTTTGCCGCTTGCAGCGGCTACTTTATTGTGCACCCCACACTCATCCTGTGAGCGGTAGCGCAAAAGGATTACAGAGTAGGGTTTACAAAGGGTCATAATAATTAACCCCGGTTGTCAGGATATTATGGCACCGAAAGTTACACAGTATTTCATTTACATTATTTGTTTAGTTCTATACATAAAGGGTAACTTATTCACAAATGCGTGAGAACAGGCGTGTGAGGCAGTATGTCTGGCCTCACACTTTGTTATTCACATTTACGTGGGAGGTATTCAAGCACATTGCGTATTTGGTTCTGTACATGAGAACTGATATAGTTACTGAGTGCAAAAAAGTGGATACAATCTTAATATGTCGGCTATCTTGCCATTAGAGATGAAGTGTTGTGCCATTTCACACACAGTGTGCTTGGACCTGTCCCTAAAAGGTTCTATCTTCACACAGTCGAGGACGTAGTGTTCAAGTGTGTGGCCATATGTATGGCCACACACTTTACATTTAGTTTTGTTTACATCTGCTTGAGGAACATACTGCCAGAGGTACTTATATCCTAACCTTAATCTAGCGGTTACAAAATCTTGTAATCTAGTGATCTTGTTACTTGCTCCATATACATGTTTCACTTGATACATCTCATCATGGTAAACTATGGATCGACTAGTGCCTGTTTGCACTTGTCTACTTGTGTCAAACTCATCAATAAGTTCTTTCCTAATTACAGTTTTAAGGGTTCTTTTTGACAGACCCAAATTGTATTCAACGGTGTCTTTGTTAGACGCGAGTTTGGCGAGGGCCTCCTGGTTGAATAAATGTTAACAGCTAGGAGCTTGCTGGAGGAGGTGTTGCTTGTTCAGGAAAATGGGCAGAATGAATCTCAATGGAGAGACAGAGCTTATATACCCAGCAGCCGCTATGAGTCATGTTGGGAAAACCCGAGAAGTCGCCGGTGAATAGTTTCGTTGCTAAGATACCGTAACATCTGGGGACAGCTCTCGCTTGGTTGCTAGGCAACGGCACGTTGGAATGTGATAGCAGGTGGTGGCGGTGCTACGCAGTTTGTAGGGGAGACGTCCACTACACGAGCTTTTCTCTAACTTCCCAAAACCAACTTCTCCTTTTACTATCCTATTCACCACCGATCGGCTCGTTAGCCGCTTGGGCGATCGGTCACGTTTCTCTTACTTTTCCTTTTCTTTTATCCTCTTCACCCATACTGCCCGATTCTGGGGTCAATAATTCTAAGGGGAAAAATTAACTCTACTCTTAATTTTTAGGTTGCCCCCACCAGACTCCCCCTGGACAGTATGTAGTGTAGTGGACGTCTCCCCTACAACTGCCTACAACTGCGTAGCCGCAGCCACCAGCTGCTACCATCTTCCATAGCAACCAAACTAGCGGCCCAAGCAGGGGGCGTCACCAGATGCCACCGTATCCTAGCAACTGAGTCAAAAGACCGGTTACTTCTCGGGTTTTCCCTACATGACTCACGGCTGACTCACGGCTGCTGGGTATATAAGCTCTGTCTCTCCATTGAGATTCATTCTGGTCTCTCTTCCTGAACAAGCAACACCTCCTCCTCCGCCGCTGCCTGGCGGTCCTCGCTCCCGCCAGCGAGCATGGCGACCCACCAGCTGTCCTTCTCTGAGCTTCCTCACCAACCAACTCTCATTCTGCTCTCGGTTCCTGAACACGCAACACCTCCTCCCAGCAAGCTCCTCGCTGTCCAGCCTTCATTCAACCAGGAGGCCAGCAACAGGCAACATCTTCTCTAAAGAAGCTCCTGCACATCTACCTCCTTCAACACGCTACTCACCGAACGTCTCTACTGAGCAGCTACTCACCACACGGCACCTCCAGCACCAGACTGTCTATCATATAACTTATATTATACAAGAAAACCACCTTAGAGTTTCCATCCATCCTGAGTGCTAGACAACATTAATACCACGAAACCCTACAGTAGCTCGTTTGGTAGCGGGCAGAATAAGCTAGGCATTTGGTTGGGTTTTTCATTGACCAAATCGAGAGTGGGAAGAAGGGTGAAATATCAATCATGACTTAACTAATTTATTCCTTATAAAAACATATTGCAACCAATCACAATACAAAAAGAGCTGGTCTTCTTTTCTTTTCTTTTCTTTTCTTTTATCCTCTTCACCACTTATCGGCTTGTTAGCCGCTTGGGCGATCGGTCACGTCTCTGTTAGTTTTCCTTTTCTTTGATCCTCTTCACCAAATGATAGGCTCGTTAGCCGCTTGGGCGATCGGTCACGTCTCTGTTGCGCACTGTTGGCAAGTACTGGGCATGCACCGGCTCCTGAATATACTTGTGTGGGGTTATGAGATTTTGGTTCACACTCAGGATGGGATGGAGAAAGAAAACTCACAATGTGCTCACTGTATACATATTGTATTGGATGTACAATGCAGCTTGTTGCTGGGTAGGTAGCATGGTAATAGGCGTTGAGTAGAGAGAGCTGGGTGGTGAGGGTGCCCAGAGGAGGGACACGCGGCTTGAAGGACGCCATGGTCGCTGGCGGGAGCGGCAGCTGCCAGGCTGGCATGGAGAAGGTGTTGCTTGCTTGTGGCACCGGGTAGAAAGAGGGTGGTCACAGCGGTGTCAGGCCTTATAAGGCAGGGGTAGGCGTGGGTAGATATTTGACCCCTGCTCCGTGGGCGGCGCTGGAGGCGTAGGCTGGGGAATTCGAGAAGGTTCGGTGCTTGTAGGGGAGGAATCCACTACACCTGAACCTGCTCCAGCGTTGGTCAAGTCTTGTCTTGAAAGAGCTCACACTCGGTGCCGTCACAACACTTTCTGGTAGATTGCTCCAAGAGTTCTCAACTCTTACTCCGAAAAAGTTTGCCCTCACAGTTTTCTGGACCTGCGGCTTCTTCAATCTTAAGCTGTGACCCCTTGTGGGGCGAGCGTCCGCCAGCTCCAAGTAAGTGCACTCGACTGAGTAGTGCCCCTTGAAATGCTTATTCACCTCAATTAGGTCACCCCTTGCCCGTCTGTAGTATAAGCTAAGTTCAGGCGCTCCAATCTCTCAGGGTAACTGAGGTGCCGAATGCAGGCACCAGTCTGGTGGCCCTCCTTTGAACATTTTCAACCAACTGACAATCCCTAACATATCTCGGGGATCAGACGGGGTGACAGTTCTCCAGATGGGGAAGCACTTCACTCTTGAAAATCGTTACGAAGGACGGACCGTCTAGATATCTGAACGACCTTCTTATAAGACCCAATAATTTATTTACCTGATTTACCTTCTTTTCACAATGGCCCGAGAACTTCAGCTCATTGTCAACATACACACCTAGGTCCTTCTCACACACAGTCTCAACTAGTACATTTTCTTCATCCCGTTGGGACATATGGTATGCCTCCTTACCGTTGGTACGCCCCAGGTGCATCCTCTTACACTTCGTGACATTGAATCTCAGCAGCCATTCCTTCGACCATTCCTGGAGCCCACAGAGGTCCTTCTGCAGCTCTTCACAGTCCGCTTGGTTCTTAATTTCCCGAAATAACTTGGCGTCATCGGCAAACATTTGTATGGAGGCGTGTACAACGTCAGGCATATCATTTATGAAACAAACAAACAACAGCGGGCCCAATACACTACCCTGCGGTACCCCACTTGTTACAGGTACAGATGACGATTTCGTGCCATTAATCACCACACATTGCTTGCGGTCATGTAGAAAGTCTTCTATCCACGCTAGGACATTTCCCCGAATTCCGTACCCTTCCAGTTTGATTTTCAGCCTTTCGTGGGGTACACTGTCGAAAGCCTTGGCAAAATCTAGGTAAATATTGTCGATATTACCACCCCGTTCTAGAATATGGGTCCAAATATCCAATACCTTGAGCAATTGTGTCAAGCAAGAGCGCCCCGGCATAAAACCGTGTTGGCAATCTTTTACAAGGTTGTTTCGTAGTAGATGTTCCATCGCTGCATCTCTGATAATACTCTCAAGTACTTTACATATTATGCTGGTCAGGCTCACCGGTCTATAGTTGTTTGTGGAGTGCCTATCGCCCTTCTTGAAGATAGGACTCACATAAGCCACTTTCCATTCACTGGGGACCATTTGTTCATCCTAGGCATTTACAAAACAGAATCTTCAGGGGCTCTGCAAGCTCGTTGCACAGCTCCCTTAGCATTCTAGGATGCACCATGTCAGGTCCAGGACTCTTATGGACCTTTAGCCTGGACAGTTTATTTCTAATACCCTCTTCTGTGAACACAATGTGGGTCAGTGCTGTGTCGAACCGTCTGTCCTCAAACGCAGGAAGGTTAGTTGCATCCTCTCTTGTGAACACTGAGGAAAAGAAGCTGTTCAATGCCTCAGAAGAACAACGAAAATGTTGGTTACCCTGCTCGGCACCAGACGTCTTACATTAATTGCGTGTCATCCACATACTTATTGCATAACAATCCGTGACCTCCTTACCTCGGTCATTCCTGTTCTTACGCTACCCCTTAACACGTCAGACTTTCCGGATCGTCCTCTACATGATATTCTTCTCTAAAAAAATCTGCCCATGCATTATTCAGGGTATTCTGGCCTGTGTTGAACTTTGTCAAAGCTTGCTTAAGGGTATTCCAATCCCACATCCCCCTGCTATCCAATTCCTGTAGAACCCTCTGCTCTACACGACTCTCCATTCTGCTTAGAGCCGCTTCTACCCGATGGTCATCCTGCTTAAGTAACCACTCAACCTGTCTACAAAAAATTCTAATATTGCTCTCAGAATCCGACCCTGTTAGTTTTTCCAATGATAATGTTTTAACATAACTAAGGTTGAACACGGCTGTTTCCCTATCATCCCTCTTGGCACTGTCCGTTAGTTTGGAATGAACCCCTGGATCAACTCTAAGGCTACCTGGGTGTGTGGTGTCGTTCCCTGATTGTGGTACAGAGTGGGCACTTTCTGCCGGTGGGTCAGTTGGGGTTGTGTCCTTACCTACACCGTACTCTAGATCAGTGTCTGGGTTCTTTGCATGCTGGAGTTCTCGTTTTAGTTCCTTAACCTGTCTCTGTAATTCTTCTAGCGCTGAGTATTGTCTCTCGGTGATTGACACAGCCCTTTCCAATCTCTCTAACAATTGGGCATTAACGGAGTTATTTTCCTGTTCTACTGGCTCAGCCATTTTGACCTAAAATGCTACCCCTCTGCCAAAGAAAAATACGAACCGCTTCACACAACTACTCTCCTGTACTACTACAATCTGAATTGATCAATGGTACAATACAACACTATACAACACCTTAACATGGCACCAAAAATTGTAACTCACATCAACTGGAGACCGAAAGTCCTATGGTATTCCAAAGGTGAACCACTTAACAAACATCAGAGGTGAACCACTGGAGACACCTCTCAGACTCAGCCAACAAGGTTAATCCACAACTTCTGTAATTATTAATACATATTAACACTGGGTAAAACACCAACACAAAACAAATCAATGACACACATTACATCAGTACTGTCTAAATTTTAAAAAATGCTTCTGACATTTCTGTACTCAATCAATGTTTTTCACATGCAAGTATCACTCAAAAATCAGACAATCCCTCATTAAAATACTTGTCTATTTCTGCAACTGAAATCACATCTTCAATTCCCTCGGATTTAATCAATGATTAAAAACAATCCCACCGCTGCCACCAATTTATACTGCCAGACTGGGGTCACTAATTCTAAGGGGGAAAACTTAACAACAGTTTAATTTTAAGGGTTGCTGCCACCAGACCCCCTCTGGGCAGAATGTAGCTCGTTAGGTAGCAGGCAGAGTGGACTAGGCATTGAGTTAGATTTTTCATTGACCAGATCGATAAGGGGAAAGAAGGGTAAAACCATAACTTGTCTTAATTAATTTATTCCTTATAAAACATACTGGTAAAAAACATGCAAGTGAATTGGCCTTCCTCAGAAGAACAACGAAGATGTTGGTTACCCTGTTCGGCAACAGACGTCTTACATTAATGGCGTGTCATCCACATACTTATTTCATAACAATCCGTGACCTCCTTACCTCAGTCATTCCTTCTTACACTGCCCCTTAACACGTCAGACTGCTCCACCTGTATGGAATATAGCACCATAGGTTATCATACACAGTAGCACCATCTCAACTCCCTGTAGCACCATCTCAACACACCTGTTACACTCCACACCTGCAAGTATGGGACTCCTTGTAATTTCTAGGTATACATAACAGGCACCTCGTTCGCACACCGCCCTCGGTGGGTAGAGACGAGGGCTTCACCAAGAGACATACCAGTACTATTTCTACGCCTGGTATTATAGGTCGCTCCAAGTGACGACCTCGGAGTTTCTCACGGTCTCCTTATTTGTTCCAACTCATTTGGGGTGGTGTGCTGGGAATCCACAGGTTCACAGTGGATTGGCATAGCTGACGCCCAGTAGGCGCTCAGAATGCGTCGTCCTGTGTTGGGAGAAGTAGAGGCATCACTCAGAATACTGCCGGAGGGGCTTTCGTCACCACACATTAGTACACTATGACTTCACTTTATGACATCATGCAAGGTTTTAAGATGTAAAAACTGCTAGATAAGTCTTTTTAGGGCTGAATAAAGCATGATGAAGGACACTGGCCTGTGTTGGGAGAAGTCGAGGCATCACTGAGGGTGATGTCCCGACTCCCACACTCCTCTCTGTTTAGCCCTACAGTTTCCAATCTTCATTTTTCACTTTGGATTCTTATGGTTCCCACATCTCCATTTTCCTATCTATTGTGACCTCATGCTTTATAAATACATATCTTACTCCTAAATTACACACTAAGGTAAGGGTCTGGTTTGCTAGTTCCTGGGTAAATTCATTGGGTTATAATATCAACGCTGCACACCCGAGGCGGCCTAGGCGCCAACCCAAACAAAGCCTAGCATCGTATTTTCATGGCGTGGGTATACAAGATATTCTTTTTGAAGCATAGTTTCTAGATCACTTCCAACACTTCACATAGTTCTGATACCTTTATCCTTTTTCCAGATCATTGTTCTCATGTATTTTCATATGATATCTGCGGAAGCTATGTTCGCTAAACGTCCACAGACGTAAATAGTATGACCTTCAAACCACGATCTACACTTAGTCCTAAAGTACACTAGTTCGGATCAACTGGGCTTTCCCAATCATCTTATAGATACCCTGAGTTCTCCTTAATACTATGGTTACATACAATAAACATAATATAACTGTACCTGGGTACAATACAACACATGATTCAGTAACATTGAGTAGGTGAGTTATCCTTTATCAATGTTTCCCGTTCTCTGAGATTCTACAAGCGCGGTGGATTTGAATGTTATATAGCGTAATATGAATTAAAAGTGGTTTTTTAGGAATGACAATGATGTGCGCAGTACAATTGGACCTTCCCAATCATCCTATAGATACCTTAAGTTCTCCTTAATGCTATGAGTACATACACTTAATATTATATGACTGCACCTTGGTACAATTCGTATAAAACAACATACAGTAGGTTGTACTGCGCACATCATTGTCATCCCTAAAAACCCCTTTAATTCATATTACGCTACATAACATTCAAATCCACCGCGCTGGTAGAATCTCAGAAAACGGGAAACGTTGATAAAGGATAACTCGCCTACTGAATGTTGATGTTAGTTCTATAGGAATTGTATCCAGGTACGGTTATATAATATTAAGTGTATGTACTCATAGCATTAAGGAGAACTTAAGGTATCTATAAGATGGTTGGGAGAGTCCAACCAGTACGGATTAGTGTACTATAAGCGCTGAATGTAGTTTGTGTTTGAAGGCCATTCCATGGACGTCTGTGAACAATTAGTGAACATAGTTCCCACTGGTGAGCAATGAAACTATAACAGAACATTGATTTGGAAAAGGGATAAATGTATCAGACCTATGTGAAGTGTTGGAAATGATCCAGAAGCTATATTTCAAAGGAAATATCTTGTACGCATCAGTGTGATCTTAACACATCTCGTTATCTCGTGTGACGTATACCCACGCTAGAACGCATCGCGCATACTGCATTGATATTATAACACCAATGAATTTACCCAGGAACTAGCAAACCAGAACCTTCCCTTAGTGTGTAAGTTATGATTAAGATATGTGCATTCAGGAGCCGGTGCATGCCCAGTATTTACCAACAGTGCATGACAGAGACGTGACTGATCGCCCAAGCGGTTAACTAGCCGATCAGTGGCGAAGAGGATAAATGTAAATAAAGTATTTATAAGGCATAAGGTCACCATAAATAGGAAAGTGTTCAAGTGAGAACCATACGAAATCAAAGTGAAAATTAGAAATTGGAAACTGTAGGCCTAGACAGGGAGTAGCATGGGACATCGCCCTAGTAAGGTCCGGCCCTCTCCCAAACACAGGTCAGTGTCCTACATTGGGCTTAATTCAGCCCTTAAAAGACATATCTAACAGTTGTTACATCTTAAAACCTTGCCTGATGTTAAAGTGAAGTAGTAATGTGTTAGTGTGGGTGATAACGGCCCATCAGGCATTATTTGGTAGTAACGTCCGGCCCTCTCCCAAACACAGGTCCACGCGTTTTGAACTCACCAGAACGGCGGCCATTACCCCGGGAGCGTCCCACCATGTGTGATATCTGTTCTCAGTTATGCTACCCCACTGTGAACATGTGGATTTCCGGCATATCACCACACAGGAGCAGGAATACATAATGGAATGCTTGAGAAGCTCCGTTGTCGTCACTTGGAGCGACCTATAATACCAGGAGTAGAAACAGTACTGGTATGTCTATTAATGGAGCACTCTTCTCTACCGACCGAGGGCGGTGTGCGAACGAGGTGCCTAATATCTAATATACTATAGAGCTATCCGAATGTCTGTCTGTCTGTCTGTTTGTCTGTCTGTGCAGCTGAAACGGCACAATCGTTTTTCATCAAACTTGGTGGAAGAATCGCAAAAAATTAGTAGAGTGGAACAAACCTTACCCCATTTCGATGGTTTCTTTAGGAAGCCATTAATAAACCATTTTATTTACGAAGGAAAACGCACCCTAATTAACCATGCAAGTCTACGGACTTGCCGCACCCTCATTCGCTGTACGCTGTCAGCCGGATACAACACAGTACAATACCATACAATACCACACAATACAATACCATACCATACAATACAATACACAACGAACTATAAATATTTGTAAGAATAAAACATTATTATATAGACATGTAAGACTCACAACTTGATAAGATATCTGTAAGACATTAGCTATTGGAAATGTGATTAAATGTTTTGTTATTAATCCAGTGTGAAATGTATCGGTATTGGTGGTACAATCCTAATGGTCTCTAATCCTGTTGATTAGGTGAGGATAATCTGGGTTTATTGAGATTAAAGATAAGGTGTGGGGTTTATTCTACCTGTGTTAGTCTCAGGTACGACCCTTATTGTAACAATCACGACCATGATTATAACAACAGGACCATGATTATAACAACCACGACCATGATTATAACAACCACGACCATGATTATAACAACCATGACCATGATTATAACAACCACGACCATGATTATAACAACCACGACCTTGATTATAACAACCACGACCATGATTATAACAACCACAACCTTGATTATAACAACCACGACCACCTGGAAAACTATGTCGCTGTACGCTGTCAGCCGGACGACGGTTGCGCGCTAGCCAAGCAGGAGCGTTCGAACTTTCACGCTTCGGTAACCTGTACCACCGGTCTTGCCACCGGGCACGAAGGGCCCACGATCACTTGTGTGTACCTAGAAATAACAAGGGGTTCCATACTTGTAGGTGTGGAGTGTAACCGGGGTGTGGTGAGATGGTGCTCCAAGGTGGTGAGTTGGTGCTGTAAAGAGGTGAGATGGTGCTGTAATGTGGTGAGGTGGTGCTGTAATGTACAATAACCTAGGGTGCTATATTCCAAACAGGTGAAGCAGTCTGATGTGTTGGGTGTTGTTGTGTCATGGTCACAATTACTGCTGGTCTGTTGAAACCTGTTGATTCATTTTATACTACACGCCCACAAAACATGTGGATAACTGGTGAGTTATCCCGAGGAAGAAACACGTTTTCCTTCTCCGTAAGTCCCGCCCATTTGGGGTACTTCAGTTGTCAAAGTATATATTCCACTTTTTCCTGGTAAGCTCAATCGCTAATTAGTTTATGCTAACCAACTTAAGAAATTCGCCAGACCCGTGTTCAACTGAGGGTCACCTTTGAATGTAATTTCTGTCATTGCATGAGTAGCCACCTCTGGCAACTCACGGCGTATATAAACCCATGCGTGAAGGAGAAATCCCTTCCTTTGACGACTTCAAAATTATCCCAGGTATGTAGACAGGTGTTCCCCGCTTATATAGTCATTCAATTTGACTTAGTCAAATATGAACATGTTGTAACAGTGAAATTGTCATTTATCCAGTATAAGAATTACTATAACGTAAATGTCGTCTGTCGTTGCTAGACGAAAGATTGTTTGTGATTGAGTCATCATCAGCCCTTCCTTTGACGACTTCCAAATTATCCCAGATTAAGTGTGTGGGTTATTTGAACACCCCACAGGCTGCCCAGTGTCGGTGGCTACCTAACAGTTAGCTGTATTAGACGATGACGCTGATTCGACAGGGTTGGAATGCTCCAGTCTGCATCGTGGGAAATAGACCTCAGACTCTCGCCACGTGTCAGACTACAACCGACCACAAAAGCAATCTTCATTTGTTGAGATGCCAGTGTTCTACCCTGAGACACTCCTTGAAGTTATTTGGTCCACAGTGTTTGTTGTATATGATTGGGGATAATTAACTGGAAATACTTATCCCATGTTGGGTAGTAAACCCATAAGAATTGTTAGTATCAGTATTCACGTGTTATGTGTTGTGAGTGCATCCTCCATATGTACTACCAACAATTCTAGTGAAAGTACCATATGTAAGTTTGTCATGTGGTTTAGTCTGTGTAGTGTACCACCAGTAATGTTGTGAGAAGTAAGAGTATCCACTTGGGATTGCAGATGAGTAAAGCCAAGGAGTTGATCCTTGTAGCAGTATGTAATGATATGTACCACCAGTAATGTTGGAAGAAGCGAGAGTATCAGATTGGAGTCGCAGATGGGTAAAGCCAAGGAGTTGAACCTTGTAGTTGTATGTTAATGATATCTTTTACCTAATTTAATTTCATATTAATAAACCATTTCTTAGAGTATATTAGGGGTATCATTTTCTCTCAGTATCCACCTTTATTTGGTCCAATGAATTGATACCAGAATTACAGCACCCATTTGTGCCCTAACCCTCGCCATGCTACCAAAGGTCAGAGGTTATGAAGTAACCATGAAATGAAATATTTAGACTGAACAACTGAAGGAAATAAGTCAAAGAAAGAAGTATGAAATAAGAATATAAGGGAGAAGAAGAAAATCCCCGCCCTTATAATGGTGGCAGCGTGTTCCCTGCCCTTATAGTTGTAAGAAGGGATGACCGAGGTAAGGAGGTCAATGATTGTTATGAGTAATGAGTATGTTGATGACACGCAATTAATGAAAGACGTCTGTTGTTGAGCAGTGTAACTAAAATCATAGTTGTTCTTCTGAGGAAGGCCAACTCTTCTGGTATTTTGACGGGATGCAATATGTTTTATAAGGAATAACTTAGTTAAGATATGTTATTGTTTCACCCTTCTTTCCCTTATCGATTTGGTCAATGAAAAACCCAACCCATTGCTTAGTTCACTCTGCCCGCTACCTAACGAGCTACATACTGTCCAGAGGGGGTCTGGTGGCAGCGACCTTAAAATTAAGAAGGGAGTTAAGTTATCCCCTTAGAATTAGTGACCCCAGAATCTGGCAGTATAAGGTGAGTTATCCCTTACCAACGTTTCCCGTTTTCTGTGACTCTACAAGCACGGTGGGTTTGAATGTTATGTAGCATAATATGAATAAAAGAGATATTAAGGATGACAATGATGTGCGCAGTACACACCAAATGATCGGTTCGTTGGGCGATGGGTCACGTCTCTGTTACGCACTGTTGGCAAGTACTGGGCATGCACCAGTTCCTGAATGTACCTGAACCTGCTCCAGTGTTGGTCAAGTCTGTTTTGCATCAACTTAGATATGTCTGATTACAGATGAAGCATTCAAGATCCGTTGTGAGTAATTTTTAAAACTTTAACTGTCTTTATCGTTAGTAAAATTTGTCAAATAAGTGAGTGTTGAGTATGCCAGCAAGAATAGCATCTCCTAATATCGTCCGTGGGGGATAGCCATGAGTTTCCAAGTACTACTAAAATTAGATCATTTTAATGCCTAAACCTCAGAAAATCTGATGTTTGTAGTTTAGTTACTGTCAGTTGTCTGTTTAAGAAAGTTATTATTCTCTTGAAAAGTACCTGTCAGTCTACTTATCTCTGAGATCTCAACGTATACCCATAGAGGGTCCTTGTCTGAAATCCCGCTGATGTTGTGAAAATTACGTTAACAGTGTGGCATTTGACGCCCAATTCACTTTTTCCTGGTAACCTCAGTCTCTGATTAGATTATAAGAATAGACATAAGAAATTCACCTGATCAATGACACTGAATTTGATAGTCAAACGTACAGCAACTGAGTTGAATCGAATTTCAATCAATTTTGAGACTAGCCCTTCTGACATGTTCGGTGCATGGCTGAGTTGCCAGTTAGCCATGTATAAACGCATGTACGAAGAACAGTGATACTTCCCCGACGCTGTCCCATCATTGTCTTTTTACTTTTACTTTTATCCTCTTCACCACTGATCGGCTCGTTACCCACTTGGGCGATCGGTCACGTCTCTGATTACTTTTCCTTTTCTTTTATCCTCTTCACCAAAAGATCGGCTTGCTAGCCGCCCGAGCGATCAGTCATATCTCTGTGTCCAGGTATGTTTCACACGCCCGCCATATTAAATCAGTAACTTAGTTGAATTTTGTGAATATCAGTGTTCATGTTGTATCATAGTGAAATTAGCATGTACCCAGTGAAAGAATTTAAGTAACGTAAATATCGTCTGTCGTTGCCCAACGAAAGCTTACTTGTGCGTGAGTTATTTATGTGAGACTTCCCTGATGCTGTCCCATCATTGTCTCCAGGCACAGAGTGGGTGTTAGCTGAATACCCGGCAGCTACTGGGGACAGGTAGCTGCATCTCAGTGGACTATGTCGTTTATGTACAACAAAAACAGTAATGGGCCGAGAATAGAACCTTGGGGGATGCCATACAAGATTGGCGAGGAGTCAAATTGGTGATTATTATAGCAGACATACTACATCCTGTTAGACAGATATGAGGTTAACCAATTGTGGGACAGGCCCCTAACACCTTAATGTTTACGCTTTGAAAGGAGGATGGTATGGTCGACAGTATGGAAGGCTTGAGAGAGGTCCAAAAATATACCATCATTAGTAAAGGATAGCAGAGAACTCTCAGTCGATCTTCTAGCTCTAAATCCAAACTGGGAGTCTTTAAAGATGTTATTGGCATTGCAGAAGGAATTTAGTCTACTACATGCTAGCTTCTCCAGTATCTTACTCAAGGCTGGGAGGTCTGATATGGGGCGGTAATTCTTGAAGAGACCTTTGTCCCCATTTTTTTTATATGCTGGGTGAACTTTAGCAATTTTTAGTTTATCCGGAAAGACACCACCAGTGAAGGAGCTGTTACAAATGTGTAGGAGAACAGGTAGAAATAAGTGGGCGACTTTCTTAATGAAGCTCATTGGTATATTGTCTTCGCTTGCTGCTGCATCTTTGGACATTTGTATGAGGGCCAGTAATTCATCTGCTTTGACAGGGGATAAGAACAGCTCATCTTGCTGTCTGTTTTACAGGTAGGCTCTAAATTCCTCATGGTAATCAGGGATGCTCTCTGCAAGATTTTTGCCAACATTAATAAAATATTAATTGAAGTGGTTGGCAATGAGGGAGGGTTCCGTTACAACTGAATCATTTATCATAAAAGCTGAGTGGGGGCGAAGGCTGAGTGTTCCTGTTCTGAATAGTTTTTATGACATTCTAGGTTTTCTTACTGTCGCCTGATGCTGACTGGAACTTATTTGTATAATAGCTACGTCTGGCTTTTCTAACTGCTTGAGTTACTCTATTTCTAATACTTCTGTAAGCATCACCGAAAGTTATGGATCTTTTTACAAATTTCCTTTGGAGTTTGCGTTTTTATTTTATCATTATCTTAATTTCGTTTGTGATATAGGGTTTGGAAATGGATACAGTTTTCACTGACTTAGTCTTGAGCGGGAAGCATTTATCAAAGCAAGCATTAAAGATGCAAGAGAAGTTGCTGCTGTTCACGTTAGGGTTATCGGAGGCATAGACAAGATCCCAGTAAGCATTCATTAGGTTGTTTTCAAAAAGGAGCATGTTGTCGGTGCAGTAGTCTCTGTATTGTATTGAGACTCTACTAGACCTTTCAGGTCTTGTGGCTGCTTTATACATGGCAAACACTGTTATATATATGTATGTTTATATGCTGCCTTTATTGAATACATATATTATATATTATGTTACTTCTTACCAAAGTCAGAAAGTGCTTAGGCTTGTGTAAACACGAAATGTGTTAGGCACATCGTAACCAACAGCAGAGAATAAACGCCCAGCCAGACCGACCATGTGCTTGTCATTCTCCCATTAAATAACGCAAGATACTACACTGGCGACGAGGATGGGATTCACAAAGTGTTGGTGAAGTCCTTGAAGAGAGGATAGTGACCACTTAAGGGAAGGCTACTCTGAACCTGGAGAATTTAAGTGAAGAGAGCTACCATGGCTGGCGTCACTGGATACATAGGACGAGTGGGGGAGTATGATGCCGACAAGGAAGATTTCACATCATATTGTGAGAGAATGGACTTCTTCTTTCTGGCAAATGAATTAATGGACGACGGTGGTGATGCTCAAAAGAAGAAAGCCCTTCAAGAGAAAAGGAAAGCAATCTTTTTGACAGAGGTAGGAGCTAATGTTTATTCTACTCTGGTCAATCTGCTTACTCCAGACAAACCCAAGGACTCCTCACTGATTCAGATTACCAAGATTCTGAAGCAACATTTTGATCCTGCTCCACTTGAGATCGCTGAAAGTTACAGATTTGGCACCAGAGATAGAGGTAAAGATGAATCAGTAAGTAATTATATAGTAGCTTTGAAGAAGTTATCCATTCACTGTAACTTTGGACAGTTCTTGAACCGAGCTCTAAGAGACAGGTTTGTAATAGGCCTGAATTATGAAAAAATGCAGAATAAGTTAATGAACACTACTAACTTAACTTTTGAAAGTGCATGTCAGATAGTTACAAGCATGGAATTGGCCGAGAAAAACACCAGAGAATTTGTTCCCAATGCTGGTAGTGAAACAGTTAGCAGTAGTGGCTCAGTGTGTAAAGTAACTGTAGCTAAAAGGAATAATTATACCACAAAACAAGGAACAAATGCTGATTTAAAATGTAAGAGGTGCCGAGGGAACATGAAAGCTTTCAGTGTAAGTTCAAGAATTCAAAATGTTACAATTATCAACTTATTGGACATATTGCTCCTGCCTGTAGAAGTGATAAAGGTAGAGTATATGCCGTTGAAGGTGGAGAGAAGGAAATGAAAAACAGTATTCATGAGAGTGTTAGTAATTTTGGATCTGATAATGATGAGAGTGCCCATGTGTTTACTGTTTACGCCAGTCGTGAAGAGAAAGTTAAACATAGGTATAATGTGGACTTGTGTATTAATGACACACCTGTAACCATGGAAGTGGATACTGCAGCTGATTTCTCCATAATGAGTAAAGATATGTATGAGAAACTATTTGCGCATGTGCCTTTAGAAGACTCAGGTGTCAAGTTGAGAACTTATACTGGAGAGATTTTGAACACAGAAGGTAAATTAGAGTGTGAGGTAAAGTACAAAAATCAGAATTTAAAGTTGCCATTAATTATAGCTAGTTATGTGAATAGACCAACTTTGTTAGGTAAGAACTGGTTGTGTGAACTTGAGATGGACTGGAAGGAGATATTTAGTGTTAGAATGTGTAACAGTATTCCAGGTCTTGAGAAATTGCTTGAAAAATACAAGATTTTATTTGTAAAGGGTCAGGATGGTATAAAGGGTTATGAAGCTCATATCACCATTGACAAAGATGTTACACCCATATATGCTAAGTACAGACCTGTTCCTTATGCATTGAAAGGTGAGGTTGAGAAGGAATTAGACAGACTTGTGAGTGAGGGAATTATTGTGAAAACCGCCAAGAGCAATTGGGCTGCTCCAATAGTAATTGTACTGTAGAATTTCGTGGTAAGATGTTGTCCAGCACTCAGGATGGATGGAAACTCTAAGGTGGTTTTCTTATATAATATAAGTTATATGGTAGACAGTCTGGTGCTGGAGGTGCCGTGTGGTGAGGAGCTGCTCAGTAGACACGTTAGGTGAGCAGCGTGTTGAAGGAGGTAGATGTGCAGGAGCTTCGTTAGAGAAGATGTTGCCTGTTGCTGGCCTCCAGGTTGAATGAGAACGGAACAGCGAGTAGCTTGCTGGAGGAGGTGTTGCGTGTTCAGGAACCGAGAGCAGAATGAGAGCTGGTTGGTGAGGACGCTCAGAGAAGGACAGCTGGTGGGTCGCCATGCTCGCTGGCGGGAGCGAAGACCGCCAGGCAGCGGCGGAGAAGGAGGTGTTGCTTGTTCAGGAAGAGAGGCCAGAATGAGAGAGCTGGTTGGTGAGGACGCTCAGAGAAGGACAGCTGGTGGGTCGCCATGCTCGCTGGCGGGAGCGAGGACCGCCAGGCAGCGGCGGAGGAGGAGGTGTTGCTTGTTCAGGAAGAGAGGCCAGAATGAGAGGCTGGTTGGTGAGGACGCTCAGAGAAGGACAGCTGGTGGGTCGCCATGCTCGCTGGCGGGAGCGAGGACCGCCAGGCAGCGGCGGAGGAGGAGGTGTTGCGTGTTGTAGAAGTGAGGCCAGAATGAATCTCAATGGAGAGACAGAGCTTATATACCCAGCAGCCGTGAGTCATCTATGAGTCATGTTGGGAAAACCCGAGAAAGTCGCCGGTCTTTTGACTCAGTTGCTAGGATACGGTGGCATCTGGTGACGGCCCCCGCTTGGGCCGCTAGTTTGGTTGCTAGGGAAGATGGTAGCAGCTGGTGGCTGCGGCTACGCAGTTGTAGGCACTTGTAGGGGAGACGTCCACTACAATACTCCCCCTTCCCTCCAGGCGGTGTAGGAGACTTGTTGTCTGTAGAGTTGCTTAGCACATGTGAGGCAGACCAGGCAGTGCATGCCTCATGTGAGACAACGGCGATGGCGTGAATGAGCCGGTCGCTGAATACAACTGTCAATATACACACTATCTGTGGGAAGAGAGAGGTAGGAAAAGGGTGTGTGGAGGCGATGAATGTTGTGCTTCCCTCACGACAGGTACGGAGTCGTCAGATGCGCCTGCTGGGGTGTGTGTGGGCCTGGGTCAGGAGCAGGGGCTGCGTCAGCAGAAGCGGATTAGGGCTCGTGACAGCCGCTGGGTCCACGACAGCAGCAGGGTGCAGGACATTAGCAGGGAGTACCTGAGGGAGAAAAGAGGGGTGTGTGGGTCCGCACTCAGGAACAGAGGCCGCGGCAGGGGTTACTTACCATTACTTACCTCCGATCTTGTCAACCGGATCAACGCTCCTCAGTCGAGCGACACCTCACAAGACATCAGAGGCCTGCTGTAGTCCCTACACCGCAGGATGGACACCATTGAGCAGTTCTGCTCCTCCATGCCTGCTGCTGGGCCTGTTCCTGACTCACGCACCACGTCCTACAAACCCCGACGCCTCCTTCCTGCCCCGGAAACCACCGCCAGCCCCCAGCACAACGGATCTACCCTCTGCTGCTATCACAGACGTTTCGGCGCCAATGCTCTACACTGTGAGCCCCACTGCACCTACTCGGGAAACGGCAACAATGGGGATTGGTAGACGCCACAGCTCCCGTCACTTCAGGCGTCTCACTACTGCACATCACAGACTTCACCTCCGGCAGGAAATTTCTCGTCGACACAGGTTCATTGGTCAGCATCATCCCTCCCTCACTACAAGACACATCAAAGCAACGCTCTTATGACCTGTTCGCTGCCAACGGTACCCCCATCGCCTCCTACGGCGCACACATCCTCGCCTTAGACCTCGGTCTTCCCAAGATTCTGCACTGGTCATTCGTGGTCTCAGACGTGTCTCAACCCATCCTTGGCTTCGACTTCCTCACCTTCCACTAGCTCGGCGTCGACCCAAGCCATCTATACCTCACCCATGAGCCTACAGCATGCAAGGTCCAGGGTTCACGTACCACAGACACCGACACTATCACCTGTCTCTCGCCGTCCAACGAGTTCTCACCACGAGTCTCACCCCCACTACCTATGTCAGGAATTTTCCACCACATCGAAACTACAGGACCTCCAGTCTTCTCACGCCCTCGCCGCCTGCGCCCTGAGCTCCTGAACACAGCCAAGGCGGAATTCAACAGACTCCTGCAAGACAGCATCATTCATCCTTCAAAGAGTCCCTGGGCATCGCCTCTCCACATGATCCCAAAGCCATCATCCAACGACTGGAGGGTATGTGGTGACTACAGAGCCCTGAACCTCGTCACCAAACCTGACAGGTACCCTATTCCGCATGTCCAGGACTTCCACCACAAACTCCATGGCAAAAAGATCGACTTGGAGCGTGCCTTCCACCAGATCCCAGTAGCACCTGCAGATACCCAGAAGACAGGCATCACCACTCCGTTCGGTCTCTTCGAGTATGCCTTCATGAGTTTTGGTCTACGCAATGCAGCCCAGACTTTCCAGAGGTACATGGACCACATGCTTTGCGACCTCGATTTTGTCACTGTCTACATAGACGACATTCTCGTCGCATCTCCGACGCCTGCCAAGCATCATCACCACCTACAGCTCCTTCTCCAACGCCTGCAGAACAACAACATGAAATTCACCCTGCCAAGTGCGTCTTCGGAGCCTCCTCTATCGACTTCCTCGGCCACAGAGTCTCGCCGAGCGGCATCCAACCCCTACCACAGAAGGTAACTGCCATTAAGGAGTTCCCCAGACCTGAAACGGCGAAGAAACTCCAGGAATTCCTGGGTTTAGTAAATTACTACCACCGCTTCATTGCCCACGCTGCTACCGTCCTTGTCCCCCTCTACGATCTTCTCAAGGGACTCCCCAAGACGTCTCACAAGCCTCTCATTTGGACTCAAGAGGCTGTTACAGCATTCACCACTATCAAGCAGCACATCACACGCCTTACCCTCCTGGTTCACCCTGCACCCAATGCCCGGATCACTCTCACAGCAGACGCTTCTTCTACTGCCGTGGGGGCAGTCTTACAACAGAAGATCAATGGAATTCTCATGCCCATTGCCTTCTTCTCACAGCGGCTTCAACCACCACACCTCAAGTACAGCGCCTTCGATCGAGAACTCCTGGCCATATACCTTGCTGTCAAGCATTTCCAGCACTTCCTCGAGGCCCGTCAGTTCACCACATTCACCAATCACAAGCCCCTCGTCCACGCCTTTGCTTCAGACTCCCAGTCACATACACATCGTGTCCTTCGCCACTTGGCTTACATCTCGGAGTTCACCAGCGACATTCAACACATAAAGGGCAGCCACAATGAGATCGCCGACGCACTCTCTCGTTGTATATCCAGCATTCTTCCCTCATCTCCACCCATGGATTACAGACAGCTCGCCGTGGCTCAAAAGAACGACGAAGACCTTGCAGCATACAAGACATCTCCCTTAGGTCTCACACTCCAAGAATTCCCCGTTCCCGGCTCGAACATCAAGTTGTGGTGCAACGTGTCCTGTGGGCAGCCTAGACCATTCGTACCTCACGTCCACCAGCGCCCTGTTTTCGTCCGCATCCATGGTCTCAGCCACCCGGGTGTGCGGGGCTTCCAGCGCCTCCTCACGCAACGTGTCGTCTGGCCCGGCATCAAGACCGATACTAGGAAATGGGCTGCCCAGTGCCTGGCCTGCCAGTCCTCCAAAATACATCATCACATGAGGGTCCCCTTAGAAACCTTTCCTATACCCAAAGGACGTTTCCAGGTAGTACACCTCGACATCGTGGGACCTCTTCCATCATCCTGCGATAACACCTACATCTTCACCTGCATCGACCGTTTCACCAGGTGGACAGAAGCCATTCCCATGCCCAATGCTACAACAGAGTCTGCCGTCCGCGCCTTCCTGTCCGGTTGGGTCTCCCGTTTCGGTCCCCCCACGACCGTCATCACTGACCGAGGAGCCCAGTTTGAGTCACAACTCTGGCACAGCCTCCTACAGTTCCTCGGCACTTCTAGGCACCGTACTACTGCTTACCACCCTCAATCAAACGGCATGGAAGAGCGGTTCCACTGGCAGCTGAAGGACGCAATCAAGGCACAGCACGACCCTTACAGCTGGATGGATGCTCTACCCTTAGTGCTCCTCGGCATCCGTGCATCACACAAGGAGGACATGGACTGCAGCTCGGCAGATCTCACCCTAGGCGAGCCCCTTCGCCTACCTGGAGACTTTTCACTCCCTCCTGACCTCGACCACTTCACTTCTGCTGCCCATCACGACCTACTGCAAACACTACGACAAGTAGTTTCTGCTTTCAGAGCCACAGCCACTGCCCCACGCCAGCCTTCCCGATGCCCTGAACACATCCCTCCTGCTCTACTCAACGCTGAGTATGTTTTCGTCAGGCGCGATGCTCACCGCAACCCACTTCAACGCCCCTACGACGGACCCTTCCAGGTTGTTGCACGTTCAGCGAAGTTCCTGACGATCATCTGCTATGGCAGACACGACACCGTCAGCATAGATCGAGTGAAGCCGGCCACCTTACCCGTTGAACCCCCAGCCCAGCTACTACCCCCAACAAACTACGCCTACACCAGTCTGCCCGCAGTTTCCTCCTGCAGCAACACCCCGTCCACAACAATTTTGGGCACCTTCTTTTCATCCTCAGGTACCAACACCCCGTCCACAACAATTTTGGGCACCTTCTTTTCATCCTCAGGTACCAACTGTTCTTTTCGTGGACCCTGCTGCTGTCGTGGACCCTGCTCCTGACGTGGACCCTGCCCCTGTCGTGAACCCTGCCCCTGTCGTGAACCCTGCTCCTATCGTGAACCCTGCTCCTGTCGTGAACCCAGCTCCTATCGTGAACCCTGCTCCTGTCGTGGACCCTGCTCCTGACGTGGACCCTGCCCCTGTCGTGAACCCTACTCCTGTCGTGAACCCTGCTCCTGTCATGGACCCTGCTCCTGTCGTGGACCCTGCTCCTGATGAGGACCCAGACACCCCAACCAGCGACCCGGAGGACCTTGCCCCTGTCGCAAGAGAAACACCACATTCCTCGCCTGTCCAACCTTCTCTCATCTACAATCCTCCTTCCCCCTCTGTTTCTCCCACAGGTTCTGTATTACTAGACGGAGTCGTCACCCGTAGCGGCCGAGTCGTCCACACCCCTGCCCATTATGTCTCACATGTGGGATACAACCCTGCCGACAACAAGTTTCCTGCAGCGCTCAGAGGGGAAGGGGAGTATTGTAGTGGATACCCTCCCCTACAAATGAGAAGCCTAGCCGATTCCATAGCGACGGGGGGTTCACCTGCGACGCTTACATCTGGTCTTACTTCCGGTGGCCCAGTACATAAGCTCTCAGTCTCGCCATTGAAGTCCATTCGACTTCACGTTGCTGAACCGGCAAGACCTCCAAACAAGCTCCTCACCAACCAGACCCTCAGCAAGCTCCTCACCCAACAGGACCTCTGAGCAAGTTTCTCACCACACGGCAACTCACTAGCTCTGCACTGTACGTAAAATATATACAGAAAACGCATTGTGAGTTTCTATCCTACCTCAATCCTGAGCGTAAGATATTTACACGTACGTATGTATGTGAGCCCATACAAAGAGAATTTGACAACTGGCCACCTACAGTACGCTACAACACCACCACTGTGTCGTCATGTGTTGACGCAGTGTCTATTATAATTAGGAATGTTATACAAATGTTCAATGTCGTTAGTAAGTTTGGTCTCACAGAACCCAAGTACATCAAATTTGTGGGCAATAGAAGATAAACACGGATCGATAAAGGTATCTAGATGAAGGGGAATACTGCTGATGTTATGGCTAATCAAGGAGAAGGAATGAGGTAGTAGAAGACTAGAACTAAACTCGGGAGAGTCAGGAAAGTAATAGTTACAGTTGGGGTTGGTGTAACTCGGTGAGTTTTGTAGAAAGGCATCAGGATCGATATGAGGGAGTATTGTGTCGACACCATGGGTAAAGGGGGTGTAACACATACGATCTAGCACATCTAAAGGAATGACACTAGCATCATCATTGTGGGAACATTGATATTGATTAAGGAACAGTAAAAACTCAGGGTCACTGAGGTGTGAAAAAGGAAGATCTATGAAAATTTTAATAGTGAGGTGGTAAATTGTTAGGTTAGGTTAGGTTTCTTGGTTGGTTGGTATTATAATTTGTTATTTTTTCTAAAAAATCCAACTTTTCCCGTTATGATTGTTGGGTGGGGAGGGTATGTAAAAAACACGTGATTTCCAGTGGAAATGAATATCAAATTCGTTCGAAACTCATCAAAATACATATGAAAAACCTATTTTTAATATCGAAATAAAGACCAACAGTGTTATACGATGAATTGACCGTTTCTGCCATTTAATCATTGCCATCTAGTGGTCAGGCGCGCAATACAGGGACATACATTAAGTAGCCTTAAGAGAGGCTTCTTCGTATATAGTTTCCCTGGTGCCGTCACAACACACCGCGGATTGTTCTAAGAGTTCACAATTCTTACAGTGATATGAGTTATCTCCTGAAATTTAAACAATAATTACAAAAAAAATCAGTATATAATTACAAATTATACAAAGAACACGAAATAAATACAGTAGGTGTTACTGTTATTGGGGTGTACAATACGATATACATGTAGATACAACAATATGAATGGTAAAGTAATATAATATATTCTCGTACGTAAACAAAACCATTACGGACTGACCGCCCTTCTTACGTGTTCCTCTGATTCAGTTCCTCGAAAAATATGACTCATCAGCCTCAAGTCGTAGAGATTCGCCCTTTTACCGATATATCAAGTTGTGCCAGTAATAAGTTAAAAAAAAACAAGAAGCTTACGGTGATACACATGTTAATGCTGAACAAACTTTCAAAGCTAGTGTAAATGACAACTGCAAGCCTAAATAATAAGCCTAAGAAGTTCTAAATCAAGAATCGAATTTATACTCGCAAGTGGTCGTGGTGGACTGTTCTGGTAATGGAGGGAAACATGTCATATACACTTGAGTTGTATAATGAACAATATAGTTCAAGTAATTCCAATGACAGTGAAGGTGCTACTATCCCAGGTTACTCTTACCCGTATCAAGTCCAGGATGTGTCACAGATCTCTACCATTGGACAGACCAAAGCCCAGGATGTGTCACAGATCTCTACCATTGGACAGACCCAAGCCCAGGATGTGTCACAGATCTCTACCATTGAAGAGACCCAAGCCCAGGATGTGTCACAGATCTCTACCATTGAAGAGACCCAAGCTCAGGATGTGTCACAGATCTCTACCATTGAAGAGACCAAAGCCCAGGATGTGTCACAGATCTCTACCATTGAACAGACCCAAGCTCAGGATGTGTCACAGATCTCTACCATTGAACAGACCCAAGCTCAGGATGTGTCACAGATCTCTACCACTGAACAGACCCAAGCTCAGGATATGTTCTGTCTTGTAACTGATAAAGCTTCAGGCCTGGTCTATTTAGTCCCCCATCCAGCCCAGACGCTGGACACATCAAGGAACAACTTACTCCAGACCCCCATCTGTGGTATGAGCTTATTGTTGTTATCTGTATTTATATAGTTGATGTTGGTCCATTGACATGTTTACAGCTTTTGGTAAATTTTACTTAAGGACATGAGTCCCTAGGGATTGACCAATATGTTTCTCCAGTGTATTTTCGGGTGTTTTAAACGAATCTGACCTTCAATTTGGCGGAAATTTCCCCAACAATAATAGGAGAGAGCCTGAGTCATCTATCCTAACCAAACCTAACCCCTAGCCGACAGCTTTGCCCCCAGAACCCCGGTAGGCCAAGCTTAAACTAACCTAAATTTTTCATTAGTTAAAACTTTTGGGACGCGCCATGTCCGAAAGTACAATACCTTAGTTAGAAGTGGAAGGACCAAGGATACGTAAGAATTGGATAGAATAATCGCCTCGTAAAACTCGGCAATAAACTTAAAATAATTGTAGGAGCGCAAATGACAACCAACCTTCACCACGGCCATTGTTAGACTGGTCAATGAAATTACCCAGACTGCTTCCTTCGAAAAAATTAAATGTGATTGGTCGAAAAAAATTCTCGTGATGATATTGATACATCATTGGTCATGACTGGGTGACGTCAGTCAATAGAGCATGCGTGATGCGTCGTTAACATCTCACAGACGAAGACTGAAAACTACATAAAATCAATTAAATTCAATTGTGTTGCTATTATCCATTTCTGCTTGTTATACAGTACAAATATGATAGTTTTATATTAATTTTAATGATGTCATAGACACATCTTTTTAAACTACAAATATGATAGTTTTATAATAATGTTCAAAATGCAAATATGTCAGGTTAATATAGTTAACCCTCACTTTACGCGGTTAATGTAACCCGGAGGGTCCCGCGTAAAGTGAATAACATAACATATGGGATTAATTGAAATGGAGTCCGGGCCGACCCCCAAACTCCACTTTTTGACGACACGCAACTATGTTGTAGTAAAAATTTTATCTTAACTTTATGATGGTATGAAAAAACAAGTAATATAGAAGAGGTTAGGTTAGGAAAAATAAAGGTTAACATAGGAAAAATAAAGGTTAGGTTAGAAAAACTAAAACTTAGAGATGGGTCGGCATACGGGGATGGAGGCTGGTTCCGAGGCAGAGGGCAGATTACTGGCCCTCAGGTGAATCACCATTACTAGGTGAAGCATCATCACTGTCACTTACAGTTGTCAGGGCTTCCCTGACAAATCCCTCAAAGTCATCTTCACTGTCACTATCACTGGCTTGGGCTGGCTGTGGTGGGTTGCGGGCGAAGAACTCGGTTATGCTTTTTTGACGGCTGGTGTTTATGTTGTCGTGATACACCGTGATGTACGGCTCCATAGCCTGCACCAGCCGGGTATGGAAGACTTCATAGCGGTCATCGTCATTGTCGCGGGAAAGGAAGGACTTCATTTTCTCTGCACACTCCATGGCACCCTTAATATCACTATGAGTTAAACTGTGTTCTTCGGAGAATGACGCACCTTCTTCCTCCTCTTCACTGACGTGATCTTCTTCCAACATCTCGTCGGCAGTCACTTCAGGATCTCTGATCACCTCCAGGATGTCGTCGTTGGTGGTCTCGGAGAAGCCTGGAACTGTAACAGTCTGCGCAGCTTCTCTGGCAAGGTCCACTGCTACTGCAACATTCTGAACCTCACCAGTCACAGATTGACTCCTCCTCTCACCTGGTATTCCATGCAACACATGTCTCCATGCGTGACGAATTGTAGCAATAGACAGCTGATCCCATGACTCCACCAAGAAGTCCACAGCTTTCTTGATGTTAAATACTCTCCAGAATTGTTTGAACAGTATTTTTTGCTGTGCCAACTGTTGATCCTCATCTTCTTCGCTCTTGCTATCGGTGGTGGTGTCACTCAGGTTACGCAACTCTTCCCTGGTGATGGTGTAGTCGTTCAGGAGTTTGAATTTTTTTGTTGAGAATGCAGCTTTTACATTACAGATTAACTCTTGGTCCATGGGCTGTAATATAGACGTAGTGTTGGGAGGAAGGAAGACCACTTTTACGTTGGGGTGACAATCTATCAGTAGGGGCGAGTGTCCTGGTGCGTTGTCCAGCAGCAACGAAATATTGAATGGCACATTCTGTCGCTCACAGAATTTCTTTACATCGGGAACAAAACAGTCATCAAACCAGGAGAGGGACAGTGTAGAGAACATCCACGCCTTACGTGCGGTCAGCCAGTGGACATTTAGCTTGGTCATGTCCATGGTTTTGTAGGCATGTGGCTTGCGTGCTGTGTGGATCACCGATAACTTGAGCTTACAGGTACCGGAGGCATTGGTGGTAAACAGGACGGTGATGCGTTCCTTCTGCATCTTCCGGCCCCGAATCCTGCTGGCATTCTTTACAACGAAGGACTTGGAAGGTAGCTTTTTCCAGAAAAGACCAGATTCGTCCATGTTAAACACCTGGTCGTCACTGTACTGTCCTTCCTCCATAATCTCACGTAAAAACGGAGGAAATTCCCTAGCCGCAGCACGGTCAGCACTCGCTTCTTCACCACCAATGTTTATATTGGTGATCTTGTTCCGGATCTTAAACCTCTGTAACCACCCAGAGGAAGCATTAAAGGGTTTGGGCTCTGTAATTCCCATCTTTTGTGCCACTGCCATGTACAGTTCACGTGCGTAGTCCTTAACAGAGCGCGTGTCGACCGCCATGTTCCGTCGCGCCTGACGCACCAAGTACCTTACAAGTAATTTTTCTGTCTTGAGAAGCACCTGGTTGTGAAAATACTTGATCATAGAAGCACCTGTAGACTTTGTGATCTTCATGTGCTCCTTTATCTTGGCTGCATCCTTCTCTATTGTTCGAATCGTAGATTCATTCACACCATGCTGGCACGCCAAATCAACCTGCCTTGTTCCTTTCTCCAACTCTTGGATGATGGTATACTTCACCTCGTAGCTTAAGGAACGTCGTGTCTTCTTTGGCTTAGTGCCGCTGGGTCCAGGTAAGGAAAGGTTTCTCTCTGGGGGTGGTGGTGGTCCGGCGGAAGCCATTTTACGGAACAATGGATGCACGTTTACACGGTGTGGCCTTGAGGGATGAAACTGCCGCGGCTAGGTCAAGAGTCGTCTTTCCTCCCTCCCTCCCTTCCCCGGGTGGACACGTCATAATACTTTAAGCCAATTACAGCTAGCAGCAGAGGGGGGTAGGGATGCATGGCCAATCACAGTCCAATACGTCATATGACGTCAGTGATAACGCAACAAAGACACACACTGCGCAACCTTACCACGCGGCTTGCCCAAGCGGAGGGAGGAGGAGGGAGAGGCGAGGAGCACAGGCGGGCGGGTGGCGGGTGGGTCGAATCTAAAAATAGCGTCGCGCCGGACACACTCCTCGTAATGGGGTTCACATACCGCGTAATGTGAGCACGTTAGGTTCTGGCAAGGCACCGCGTAAACGTGGAAACGCGGAATGCGGGACCGCGTAAAGTGAGGGTTAACTGTAATGTTATTAATGGTAATGTTATTGACACATTTTTTTCAAACTGCAAATATGACAGTTCTACAATGATATTATCACAGACTGTAAATTTTCAGCCATACCGTGGTAGAACCCTTCACAACTGTACCATTGTTGCCCTCAAAGGTGAATGTTTTGGAGAAGAGTGTCTCAGGCACCACACACTCATTCATCCAGCGTGATTATTTTATAGCAAAAGTTGTACATTGCTAAGAAGGTGCGTTCTTAATCACGAAGTAGGCAAGATTTATTTTTGCCATTTTATTTTGCTAGTGATTTTTATTGTTTTGTGAATCTAAAGCTATTTCGTTGTAGAACCCTTCGCAACTCAGTACCATTGCTCTCCTCAAAGGTGAATGTTTCCTCGAAGAGTGTCTCAAGCACCACACACTCATTCATCCAGCGTGATTATTTTATAGCAAAAGTTGAACATTGCAAAGAAGGTGCGTACTTAAACACGAAATAGGCAAGATTTATTTCTGCCATGTATTATGGGATTTACTATACCCAAGTTAACAATTTCCACTATTATGTTGATATTGGCAGTAATATTTTTTTTTTTGTAAGTCAGAATCTTCCAATTTTGCCATTGTACATAATATACTTTCCTATAAGGCATTTCAGACTAAGGCTTGAGTAGCTGTTCAACTGCAGGTGTCAGCTGCCCCAATTTAGTGTTTATACACATATGCGTGTAACATGGTTAGGTATATGTTTAGGATTTTTCTGCGCGATTAGTTTATTCCTCGCAGAGCTCGGAAGGTGTGACTAAGCGATGTAATAGCCCCTTTGTTTTTATATAAATGTGGGATCGTACTTTAATTTTATATACTGTACTCCATCACCCCCTGTAACTATCCACTAGCTATGAGGTACATGTTCAGAGCACGTGATAAGGTGTGCCCACGGGAAGTCGCGTCACTTGGTGGTGAGCTAAGGATTAAGTAACCGGCTCTCTGGCCACCTATTCTGGGCAGTAGTTTGATAACCCTGACGAGAGGAAGATGTTATTTAGAGCTATCGTTGATGATTCCTTCTTCCCTCGAGGGAGGACATCGGATATATTTCTGTTCTCCCTCAATGGGTCCCTACTCATTTTCACTCGTGAAGTATCTTGCATTATTTAAAGGGAGAATGACAGGTCACATGGTCGGTCTACCTAGAGCGTTTATTCTCTGTTATTCGCACGACGTGCCTAACACATTTCATGTTTACACAAGCCTAAACACTTTCTGACTTTGGTAAGAAGTAACATAATATATTATGTATATAGTATAATCAATAAAGGCAGCATATAAACATACACATATATAACACTATTTCTCCCTTTCAAAAGAGAGCATGGCTGCTACAAATTCTAAATAAACAAAACTTACAGAATTACATATGGCAGGGAAGAAGGGAATAGAACACAACAAATATAACTTCCTAACTAAACGGTTTTGAAAGGCCTGTTCACAATTCAGATAATTAGAGGTCTAATTTAATTAGAGGTCTCCTAACTCTGTTTGATCTTCTAGGACTATTCCCTCCATCAAGTTTTACAGGGGTTTCACTTGCACTCTGTGCATTATCAGTGACAGACATATCATCACTACAATCAGTTGACACAGTGAGTGGATGCTGGGTAACATCATCTTTGACATCATCATGATGATGATCATCTGAAACTGTGTCAAGTTTATCATCATGTTCTGGTGCTACATTCATCTCGTCATGTGCCTGAATGATGTGATCCACATGAACATATCTCAATAGAGTTACCACATTTCACTAAATATGTCCTAGATCCACATACCTTGTCAATGACACCAGTTATCCACTTTGCATGTACAGTACCATCACCTTTAGCCATGTTCCTAACTCTCACCCTATCATTTACCTCGAACACTCTTTCACTGGAACTTACTTTGAGGTTTGTACAGTATGTCGTATTCCCGGCAGCTTTGTTTACATATCAAACAGCTGATTGTAGAAGCAGTTGATGATGACATGCCATATCCTTTACAGAGTGCATTGGTTCTTATGCTTTCTTCGTGTTAAATAATAATTTCTGCATTGTATATTATCAATATGTTTACTAAATTTCAGAATGACCAATAATTTTAATGTAAAAATTAAAAAAATATTCAAGAGACCAACAAACTCGATGTTCATTCCACTGTAAACAAAGTTAAACTGACGCTTTTTGGCGGGTGAGTCAAGCTGCTGATGGGCGCACAAAAAACTACAGTCAACCCTCGCTTTACGCGGTCCCACTTTACGCGTTTCCACGTTTACGCGGTACCCTGTCGAAACCAGAATGCTCACTTTCCGCGGTGTGTGTACCCTTTTACGCGGAGAGCGGCGCAAGCAGGGTGCGCACAAGGTCGCCCAGTCATCAAAACATTACCGAGTTCTTCACCCGCCACCCACCACAGCCGGCCCAAGTCAGTGATAGTGATAATGATAGTGAGGATATGGACTTATATGGACTTTGAGGGGTTTGACAAAGAGGCCCTGCAAGCCTCTGTGGTGGATAGTGATACAATTGATACAAGTGTGAGGGCCAATAATCTGCCCTCTGCCTCGGAACCAACCCCCCACCCCCGTGTGCCCAGCCATCTTTTCTACTAATGTAAGTGTTAAAAAACCTAATATTATTGATATTTCTCTTAATTATTAATTGTGTGTGCATACCATCATAAAATTAAGAAGTTATTTTTACTACAACGTAGGTATTGTTTCTGAAAAAGTGGAGTTTGGGGGTCGGCCCGGTCTCTATTTCAATTAATCCCATATGTATGTTGTTCACTTTACGTGTTTCTCACTTTACGCGGGCCGCTGTGGGTTGAATTAACCGCGTAAAGTGAGGGTTCACTGTAATTTCCTGTACTGCATATATTATCAATATGTTAACTAAATTTTAAAATGAGTAATAATTTTAATATAAAAAAAAGCAAAAATATTAAAGAATACAACCTTTTTGATATTTACTCCACTGGAAACGAATGTATACATAGATCCGATTAATTGGCGGACTAGCCGATCAGCTGATGCACATAACAAAACGTGTTTGTTGTAAGGATTTCATTAATCGAAGTTTTGTTCGTTAACCGAATTGAAAATCCTAATGAGAGTGAATTCGTTAACCAAAATTTTTTTAATCGAACCGTTCGTTAACCGAGGGACCACTGTATTATTATTATTATTATTATTATTATTATTACTATTATTACTATTATTATTATTATTATTATTATTATTATTATTATTATTATTATTATTATTATTATTATTATTATTATTATTATTATTATTATTATTATTACCTGTACAGTATTACATTTTTGCCCCCCAGGCCCCAATGTGGGTTCGTGACCTGTGCCGGGGTGGGCTAATCCCTGAAAAAAAAAAGAAAAAAAAACACTGCAGACAAGAAAGTCTTCGTCACTAGAGGATGTGAATTCGGTAGTAATATGTTCACCTATGACCCAAGGGGACCATACTACATGTAATTATCAAGGATGTAGGGCTACTTAGATTACTAATTTAGATCCTCATTTGGCTTGCATAAATAGCAGCTGTGTTTCTCACCATTGGATTGTGCAGTTTGATATACTGTAACATAATTTTTAGAATTAATCAAGCTGCAGGAGTAAAGGTGGGTTTTTTGAAAAGTCAAATTAAAAATAGATGGAATAAGGCCTTAAAGAGTAAATTTGTAAATGTAAAACACTGGAACGATCCCAAGTGGGCAGAAAGTTTAAGCTTATGGGTGATAGGTAAGAGACTAATCCCCAGTTAGACCAACCTGCTTCTGCTAAGAAAAGTAGCTTATTGGGTATTCAAGATAATGAGGCAGTAGGAAGGTTGCAAAAACCTCTACCTAGTCAACCTAATTTTAGTGGATTCAAGGATCAGGATGAGGAAGTTGGTACGAATAGTGTTCAGTCACTAGGGCAGGGAGAACCTGTTGAGACTGACTTCATCCTGTCCCCATCTTGGCAACCTCTTCCACCTGGGGCAAAAGTGTTGGTTACTACGTGTGGAATCAGGCTGCTGTTGATGCCCATTCAGCTGATTGAGAACATTAAATGGAAGGATGATCCAAACAGACCTTGGGTAACATTGGCAAGATCCACGTCTTCTTTATTTTCAACCACATCTGAGTCTGTGGATTCCTTATTCAAGGTATTTTATGAAAATGTTTCTAAACTTCTTGATTTCCCAGCGCTTACAAAGAAACAGGAAGGCAAGGCAATTGTGGGTCATCATTCATTGTTCTTATGAGGCTGTTACAACAGGGGTTCTCAACCAGGGGGGAATTTCCCCCCTCAGGTTTTCAGGGGGGGGGGGAACTGATACTAATATGGAAAAATAAAGGATTTTCAGTATTATATGCATATTATTTGGAATGCACTTTTTGAGGCAGACAATCTTGGAAAGGAGGGGGGAATGACATTCTGACATATGGTGAAAGGGGTGCATGGGGCAAACAAGGTTGAGAACCACTGTGTTACAACAATCTCTTTGGCCTGAAATTTGCCCCAAAATGACTCTGAAATAGATGAAGTCTGGGCTAACATATTGAAGGATTTAACATTCACTCCCTCAGATAGGAATGCTCACAAGATCAGTTTTTTGAAGTTCCAATGCACTGATAAAAATAGTTACCTATATGAACTTTCCAGTATTTGTTGGCTCCAAAATATACTGACATAAGTTATGAAATAAATTTGAAACCAGTTGCTTCTGTGCTGTTGCTTGAAGAGTTCAAATTTAGGAAGTTGGCAGCAGACATTTAGTCTGCAATCATGATGTGTCAGTCATTGACTAAGTTTGTGCTGGACTATGAGGACAGTTCAGAAATAGACAGACGTTTTGCTGCTGCTATCCAAGGGATTCCATATTCTCTGTACAATTCATTCGTGGAGATGTTGCTGAAAGCCCTGAAACTGAAAGCCCAACTAAGGAAGTAAGCCACTAATAATGCTTTGAGTGGTAGTGCTTATTTATTGCTACATTTTTCCCCTCTTTCCCCTGCAGTGTTTGAGGAACAAGCATTAGTTAGTAGAGATCAGCTGTTGAGCAAACTATTCATATTACAGTCCCCAGGAGTTCTCAGACCTTTTGGAAATTTCAGGGAGATCAGAGAGGAAGGAGTAGCTGCACAGTTCAGTCATCAACCTAATGGAAACTTTAGAGGAAAAAACAATTTGAGACATAGCAGGGGTGGCCATTTGTTCAGAAGTGGAAGGAGATCTTATTCCACCACATCAGCGACCACTCCCTCCCAATGAAGCCAGACAGTTGGGTCGTCTGGGGGACTGGGAAAACAGGTGGGCTTCTTCAATATGGGCCCCACATGGACTTGGTTGAGGCGCCCTCCCCTAGTGTTACCAAAAAGGGGTCAGAAACCAACCCCATTTCTCACAGAATATGTATCTCAACTATTAAACAGAGGTGTGATAGAACTGTTGCAGTTAGAGAAGTGTTTCATGTCCTGCATGTTACCCAGTCCCCAAGAAACGCAACAAGTTGAGGTGGATCTTAGATATGTCCGTCCTGAACAAGTTCACTACCATAAGAAGTTTCAAGACGGTCCGACTAATTACCCAAATGTACTCAAATGTAGCCAAATATAGCCGGAATGAAGTCAAATAATGGTCCTAGATGAATAAATCGGACTGCCAATCACTTCTCGACTAGTATTTGGTATCAGAAAGTCACAAAAAATTGGAAAACTTACTTTAAGCTGAGTTAATAGATCGCATGCATGTACCGACGGAGCGAGGAATTACCCAAATGTAGCCGCAATGAAGTCAAATGATGGTCATACAAGCGTAATTCGGGCTATGAATCACTTCTCGATTATTATTTGGTGTCATAAAGTCAAAAAAAATTGGTAAACTTAATTTAATCTGAGTTGTGTTAGGTTAGGTTAGGTTAGATTAGATTAGATTAGATTAGATTAGATTAGGTTAGGTTAGGTTAGGTTAGGTTAGATTAGGTTAGGTACATGCACTCGATCTATTAACTCAGATTAAATTAAGTTTACCAATTTTTTGTGACTTTGTGACACCAAATACTAGTCGAGAAGTGATTGGCAGTCCGATTTATTCATCTAGGACCATTATGTGACTTCATTCCGGCTATATTTGGGTACATTTGGGTAATTCCTCGCTCCGTCGGTACGTGCACGCGATCTATTAACTCAGATTAAAGTAAGTTTTCCAATTTTTTTTTTACTTTCTGACACCAAATACTAGTCGAGAAGTGATTGGCAGTCCGATTTATTCAGCTAGGACCATTATTTGACTTCATTCCGGCTATATTTGGCTACATTTGGGTAATTAGTTGGACCCGTTTCAAGATGCTCACTTTCGACCATCTGAGGCATCTACTTCCGCCCAATGCTTGGATCTCAAAGGTGGATCTCGAGGGTGCCTATTACTCCCAGGTACAGAAAGTTTCTATTGTTTGCAGTGGGGGATGTAAGTTATCAATTCACAGTGGTGCCATTCGGTCTGACAATTGTGCCAAAAGTGTTTACAAAACTGGCAAACTTCCCCAGAGAGATCCTTGCAGCGAAGGGCATAAGAACTTTTGCTTATCTAGACAATTGGCTGATAGTGGGAAACACTTTCAAAGACTGTCAAAGGGTGACCCAATGTACGCTAGTAGTGTTTCAGAACCTAGGATTAAAGATAAACTGGGTCAAATCAAATCTCCTACCATGTCAGGAACTAGATTGGTTAGGTCTCCAGTGGGACACCAGTCAGCAGTCAGTCAGTCTACCAGAAGCAAAGATAACATATATGATAACCCAAGTAGAGGCCTTCTGTGTAAAGCAAAATGTTTCTTGGCACAATTGGGAAAAGCTATTGGGTCTGCTGAATTTTGCCACCATAGTAGTTCCCTTGGGCACGTTAAGGAAAAAGCAACTAACTCATCTCGGGTCGAAGTTGCTTCACAGGAACAGAAATATTGCTTCTTCTCTTCCAATTCAGATCAAGAATTATCTGTCATGGTGGACAAGGTTGGACAATCTAATCAGACCATCACCCTGGTTTCCCCTCAAACAGACTTGGTCGTTTGTACGGACGCGTCCGAGATAGGATGGGGATACCATTCGTCAAGGGAAGTGAAGCAACTCCTTTCGGGACCAACACATAAACATCAAAGAATTATCAGTAGTCCTATTCTTTTTGTTGGTGAACCTAAACTTCGAAAACGTGATGATTCTGTTTGCCATGGATAACACAGTGGCAGTGTTTTTTCTCAATCATCAAGGCTCAACCAGATCTTGGACTCTTCTTACACTGTCAGAAAAAATTTTCAAGGTTTGTGTAACACGAAAACTATACCTCAAGGCAACTCACTTACTGGGAGTGCAAAACAATTGGTTAGATGCGTTGTCCCGTCTCAGGCCAGTGTCGACGGAAACAGAATGGTCCCTAAAGCCATCGAAGTTCACGAGTCTAGAGAGGAGGTTTGGGTCTCCACAAATAGATCTCTTTGCCTCACAAAGCAATCAAAAGCTGCCAATTTATGCTTCTCTGGAACGATCGAATATTCTAGGAAATGCTCTAGTCCTAGATTGGAACCTTTGGAATTCAATTTATCTGTTCCCATCTGTGAAAATGTTGTCCAAAGTGGTTCACAAACTCAGATCCTTCCAGGGAAAGGTCCTCTTAATTGCACTGCACTGGTTCCTACAACCATGGTGTCTGGATCTGTTAGAATGGTGCCCGCATCCACTACGATTGCAACAGGACTGTCTAGACCAGGTACTGCACCCTCAGTTCGAGACATCCTTGGCACTTCATGCTTGGAGTTTCTCAAAAGAAGTTTAAATAGATTGTTGGGTAATTCCAATAAAGTTAACCAAGTGATAGCAGGTCATAGGCCCCCAAACTTCTATACAGTATGAGAAAGATTGGAGCCTTTTTCAACAATATTTGTTAACTGCTCCAGACACATTGTCGAAAACAGTGGTGTTGGAAATTTAGGATTTCCTGTTCAGAGTTAAAAGGCCTTCATTGTTCTACAATTGCAACGTATAAATCAACATTGGTTGACCCTCTGGCATGGGGTTTTAACATTACTTTGAACCCCAGAATTTATCAAATGCTCAGATCATCCTTTTTCATTCAGAGACCCCCTTGGCCTAAAAGAATCCCACCTTGGTCACTAGATAAAGCTAGATAAAGTAACTAACTTTCTTATTGGGCCTACCTACAATATAAATCTGACCAGGGACAAGTTGCTCCAGAAAGCAGCCGTCCTCCTAGCAATAGCAACAGGTATAAGAATCAGTGAGCTGATTGCAATTTTCAATAATCCATAATTATTGGTATTTTCTGAGGAAAATGTCACTATTTCCTATGGAGATTCTAAAAAAAAAAAATGAAAGGGAGGATTTTCAAGTTCAACCTATCCGGATAAAATGGCCCATGGATGAGACAAGGGTTCCTCATATATTGTGCCCAGTTAAGAACCTTCAAGAGTGGTAAACCAAATTCCCTAATCGAGGCCCCTATGTATTCTTATCACAAGATGGTAAGAAATTGTCTCTTAGTCAAATGATAAAATATTTATCTCAGTTAGTGAATCAAGCAGACCCTGGCAAGAAATTTTTAGCACATGACACCAGGAAATATGCAGGGTCTGTGGCCTTTTTGTGGCATATGAGCCTCAGTCAGATCAAAGAAGTGGGCTTTTGAAAATCTTCAAAAAGTTTTCAAAACAGCTATCTTCATCTGGGGTCTCTTCCTCCACCTCGTCCATCTCCACAACCAGGACCTTCTTCTCCCGTATCAAAATAAAGTGAGAATTCCGACATGGGTTATGTAGCTTATAATTTTACCTTCCAGTAAATGTTTCCTATTCAGGAAAATATTCCAAACAGGTTTATAATTAACTGTATTATCTGGACCTTAGCTAGCGGAACCTTATATGCAATGTCACCTCCCTCTCCGCCTCCTGCTCGAGTAATCAAAGCTAGACGTCTTATTCTGGATTGAACAAAATCGGTTTTTTTTTTCTAAAAAAAACAGTTTTAGTAAACAAATGTCAACTCTCGAGGGGTGGAGATGGCTGGGTTGTTGATGTCGCATTCAGGCCTTTATCACAAAAACTTTTTTTTTAAACAGCTTTTTTCTTACTCTGTTACATGCACACAAAATGTGCAAAAAAAAAAGTACAGGTAGTTCTCCTATAACGCGATAATTGTGTTCATGTAAAATATCGTGTTATAGAAAATCGGGTAATAGAAATAACAGGGCTTATGGAGAAAATAGGGTTAGGTGCAGATTACTCGAAATCGAAAAAATTTAGTAGTTAGCCTAATACAAAGGATAGCACAGTCTAAATAAATGTTACATTCATATCTAATAATGAAATCATACAGTAAATGTAACACTTTAGTTGATGGGGGAGAAGGGTGATTTTGAGGTTGATAAAATCGAGCTTCTCTTCAAGTGTTATATCCTTTCATTCACGATCATCACCGGGAATTCTATCACCAGAACGCTTCTCGTTGATATTCTTTACTATATTCACAGTTAATACAGTGGGGTATGCTATAACGAACGAAACTCCTACAACGAACATTATTTAATTTTTTTTTTGTTTTTTTCTAATTTATTGTTTTTTTATTACAAATATTAATGATATTCTTTATTTCAGGGGTTTAGATGCATATTTATGCACTTTTTTACAATTTTTACAATTTTATATTATATTTTTCAGTGTTAAGTGGTTGTATTTGGGGGCCTGGAACGGATTAATCCTATAACGAACGAATGCTATAACAAACAAGGTTCTAGAACCAATTAGATTCGTTAGCATACCCCACTGTACCACAAAATTGGAGAAATAGTAAGCAAAAATCGCGTTATAGCAAACAAGCGTTCGCGTTATACAAATATCGTTCCTAATTCATATATCGCGTTAGAGCAAATTCGCGTTATCAAAACACGCGTTATAGCAGAACTCACTGTATAGTATTACCCCGCTTTACGCGGTTTTCTTTTACGCGTTTCCATGTTTACTTGGTACCTTGTTAGACCCGGGGTCCTCACTTTAAGCGGTGCGTATACTCTTTTACGTGGAGAGCGGCTGGCGGTCATCTCGCGCCGCGCCATTTTTGGGTTCAAACCTCCTGCCATCTCTCCCGCCATGTTGGGTAAGCGGCGCGAGTAGGTTGCGCAGTGTATGTTTTTGTTGCGTTATCGGTGACGTCATATGACGTATCGGACTGTGATTGGGCCAAGCATCCTTACCTCCCTCCCCCGCTAGCTGTGATTGGTTTAATGTAATATGACATGTTCCACCGCGGGAGCGTTCAAGCCCGTTGACCTACCCGCGTCAGTTACACCCCTCCCGGCTACACCGTGTATATCGGTATCTATTGTCCCATAAGAATGGCTTCCACCAGACCACCACCACCACAAAGAAACCTTGCATTACCTGGACCCAGCCGCCCTAAGCCAAAGAAGATATGACGTTCCCTAAGCTACGAAATTAAATACAAGATCATCCAAGAGTTGGAGAAAGGAACAAGACAGGTTGATCTTGCACGCCAGCATGGTGTTAACGAATCTACGATCCGGACGATCAAGAAGGTTGCAGCCAAGATAAAGGAGCACATGAACATCACAAAGTCTACACTTGCTTCTATGATCAAGTATTGCCACAACCAGGCGCTTCTCAAAACGGAGAAATTACTTGTGAGCTACTTGATTTGTCAGGCAAGACGGAACATGGCGGTAGACACGCGCTCAGTTAAGGAGTACGCACCTGAACTGTATGCTGCAGTGTCACGTAAGATGGGAATTGCAGAGCCCAAACCCTTCAATGCTTCCTCTAGGTGGTTGCAGAGGTTTAAGAAGAGGAACAAGATCACCAACATTAACATTGGTGGTGAAGAAGCAAGTGCTGACCGTTTTGCGGCTAGGGATTTTCCTCCGTTTTTACGTGAGATTATGGAGGAAGGACAGTACACCGACGACCAGGTGTTTAACATGGACGAATCTGGTCTTTTTTGGAAAAAGCTACCTTCCAAGACCTTCGTTGTCAAGACTGCCAGCAAGTGGCGGGGCCGGAAGTTGCAGAAGGAACGCATCACTGTCCTGTTTACCACCAATGCCTCCAGTACCTGTAAGCTCAAGTTATCGGTGATCCACACAGCACGCAAGCCACATGCCTACAAGAGCATGGACATGACCAAGCTCAATGTCCACTGGCTGACCGCACGTAAGGTGTGGATGTTCTCTACTCTGTCCCTCTCCTGGTTTGATGACTGTTTCGTTCCCAACATGAAGAAATTCTGTGAACAACAGAATGTTCCATTCAAGATTTTGTTGCTGCTTGACAACGCACCAGGACACTCGACCCTACTGTTGGATCGTCACCCTAACGTAAAAGTGGTCTTCCTTCTTCCCAACACTACGTCATTAATACAGCCCATGGACCAAGAATTAATCTGCAGTGTGAAAGCTGCATTCTCTGCAAAGAAGTTTAAGCTCCTGAACGACTATACCAACTCCAAGGATGAGTTGCGTAACCTGGGTGACACCGATAGCAAGAGCGAAGAGGACAAGGAACAACAGTTGGCAGAGCAAGAAGTACTTGTGAAACACTTTTGGAGAAAATTCAACGTCAAGAAAGCTGTGGACTTCTTGGTGGAGGCATGGGATCAGCTGTCTGTAGCAACGGTTCGTCACGCATGGAGACGTGTTGCAAGGTATTCTAGGTGGGAGGCAGAGTCAATCTGTGACTGGTGAGGTTCAGACTGTTGCAGTAGCAGTGGACCTTGCCAGAGAAGCTGCGCAGAGTGTTACAGCTAAAGGCTTCTCCGAGACCACCAACAACGACATTATAGAGGTGATAAGGGATCCTGATGTGACTGCCGACGAGATGTTAGATGATGATGACGTCAGTGAAGAGGCAGGTGGTGTGTCATCCCAAGAAAAACGCAAGTTATCGCATAGTAATGTAAGGGGTGCCATCGAGTGTGTAAAGAAACTGAAGCTCCTCCTTACCGACGACCCAGACGATAACCGGTATGAAGTCTTCACTACCCAGCTGTTGCAGACTATGGAGCCCTACATCAAGGTGTATCACGACAACATCAACACTAGCCGTCAACAAAGCATTACCGAGTTCTTCGCCCGCAACCCACCACAGCCAGTCCAAGCCAGTGATAGTGACAGAGACAGTGATGGTGACTTTGAGGGATTTGTCAGGGAGGCACTGGTAAGTGTGGATGACAGTGATGATGACTCACCTGAGGGCCAGTAGCTTACCCTCTGCCTCGGAACCAGCCTCCATTCCCGTATGCCGACCCATCTCTTCTACTAACATAAGTGTTAAACCTAACCTTGATTTTTTCTAACCTAACCTACAGTATATTGTTCTCTTATTGATTGTTCTCTTCTATATTATGTGTGTGTGCATACCATCATAAAGTTAAGATGTTATTTTTACTAAAACGTACGTATTGTGTCGTGAAAAAGTGGAGTTTTGGGGTCGGCCTGGTCTCTATTTCAGTTAATCCCATCTGTTATGTTGTTCACTTTGCGCGTTTCTTGCTTTACGCGGGCCTCCATGGCTTCAATTGTCCGCATAAAGCGAGGGTTCACTGTAATAATAATAATTATCATAAGATTAAATAAAAGGGGGATTAAACATTTCTTCGAGTGTGGGATTAGCACACAGATCAGGGAAGGGGGAGCAGAGTGGGAGATCTTAGCTGTTTGCAGTCTCCTGTGTCCCATCTGTAGCTAGTGAAACATTGACAGATGGCAATGAAGTAATATCTTCTGTTTTTTTATTTATTAGTGCAAATGTATTACTTTTATTTTCTCCTCACGCATTCTGTTGAATGGGGTACAATAATGCCATAAAAGACCGCCAAGAAAATGCCTATCCTACCCGCTTCAGAAGCATCACTATTAAAACCATACTGAACAGCATGGTTTTAATAGTGTGTCGGTGGTGTCACGTCAGAGACCCGCCCAGTTCAGTGAGCATTTGTGAATTTTGTTTTAAATTAAATACCTGTACAGTATTTAAATTTTTTATTATATTATTTATATCATGTGAAGGTGCTATTGTACAGTATATTGATAAAAAAGTATGGCTAATTGACCACCAAATAAGAGGCAGAACTTTATAACTGATAATAATAATGGTTGCCCCTCGTATTATGAGGATGGCCGGCCCTCGGGCCACATAGGCGTGAATTTTTTAAGGTGCAGAAGCTGTTGCCAGCACAATAACCACACCCTATGTTAACGAGTTGCATGATCTAATGTCAAGGAATAGTCCAAGAAGACCGGACAACTCGCCAACTGCGCTGGCTAACCATAACTCCTGAATACGATCTGCAAATTGATTAACATCCAGGTTTCCAATTACTGCTGAGTAGACAGAGGCATAAAGAAACTTGCCCATAGTTTCACCCAGCTCAGGGATCGCACCCGGATCCTCTCGCTTGCTGGGCGATCGTGCTGACCATTACACCACACGCCACTGTCACCCTAACCATCGATGGTTTCAAGTAAATCGAATATATTCCTACAGTAAAAGTCCAAAAATCCGGATGCCAGAAATCCGGACCACCCGAGAATCCGGACTTTTGGAAAACTAATTATTTTTTATTTTTATTTTTTAGTGGGCTTTTGTGTGTATGTGCGCATGCGTGAGCGCCACAGCTGCACAGCGACAACAAGCGACCACGTGGTCGCCACTTTAAAACGAGCAATCAAACTGTGACAACATACCGTATATACTCATCTATAACCCCCCCTCGTTTATCGGTCGACCCTGATTTTTTGACCAAGAAGTCGTTAATTTATGATATTCCTCGTTTATAGTTCGATCCACGTTTTTGAGGGTAAGGGAACAACAAAACCTTCAGTAAAAACGCTCTACGTCCTATAAACTGAAACACGAGTGCCGAAGGCAAATTGTTTACCATTTATTATTACGACACTTTACACTGAAACGAGGGTAGTTTCAACAAAAATATTGTATATTTCCATTCAAGTATTTATTCAAGTCAATTAGGAGGGAATATTATTGTAATACAACAGTTTTTTAACTAAACCATTCGAAAAGCGATTACGGTAACATCTTTTGAACGAAAGAAAGCGAAAGTCATTGTTTTCGTCACGATTTGATCCCACTTTTCCCTGTAATACGTACGTCATTTTAGCAAAAATATTACATTTCCGTGAATGCATTATATCAAGCACAGTATGAATAGAATACCATTGTATTGTAATATAACAATATTTTGAGTCCTACTCTTTCCATTTACAGATTACTGTACAAGCCCATAATAATGGCTCCTAAAGTAGATAAACTTCGTTGTGTGAAGAGAAAGAAGAACACGTTGAAATTGAGTGACAAACTTGAAATAATTAAGAAACTAGTACGTGGTGTGAGCAATACTGTTCTAATGGAAACATACGACATTGGAAAGTCTACAATTTATGATATAAAAAAGGCAAAGAATAAAATTCTAGAATTCACAGCTTTTTCATTAAAACTGCTCGTTTTGATAAATGAAGCATGCTATAATTGCTAATGAATAAACTATCAAAATGTACCTGTTCATCTCTTCTTTATTCCTCCTTAAATTTGAAGTTTAAAAGTACTGCCTGAGAATCCCG